>NC_141061.1:57447631-58027631 GCF_041138505.1 Cibotium barometz | reverse complement strand
TGCACATACACAACCATGTTGCCCCTTGTGAACCTTGTGCAAATATATCTCGCATGTGATGGAGTAGGTAGAACATGATGAGCAATGAAGATAAGGCAAAGCATCTTTTCCTTAGAACATGTGACCCTATTGTCACTCAACTTGCATCCTATTGCATCTCTTTAAAATTTAGAGCTCCTTTTGCTACTTGGTCCACTTGAAAGAAGTTGTGAAAGTGAAGGCTATTGCTTGGCATGGAAAGAGGACAGTAAGTGTCATAGCCCTAGTTGATTGTTGAAGATTAGTTTCGCAAGGATCGACTGGACCAAGGCCAGAAAGTAATGATTTGGGCAAGGATTTGTGGATCAAGGCCAAGAGATGAAGCTAAGTGCTTGAGAACGAGTGATCCAAAGGATAGCAATATGCATGGCGGCATGAGTGCACGTCAACATCTACAAGTAGTAAACGGTTGCGACAAACAACTAAAGGAAGTTCATGTTGTAGGCCAAGCCAAGCCAACTAGAGAGGACCAATTGATGCATACGTATGGGGGACTGATTAAACATGCAAGAAAGATTAGTGTGTGGGCTCATATGTTCACACCTAGGGTGCTCTTTGGGGTTGGTATATAAAGGTTGAGTGGTTATTTATACTCATGCCATTTTCTTCTTTGGAACGCTTGGTTGCTATTTTTGGGATCATCTTCTCCAAATGTACATGTTTAATGGAGTGCTTTGCATTGTTGGCATCCTTCCTCACATGTATCAAAACGTGGGATGGACGCACGATTATCCCATAAAGGCTATGGAAAAGGAATTCATAACCCCATATTACGCTAGTGTCTTGATATATCTCCTCGAGCCTGACATTTGTTTTTAGGGGAGGGAGGGGCAGTTGGAGTGCTTTGCATTGTTGGCATCCTTCCTCACATGTATCAAAACATGGGAGGGACGCGCGATTATCCCATAAAGGCTGTGGAAAAGGAATTCATACCCCATATTACGCTAGTGTCTTGATATCTCCTCGAGCCCGACATTTGTTTTTAGGGGAGGGAGGGGCAGTTGGAGATGGGAGCCAAACTGTGTTATGCCTAGTGCTTGTTGACATACGTGTGTGGTCATCATCCTCTTTTGCACATAACATCTTGCTCCAAAATTTTCTAAGTCGTCCCAAACCCAAATTCACCCTCATTCCATGATGTAAACCATAAAGCAAACTATGATTTACTAAGTAAACTATGCCCACTTAGTAAACTAGGAAGTAAACTATGATCGCTTAGTAAACTAGGAAGTAAACTATGATCGCTTAGTAAACTAGGAAGTAAACTATAATTGCTTTTAGTAACCTAGTTTATTCGGCCTAGTTAACTCAACCTAGTTTACTTTATTCGACGACCCAAAAAAGGCATCACGATTTTGATTAATGCCACTTGACAAGGGTCTTTAAGACCCCGTGGCACTTAGTCCTACGGCAAGCTCATGGGCCCATGCACAAACTCTGTTGTGCATGGTTTTGGTCCTAACACTCTCTTACCCTTAGATTGAAGGAGCGTATATTGGATGTTTCAATCCTTGTGTTAATGAGGGGAGGTGTGTGGCATCTCGAGTGCTTCTATAATCCCATAAAAGGAGGGGTGAATGGTGTCTGCACTCTATGAGGATTAGGATTGCACTCGGTTCCAGTTGAGTACGGTGTCTACAAAATCTTCTATGTTCCATAGCTATGGAGTCTCCTGCACATAGTATAACAGGGATGCTGACTGGCCACCATTAAGATCACTCTGGGTGAACTCTTGGATCACCTCCTCCTTTAGTCAATATTCATCTCCCATCATCTCATCCCATCACATGGGTCTTGCCTATTTTCATCTCACCATCCTTCCACGGTGATCTCCTCTCTCTATATCTCCATGTCTTGACTTTCATGGCCCCTTGACTGGCCACCATTAAGATCACTCTCGGTGAACTCTTGGATCACCTCCTCCTTTAGTCAATATTCGTCTCCCATCATCTCATCCCATCACATGGGTCTTGCCTATTTTCATCTCACCATCCTTCCACGGTGATCTCCTCTCTCTATATCTCCATGTCTTGACTTTCATGGCCCCTTGACGCTTCCTTGCATTCAAACGTGTGGACTCCAAACCTCCATGTCTTGACTTTCATGGCCCCTTGACGCTTCCTTGCATTCAAACGTGTGGACTCCAAACCTCCACAATCAAGCACAACAAGATCATTCTCTTCCGCCGAACCCAAGTTTCAGAGCAGTAGACTCTCTACTGATACGGGATTCCTCACATGATCCAGCCAAGAGGCGAGTTACCATTATCTGCAAGCTGCTGCGGATTTAGGTGATTTGTGATGGTTGTTTGAGAGCTCTGTCAACTTTATTCTTCTATGATCTAGTCCGCATTCCTACCCCTCTCCTCTTTAGAGTATTATTTGGCATCTTTTGGGTATCGTGGATTGATTGTATTGTTTAGATTTTTAGACAAAGACACTCACTAGGTCTTTCATTTTACCATTTGATGGAACCTAACCATCCTCTCCTTCATAACATGTGACACTTAGGCAACAAATGCATGACCTTACAAAGCTATATTAATGATTTAGTCTACGATTGAGATACCAAACATTACTAAAATAAGAACTAGTCAATCCCAAAGTCTTAATTTAGAAGCCCATGTTCATGTCCAATGAAAGATCTGAAACTACCATAGTAAGAAACCACCATGGTAACACTTGTAGAAGGTAGAGACCAACTTGTAGACCAACTTGTAGAAGGTAGAGACCAACTTGTAGACAACCCAAATGTCAAAATGGGCATTGATTAGAGATAAAAACCATGACGTTCAGACTTTTGTTAATGAATTTAATCCATTGGACTACTTTGGCTACCAATTTCTTCCATTGGACTACCAAGTTCTACATCCACTATTGGGTACTGATGGCGTTAGTGGGGATGTGATAGTATCTAGTCCATACTATGCATGATGGAGTAGATGCTTTATTGTCTTATGGATGACTACCATGAGGTTATAAATTGCACTTTCTTATAAGGTGAATTTGGGCATGTTCTTGGATTCATCTAGGTATATATATATATATTAATATAACTTTGACTCATGAGTTCACCACCTAGATTTATGATCATCGATAATCGTCACTCTTTAGATTCAAATAGATTTAACAACCATTTCAGTAATCAGCTCATTAGAGAACTTGTTACACACAAATATGGTTGGAGAAATGCATGAAACCCAACCCAATTGTTTCTAAAAGTTAATGATATCTCAACAATATCAAGAGAGTATCGTGTCAGACTTCAACAATAAAAATTATCTATCTCAAAAATTGGTGAAAGAAATTTTAGAGAGACAAAGAAATTGTACCAAGTCAAATTATGACTCACAAGTTGAGTTGACTCTTAAATATCTCTTCATTAAGCTTATGGATTCTTTAAAATATGACCATTAAGCTAGTGGATTATTTGTATAGATATGAGAAAAGTTAAGAGTCTCTCTATCTTAACACATCGTAATAGTTGTATGAGAGAGATGGAGAGAAATTTAAAAATATATGAGAAAAGTTAAGAATCTCTTTGTCTTAAGACCTTGTAATAGTTGTATGAAAGAGACATAGATTGATTTTTTTTAAAAATAACATTACTACATTTGGTCAATGACTCACACAATGGTGAGATTTTTAAGGACTAGATTATTGTGCACTAGAAGATTTTGTTGATCAACCACTATGTTAATGGAATCATGAATCAAAGTTCTAATTGAACATGAGAGCGTGTTTCACACCGTATATCAAATCTTCAAGCATGTGTGTCATGCACATTTGTGTAAATTTTAAAAATCAAGAACTCTCAGCATTGAGTGACACTTTGTGTTAAATTGTTTTCAAGCAATTACTTAAGGGTTTAGACCTAGCATTGAGAGAGTGGGATTGCTAAATGACTTAATTTATGGCCCAATACAAAGCAAGAAACTAAGTTTTAGCTAGGATTGAGACTAAGATTCACAATCATTACTCGTTTGTAGTCTTGTGTGGACATCTAGATTTGAACATTCTTATATGGTAAGCAAGCAGTGGATTAAGAATGGCTACACGCAAGTGGCTCTTGGGTTCAATAATCCCAACCTTTGTGAAAAGGGGTGGAGAATGCAATTAATTGCAACCACACAAATTACTGAACTATTTTAAATTTAAAATGTGTACCAAGGATCCAGAGGATACAATTAAGTTTGTTGTTTATGGAGCAAGTGGCTTAATCAATCGGAAAGGTATTTGAAAGTCTCTAAGTGAGAGGTTGCAAAGAGAATATTATTGCCCATGCATTATATAGGATAGTATATCAAATGAGCTCATTATCTAGGATATTATATCAAATGCGCTCATTAATATTATAGAAAGTCAAGTGTTGTAATGTTGGATGTGGAGCTTAGAGAACGGATGACCCTATCCAAACATGCCCTCCTCTTCTTTTTTTAGCTCGGCATAGGTGGTGTCATGGCCATGACATTTGGGTCTCCACTCCAACTTAGGTTTAGCATTTTATGGAGACTTGGGCTTAGGGGTTGAAGTGGTGGAGAGGGTGCCTTTTATTTGGAAACCTAGATTAGTAGGTTTGGCTATAAAAAGCTTCTTAGGAATCCACCAATGAGGCTCCTATTTGTAGTAGGACTTGGGTTGTGTGGGCTTGTACTGAGCTCACTTGGGCTTTGGTTGTTTGATGATAAGGCTCCTTGGTGGTTCGTGTGGCTGCCAGACGTTTGCCTTCGCATCATACTTTCCTTGGCTTGGCACCAACTTTTTAGCAGTAGGACTTGGGTTGTGTGGGCTTGTACTGAGCTCGCTTGGGGCTTTGGTTGTTAATAAGGCTCCTTGGTGGTTCTTGGCTGCTGTGAGACTTTTGCCTTGGCATCATACTTTCCTTGGCTTGGCACCCACTTTTCAGTGGTGGCCTCCTTGAGGAGTTGTTGAGGTTATTTCTTGGGCCTTTGTCTTTATTGATGAGGTTTATGGAGGGATTGATGAGTCAAGGGGTTTGTTTAGATTCATGGGTTACTTGATGTTTAGTGGTAATGTGTACCTTGCCAAATCATGTATCGTGGGAACTTCATTTATGAGCCACATAAGAAGCTTCTCGATGTGGGTGCACTAGCTCATCGCTTGAATGCCCACTCTATTGTCATGAGATTGTCACACTCTTGTTGTCCCACTGTCCATGTTAAAAGGGTGTGAAGCAAGAGCTAATTCCAACTTGATGGAGGCAAAGAGTTTCAAACACTCAATACACCCAACTTGATGGAGGCAAAGAGTTTCAAACACTCAATACACCCAAGCAAGCAAGAGGCGGGAAAGAAGGAAACTCATGCTGAGAGAGAACCAAAATCACTCTCATCTATACAAGTTTCCATTGAGCAAGCTATGGATGTAATAGAGTAGAGGGTGAGAGAGATAAGAGCTCACATTTTCAAGAAGAATGACTTGTTCTATTGCTTAATGCCAAAATGGCTTATATACAAGCGCCTACTTAGTTGGCCCCATGACTAAAAATAGTACATGGCAACTATTCTAGCCTATATACATGAAGTCATTGCCTATAGCCTAGATAGACTTTGGATAGAGGATGTATTAATCACAAGGGTACTTGAACACAATGAACTTGATGATGAATAAAGACTATCAAACTAGTCTATGTATAGTACCATGGACATAGGTTTGCTACATCGACCAACAGATGACTTGGACCAAAATGACCAACTAACTATATCATCCAAATGGGACCATATTAGACTACAACACTATCTTGTAGACTAGGATCATATTGTTGAGATATCGAGCTTATCTAGTGAGGTGGTGGACACTGATGATCCACTTGGGGGATAGGCCCCACACTTCACCCCACTGGCATGGTTGGTGAGATCATGAGTGATATGCGGCTAGTGGGATGACAGGCTGCGTGACAGCCATTCTAGAGACTGGCATAGTTATAGCGCCAGCTCATTTAGTTAGGTTCACACTATAGAGAACCCTAGTATGTATTTGGTTGAGTACCTTTTCATATTGTGTGTACTTTTATCTTTGTATATGGTGTGTTGAGTGTTGTGTGAAGAAGAAGATTTTCAGTGTCTCACCTTGTGTGTTCTCTTTTAGGGTTTTATGTGTGTGTGTGTGTGTGTGCTTGCAAGAGCTCAAGCTCTCTTCTCCCCTGTATCTTTTCATGGTATCAGAGCTTGGTTCATGCTAAGGGATGAGCTGCAAGAAAGAGAAGCACAGGAAGCGGTACGAGGGTAAGAGCTTCATCAACTCTTCCCTATTTGTGTTGGCGACTACACCCTTGTCGGGAGCTCTATGGGAGGCATCGGCAAACGATCTCTAATTGAGGAGCTTTCTTCGCAGGAGTAAAGCTATAGGGAAACTATATTGTCCTATCAAACCGGACAGAATTTTTCGTGCTGAAAACACGTTTTGGGCATGTTAGAACCTCCGTTTTTCAGAAAGCAGGTGATTTCGAGCACTGCAGGTAAGTTATCGATTCTATGCAAAACTCTGTTTTAAGAACTGCAGGAAGACAGATTGGTTGTGTAGACATTGTGGGTGCTGCAAGGAGGTCAACAGTTGCCATTGGTATGCACATTGAGGTCACTGGTTGTGACATTTGAGTGTAGTACAGTACCGCTGTAGAAAATACTGCAGTTTTTCTGTAGGACAAACCACTAGAGTGCTGTTTCTGGTAAATTTGTGTGTTTGGCAAGATGTCAAATGATGGCATAAACCAGATTGTTGCTGAGAAGCTTGACAAGAATAACTTCCACGCTTGGAGGTTCAGGTTGACAAATTTCCTAATGGGAAAGGGTTACTGGGACTACATAGAAGGTGAGCATGAAGAGGCACTAGAGATACTGGAGATCAATCTGACTGCTCTGCAGATGTGAAAGAGTTCAAGGATTGGAACCAAGGAGCCAGAAAAGTTATGTATTGGCTCTCTATCAGTATATAAGACACCATTATTGGGCACATACAAGATGCCAAGTCCCCCAAGGAGGCGTGGGACACCTTGGTAAAACTCTATGAAACGAATACCAAGGCACAAAAGATACAGTTGAAGAATGAACTTCATACTGTGGAGAAAAAGAGTATGTCTGTGAATGACTATGCATTGAAGATCAAGGGTATTGTGGAATCCCTTGCATCTATTGGCATTTCAGTAGATGATGATGATAAGGTGGAAGTCTGTCTACGTGGTCTCGGGCCACAATACAAGGCGTTCAAGACGTCTATTCAGACTCGGGAAAACATTCCCAATTTCATAGATTTGGTGTCTATGTTGATTATAGAAGAGAAGAGCTTGGGTGAAGACCACCGTGGACGCGACCAAGGAGGTGGTCGAACAGGTAATTAGAATTATGGCCAGCGCAGCAACAACAACAATAGTCCCAGAATTCATAACAACAACAACACGCAAGTGGAAGAGGCCAATTCAGAGGTAGGGGGAGTCAAAGAGGTAGTGGAAATTGGCAAAGGCAGTATAATGATACATGTGGATGCTTTTATTGTGGTAAGCCTGGACATGTGTAGGCAGATTGTTATAAGAAGCAAGCTGACATGCAAAATGGAAAATTGCAGCAAAACAACTATGCATCCTCAAGCAAAAACAATGAGGATAATGAAAGGTTGTTTGTTATGCAGCATGTTGTTAATGCCATGTCTGAAAATGTTGAAGCAGCACCTAAAGATGATGTATGGTACGTTGATTCAGTTGCTTCGAACCACATGACAAATCATGGGGAGTGGTTCAAGGAGATGAAAAAACCTTGAAAGACTAGGTTTTGTGGAAATAGGGGATGACACTGCTTATCCAATTGCCCATGTTGGAGATGTGCCATTGTCTATGCAGGATGGCAAAGTGAAGTACCTTACAGATGTACTTCATGTTTCGAACATAACAAAGAATGTGGTTTCAGTTGGCCAGATGATTGAGCAGGGTTTGCAGGTTCGGTTTAACCCTGATGGTTGTTATGTTGAAGACTTTAAAGACAAGTGCAGGTTGGTTGCAAAAGGCAACAGAGTGGGCAGAATGTTTACATTGAATGTAAACATGCCTGAAGTGAGTGCTGCGATGTTTGTAAATGGTTCAGGAATTGTTGCAGACACAGACATTTGGCATAAAAGAATTGGACATGTGAATGTGCAGAGAATGAAGTCTATGCAGACTAAAGGAATTGTGATAGGGCTGCCAAAGTTTAAAGTTGAAGGTATGCAAAAAATATGTGAAGCATACCAATTTGAAAAGCAAACAAAGCATGTATTTTCACGTGACAGAAATGTGAGCAGATGGTGTGCATTCAGATGTATGGGATCCTATGAAGACCATGTCTATGGGAGGCTACAGGTATTATGTGACATTTATTGATGATACACAAGGAAAGTGTGGGTATACTTCATGAAGGAGAAGGGTGAGGTGTTCACTCATTTTCAGAATTTCAGAGTTATGGTTGAAAAGCAAACAGGGAAATATGTAAAGTGCCTAAGGTCAGATGGAGGGGGGAGAGTACTTCTCTAATGAGTTCTCTGAATTTTTGAAGAAGAATGGTATTCGGAGACAGTTTACATGCAGATACACTCTTTAGAGGGAGGGGGAGAGTACTTCTCCAATGAGTTCTCTGAATTTTTAAAGAAGAATGGTATTTGGAGACAATTCACATGCAGATACACTCCGTAGCAAAATGGAGTTGCTAAAGTTGTCATTTTCTGTGACAACATTAGCAGTATACAGTTGGCTAGAAACCCAGTTTTTCATGCTCACACGAAGCATATAGAGGTCCACTACCATTTTGTCAGAGAGAAGGTTTTGGCAGGAGACGTTGACCTTGTTTATGTCAGTACACAGGATCAGGTCGCTGACATCTTCACTAAAGCATTGGGTGTACAGAGAAGCTCCGCAGATTCAGGGCTTCGCTTGGTGTACATGAGATGGAGTTGAGATCGAGGGGGAGTGTTGAGATATCGAGCTCATCTAGTGAGGCGGTGGACACTGATGACCCGCCTGGGGGATAGGCCCCACACTTCACCACTGGCGTGGTTAGTGAGATCATGGGTGATATGTGGCCAGTGGGATGACAGGCTGTGTGATAGCCATTCTAGAGACGGTGGACACTAATGACCCGCCTGGGGGATAGGCCCCACACTTCACCACTGTGAGATCATGGGTGATATGCAGCCAATGGGATGACAGGCTGTGTGACAGCCATTCTAGAGACTGGCATAGTTATAGCGCTAGCTCATTTAGTTGGGTTCACACTATAGAGAACCCTAGTATGTATTTGGTTGAGTACCTTTTCATATTGTGTGTACGCTTATCTTTGGATATGGTGTGTTGAGTGTTGTGTGAAGAAGAAGAAGATTTTCAGCTCTCACCTTGTGTGTTCTCTTTTAGGGTTTTGTGAGTGTGTGTGTGCTTGCAAGAGCTCAAGCTCTCTTCTCCCCTCCATCTTTTCACATATCACACAACAAGGTTTTGTTAGGGACATTGTAGCTCCCACAGCCATCTGAGACCATTTGGACCCTAAAAAATGGGCCATGTAGCCCGAGAATAGTGTGTCCTTCACTATTGCTGTCACATAGCCCAAACAATCATGAGAGTGCCAAGTAGCATAAATCCCACTTGGGAGAGCACCAAGTCTAGTCACCTCCTAGCCATTTGGCCACTATCTAGCCAGTGTCTAAACTGGGAACTCTCGAGTACTTGGACGCTCAACATAACGACTACTCCTTTTATAGAGTGGCTTACAAAATAGAGCACATCCATCACTAATAGTTGTCTTGACTTGTGTTGAGATGAGAGTTCTACGGAGTCAGTGAAGTATCTCTTGTTTAATGGGGTAGCCATCCTCCTTGACCAATCTCTCCATCTCGGTAAAAATTAGGAGGAGGTCCCCCACTTTCTCCGTCAGGTCTTAGCACGAACACCTCCTTCATCTTTGGTACTTATCATTACTTGTGTATTGATTAAACCCCTTAGATTGTTTAAGTGTACAAGTTATGTGGTGCAATGCAGAGAAGAAGACTAATACAAGAAATAATAAGACTCTATCAAAAGATATTGGCTAGAATTAGAGAAATTGGGTTAGAGGAGAAAGGAAACTTGATTAAAGACACTGTGAGACTGGAAGAAAGGAAACTTGATTAAAGACAGTGTGAGACTGGAAGAACCAACCAAGATGTGTAAAAATCACAATATGGAGAAGAGATACAATCAATGTTTAAACTTGTGTCAAGGCTTGACACAATTGTGAGACTAGAAGAACAAACCAAGCTATGTAGAAATCATAATCTGGAGAGGACATAAAAATCAATGTTTGAACTTGTTTCAAGGCTTGACTTGAAATGTAAGAACCTCCCCTTCTAATCTTATAATTATTCCCCTCTCTGAAATAAAAGAAAGATCCTGTTTTACCCTATATGGCCTAGAGAGAGAAAATGTTCTAGAGAGAGATTATTCAATTTTTAGATATTTTTGGATGAAAAAATATCTCTTCTTATTAAAATAAATTCCCCTGAAACAGAAGTTCAAAAAGATTTTCAGAAGGTGCATTAGAAATCAATTATAATATGTTCAAAAGGCCTTATCCTAAGGGTCCAGATTCTTGAAAAAATTTAGATTAAGGTTCTCAGGGGCCAATTAGATTTATCCAAATGTAGGGAGAAGATAAATTGAAGAAATAAAGAAAATCCCCCAAAAATGAGTAAATACTCACATAAGATAAAGAGTTGACTAAGGACAAGGATATTAGTTAAAAAAGAAGAGATATTTAGAGAAATGATGCATTTTTGACACCTGAGTGTGGGGGAATTCCCCTCATGAAGGAGGCGCCTATTTCACATGTGTGGTTGAGTTTTAAACTCACAAATAATGAGATATTTTCATCTCTCCTCTCTCCTGCTTCAACTAGATCCAAAAAGTAAGTTAAACTGACCTAAAATGGTCAAGAATTTACCAAACTGATCTGGAAAATTCTAGAACCAGTTTGCTAAAAACTGTGAATTTTCTAATAATTCATTAGTTTTTGACCTTTCCCTCTTCTAAAGAACTGGTGGCCACTCTTGTTGCAAACAAGAGTAGATCACTCAAACCATCAAGCCAAAGGAAAGCTCCCAAAATTTCATGTAAGTTAGAAATCCTACTTTTTCTTCTTCTTTTAATGGTTTTCTAAATTTTTTTTGTTATCTTTAAAATGATAATCTGATGCTAGGCCTTGCTGGAAATGCTTTCCCCCTCTCTCTTTCTTAAATTTGCCCCTTATTTATCCTAGTTAAGTAATCAAATTCTTTGAATTAAACTTTTCATATTGTTTCTCTTCTAAAAGTGAAATTGGATTAGTTTAGAATGCTTTAAATAAATTGGGGATAATTTTTAAGTAAATTAAGAATAGGAAAAATTGAAAAATGGTCAGCCATACAAAGGAGGTTATGGCAAAATTTTCTTAAATTTTGTGAAGTAAGTATTGCCTTTTATTATTCAAAAAGAGTAATCCCCATCGTTTGTGTATTCTAAAAGTTTTATTTTCATTCTAGGCATAGAAAAATGCATAGTAAAAATATTTTTATTATAAAAGTGTTATTTCCATTAAAATTAAATTCTATGCATAGAAAGATGCATATTGATTATTATTTTTTATTATAAAAGAGTGATTTTCATTAGATTTAAATTCTAAACATAGAAAGATGTATATTGGATAGTTTTTATCATTATAAAAGTGTTACTTTCAACAATTTTGATTTTTATGCATAAAATGATGCATAAGAGAATTTTTTTATTATAAAAGTGTTACTTTCATCAATATTGATTTTTATCCATAAAATGATGCATAAAGAATTTATTTTTATTTCAAAGAGGTATTCTCATCAATTTTGATTTTATGCATAGAAAGATGCATAAAAAATTTATTTTTATTTCAAAAGAGTTATTCTCACATCAATTTTGATTTTATGCATAGAAAGATGCATAAAGAATTTATTTTTATTTCAAAAGAGTTATTCTCATCAATTTTAATTTAATGCATAGAAAGATGCATAAAAGATTTATTTTTATTTCAAAGTGTTATTCTCCTAAAAATTAAATTTATGCATAATTAGATGCCTAAACGGATTTTTATAAAAGTGTTATTTTCCACTGAAGTTGTTCTTATGCATAAATAGATGTGTAAAGAATCTTTATATCAAAAATAAGAATTCTCTTACATTCTATAAATGGATGTATGTGAACAATAGAAGTGGATGTATGTGATAGAATGGATGTGGATGTGTTTATGTGAAAGGATGGATGTGGATGTATGTGAAGAATAGAAGTGGATGTATGTGATAGAATGGATGTGGATGTGTGTATGTGAAAGGATGGATGTGGATGGATGTGGATGTATGTGAGAAGAATAGATGTGGATGTATGTGAAGAATAGATGTGGATGTATGTGAAGAATAGAAGTGGATGTATGTGTAGAATGGATGTGGATGTGTGTATGTGAAAGGATGGATGTGGATGTATGTGAAGAATAGAAGTGGATGTATATGATAGAATGGATGTGGATGTGTGTATGTGAAAGGATGGATGTGAATGTATGTGAAGAATAGAAGTGGATGTATGTGAAGAATAGAAGTGGATGTATGTAAAAGAATAGATGTGGATGTATGTGAAGAATAGAAGTGGATGTATGTGAAAGAATGGATGTGGATGTATGTGAAGAATAGAAGTGGATGTATGTGAAAGAATGGATGTGGATGTATGTGAAAGGATAGATGTGGATGTGTATGTGATAAGTATGGATGTGGATGTATGTGAAAGGATAGATGTGGATGTGTATGTGATAAGTATAGATGTGGATGTATGTGAAAGGATAGATGTGGATGTGTATGTGATAAGTATGGATGTGGATGTATGTGAAAGGTAGATGTGGATGTAAATGTGATAGATATGAACGAGAATTGAGGTAATGAGATATGATATAAATTGGATAGATATGAATGATAAGGGATGTGAATGAATGATAAGGGATGTGAATGAATGTGATAGCATGTGAATCAGGATATAAACATGTGAATCGGGATGTGAATGAATGATTTAGGATGTGAATGAATGTGTTAGCATGTGAACCGGGATGTGAATGAATGATATAGGGTGTGAATGAATGTGATAGCATGTGAATTGGGATGTGAATGAACGATAAGGGACATAAATGAATGTGTTAGCTTGTGAATCGGGATGTGAATGAATGAGATGTTATGTGAAATGAATGTGATAAGATGCGATGTAAACTGGATAGATGTTAATGTATGTGAAGTGATGAGATATATGGGTAGATGCAAGTGGATGAGATCTGATGAGGATAAATGAGATGTGATGTGAAATGAATGTGATAAGATGCGATGTAAACTGGATAGATGTTAATGTATGTGAAGTGATGAGATATATGGGTTGATGCAAGTGGATGAGATCTGATGAGGATAAATGAGGAAGTAAGTGATGAGGAAGTAAGTGATGAGAAAGAAAAAGATGTGATTATATGAGAATGGGAATACTTATGAAATGAATGTGGATTGATGTGGATGATGTGAATGGACGTATGGATAATGTGGATTGATGTGTGGGTAATGTGGATTGATGTGGATGGATGTATGGATGATGTGGATTGATGTGGATGATGTGAATGGATGTGTGGATAATGTGGATTGATGTGGATGGATGTATGGATAATGTGGATTGATGTGGAGATGGATGTATGGAAGATATGGATGGATGTGTGGATAATGTGGATTGATGTGGATGGATGTATGGATGTGTGGATTGATGTATGGATGATGCGATTGGATGTGATTTGATGTGGGAATGATGTGATGTGATAGGGATCGATGAAGAAAATAAAATTGTGGTAAGATGAGAAAAGATCGGGACTAATGTAAAAGGATGTGGAGTAATGAGAAAAGACGAAAATATTGTTGGAACTGTATTTGTATGTGAAATTTGTTTTTAAATGACTATTTTATGTCAAGAATGCTAGGAAAGCATTTTGACCGTCTTGTGATTGAGATCGTGGAGACCTATCTGTTAAAGTTGCAACTGTTGAAACGGAGAGTCAATGGAGGACGTCTCGCGTAGCAAGGTCGGCTGAGGTCTTGACCAGCCTCGGTTTGATTTAAATGGTGAGCTTCCGGCATAGTGGATGAGGGACCAAGGAAGCGGCCTATGAGTGAAGCGCTAGGTGACCTACAAAGGATCCTAGAGGGTGCTGACCATACGGTGCTCGGGCTCTAGTACGTCGGGGAAGATATTGAAACAAGGAATAAGAGTTGTTTTCTAACCTCGGGCATGGATCTGGTTGATTGACCTTGCTGGTCCTCAACAACGGATGAGTCCATGGCTCTTTTATATGGATCTGGTGGTTGATCTTGCTGATCTTCAACATAGATTCCATCTAGATATTTTTATGTGATTATATTGTCGGGTACTATGAGCTAGAAACTATTGAAAAGGCCCCTGAGTGAATAGGTGGTGAGCGTTCTAGTTGCCAATGATGCCGTAGGTACACCGATGAAGGAATGAATTGGAAATTAGGATTCAACTGGATAATTAGAGGATTATGATCAGTAAAACTATGGTTTCATTAAATGATTGTTTTAAAGATTGTTGAATATGTGAAAAAGGTAAGTTCATATTGGGTGTGTAAGTGGTGTGACTAGTTTTATGTTTGCATGAATATCCAGCTAGGGGGCCTGGGAACTCTTTTCCCTGGTACCCAGGACAAAACCTAACCGAATTCCTAATTGGATTCCATCACTACAGTGGTTGGGCGGTTGGCTAACCCATGGGACTAGATGGGGTTAGGCTGGACTGATGGATCCGTTAAACGAGACACTCAATTTCTGTATAGTACGATAGATGAGGTAAATCCTGGATAAAAATTGTTCTATGGAAAAGAATCAGCGGCTGTGCCTCTCAATGATGAAGAAAAAAGTGTTGGTCTCTATGATCCAAGTACAATCTTTTCCCTGATCTGACCATGGGACTTACGGGTTCAGTCAGATCAGTTCAGTTAGTTCAGGCTTTTGACTACGTTAGAGAAAAGTTATCCTCGAGGAATCGCTCGTGCTTTCCGGTCAAGGGAAGTTTTTCTAGATTCGGATTTGGAAGAACATATGGATTAGTCTCTTGTCCGGATAGCCATGGGTGAGGCCCTGAGTGTGGGACCCTTCTCCATGTAAGAAGTGCTACTTCTGCTGCTAGCACCCCTGAATTCGTTGCGCGGTGGGGATAGGGATCTTACAGCAACAACTGGTATCAGAGCAAATTGGCTAATGAGGATCAACCGAGAAGCCAAAAATGTCAAAAATTTATGAAGAAGCAGTAAAGGGTTGTAATTGTGTGATAAAATTCATAAAAATTGATATTCAAACTGAAGTTCGTAAATTAGTAATTGGGTCTCTAGATGGAAGTACCGCAATTGTATGGAATCCCTAACTTGCTTGAGGCCTAGACATGATGGTATTTACCTTATAGTTCCAAGGACCGTGACTACTCGTATATACCGAGGGTATAACTGCAGCTCTTTACTGGCAGTATATACGAGTAAATCTAAGATCTTGAAATTATAAGCTAAAATGCTGTCCAGATGATGAATTCGAATGTGGTTGATATGATTTTAAAATTTTGGTTGAGAACTAATGAGTTGAATTGGATTCTGATTGGAAAATAATGATTCCTGAATTTTGATTGAAATGTATTAAACTGAGAAAAACCACAATGAGGATGAATGGGACGAGTCCCTATGATGATATTCGTATCTGGAATGATGTTAATGACTTTAGCAAATCACTATGAGATTAGTGGATTGTGCTCAGATTGCTGCCATTATCACTTGACCTAGTGGATCAAGTTAAGGGGTGTCAAATTAAAAATCTGTAAAATTGAAAATTTCCATGAAGGACTGTTCAGATAGAAATTTCCATGAAGGACTGTTCAGGTAGAAATTTCCATGAAGGACTGTTCAGATAGAAATTTTGGTCTAATGGACCATTATTGTGATAAGGGTTTGAATGTTATGATCTGAGTGAATTGTTATCTAATGATGAGTTTTATATAAGGGATCTTTATCCCAGGATTCTGTTGGGATCTCTAGACTATAAGGAACCCCAGAATCAGTTGGAAATGAATTATCCTCTAATGTTGCGAGATGAGGACATCTCACATTTTTTAAGTGATGTAGGATGTAAGATTCCTCCCTCCGGCTTTTGAGGTGTGCAGGTGTAAGAACCTCCCCTTCTGATCTTATAATTATTCCCCTGAAATAAAAGAAAGATCCTGTTTTATCTTATTTTGGCCTAGAGAGAGAAAATATTCTAGAGAGAGATTATTCAAATTTTAAATATTTTTGGATGGAAAAATATCTCTTCTTATTGAAATAAATTCCCCTGAAACAGAAGTTCAAAAAGATTTTCAGAAGGTGCATTAGAAATTAGTTATAATCTGTTCAAAAGGCCTTATTCTAAGGGTCCAGATTCTTGAAAAATTTTAGATCAAGGTTCTAAGGGGCCAATTAGATTAATCCAAATGTAGGGAGGAGATAAATTGAAGAAATAAAGAAAATCCTCCAAAAATGAGAAAATACTCACATAAGATGAAGAGTTTGACTAAGGACAAGGATATTAGTTAAAAAAGAAGAGATATTTAGAGAAACGGGGGGGATTCCCCTCATGAAGGAGGTGCCTATTTCACATGTGTGGTTGAGTTTTAAACTCACAAATAATGAGATATTTTAATCTCTCCTCTCTCCTGCTTCAACTAGATCCAAAAAGTAAGCTAAACTGACCTAAAAATGGTCAAGAATTCACCAAACTGATCTAGAAAATTCTAGAATCAGTTTGCTTGGTTAGAGGCTCACTTTTTCCTATAAATGAAGCCTCCCCCTTTGTAAATGGTTAATAGTGTTTTATGCACTGCTACTCTACTCCTCCCCACAGCCAAAAACTGTGAATTTCTTAATAATTCATTAGTTTTTGACCTTTCCCTCTTCTAGCTGGTGGCCACTCTTGTTGCAAACAAGAGTAGATCCCTCAAACCATCAAGCCAAAGGAAAGCTCCCAGAATTTCATGTAAGTTAGAAATCCTACTTTTTCTTATTCTTTTAATGGTTTTCTAAATTTTTTTTGTTATCTTTAAAATGATAATCTGATGCTAGGCCTTGCTGGAAAGGCTTTCCCCCTCTCTCATTCTTAAATTCAGCCCTTCTTTATCCTAGTTAAGTAATCAAATTGTTTCAATTAAACTTTTCATATTGTTTCTCTTTTAAAAGTGAAATTTGATTAGTTTAGAATGCTTTAAATAAATTGGGGATAATTTTTAAGTAAATTAAGAATAGGAAAAATTGAAAAATGGTCAGCCATACAAAGGAGGTTATGGCAAAATTTTCTTAAATTTTGTGAAGTAAGTATTACCTTTTATTATTCAAAAAGAGTAATCCCCATCGTTTGTGTATTCTAAAAGTGTTATTTTCATTCTAGGCATAGAAAAATGCATAGTAAAAATATTTTTATTATAAAAGTGTTATTTCCATTAAAATTAAATTCTATGCATAGAAAGATGCATATTGATTATTATTTTTTATTATAAAAGAGTGATTTTCATTAGATTTAAATTCTATACATAGAAAGATGTATATTGGATAATTTTTATCATTATAAAAGTGTTACTTTCAATAATATTGATTTTTATGCATAAAATGATGCATAAAAGAATTTTTTTAAATTATAAAAGTGTTACTTTCATCAGTATTGATTTTTATGCATAAAATGATGCATGAAGAATTTATTTTTATTTCAAAGAGGCATTCTCATCAATTTTGATTTTATGCATAGAAAGATGCATAAAGAGTTTATTTTTATTTCAAAAGAGTTATTCTCACATCAATTTTGATTTTATGCATAGAAAGATGAATAAAGAATTTATTTTTATTTCAAAAGAGTTATTCTCATCAATATTGATTTTATGCATAAGAAGATGCATAAAGAATTTATTTTTATTTCAAAGTGTTATTCTCCTAAAAATTGAATTTATGCATAATTAGATGCCTAAACGGATTTTTATAAAAGTGTTATTTCCCACTGAAGTTGTTCTTATGCATAAATAGATGTGTAAAAATCTTTATATCAAAAATAAGAATTCTCTTACATTCTATAAATGCATGTATGTGAAGAATAGAAGTGGATGTATGTGATAGAATGGATGTGGATGTGTTTATGTGAAAGGTTGCATGTGGATGTATGTGAAGAATAGAAGTGGATGTATGTGATACAATGGATGTGGATGGGTGTATGTGAAAGGATGGATGTGGATGTATGTGAGAAGAATAGAAGTGGATGTATGTGAAGAATAGAAGTGGATGTATGTGATAGAATGGATGTGGATGTGTGTATGTGAAAGGATGGATGTGGATGTATGTGAAGAATAGAAGTGGATGTATATGAAGAATAGAAGTGGATGTATGTGATAGAATGGATGTGGATGTGTGTATGTGAAAGGATGGATGTGGATGTATGTGAAGAATAGAAGTGGATGTATGTGAAGAATAGATGTGGATGTATGTGAAGAATAGAAGTGGATGTATGGAATAGATGTGGATGTATGTGAAGAATAGAAGTGGATGTATGGAAGAATAGATGTGGATGTATGTGAAGAATAGAAGTGGATGTATGTAAAAGAATGGATGTGGATGTATGTGAAGAATAGAAGTGGATGTATGTGAAAGAATGGATGTGGATGTATGTGAAAGGATAGATGTGGATGTGTATGTAATATGGATGTATGTGAAAGGATAGATGTGGATGTGTATGTGATAAGTATGGATGTGGATGTATGTGAAAGGATAGATGTGGATGTGTATGTGATAAGTATGGATGTGGATGTATGTGGGAGAATACATGTGGATGTAAATGTGATAGATATGAACGAGAATTGAGGTAGTGAGATGTGATGTAAATTGGATAGATATGAATGATAAGGGATGTGAATGAATGATAAGGGATGTGAACGAATATGATAGCATGTGAATCAGGATGTAAACATGTGAATTGAGATGTGAATGAATGATTTAGGATGCGAATGAATGTGTTAGCATGTGAATCGGGATGTGAATGAATGATATAGGATGTGAATGAATGTGATAGCATGTGAATCGGGATGTGACTGAACGATAAGGGACGTAAATGAATGTGTTAGCTTGTGAATCGGGATGTGAATGAATGAGATGTGATATGAAATGAATGTGATAAGATGTGATGTAAACTGGATAGATGTTAATGTATGTGAAGTGATGAGATATATGGGTAGATGCAAGTGGATGAGATTTGATGAGGATAAATGAGGAAGTAAGTGATGAGATAGAAAAAGATGTGATTAGATGAGAATGGAAATACTTATGAAATAAATGTGGATTGATGTGGATGATGTGAATGGATGTATGGATAATGTGGATTGATGTGTGGGTAATGTGGATTGATGTGGATGGATGTATGGATGACGTGGATTGATGTGGATGATGTGAATGGATCTGTGGATAATGTGGATTGATGTGGATGGATATATGGATAATGTGGATTGACGTGTGGATTGATGTGGAGATGGATGTATGAAAGATATGGATGGATGTGTGGATAATGTGGATTGATGTGGATGGATGTATGGATGATGTGGATTGATGTGGATAGATGTATGGATGATGTGGATTGATGTGGTTGATGTGGATGGATGTATGGATGATGTGGATTGATGTATGGATGATGGGATTGGATGTGATTTGATGTGGGAATGATGTGATGTGATAGGGATCAATGAAGAAAATAAAATTGTGGTAAGATGAGAAAAGATGGGGACTAATGTGAAAGGATGCGGAGTAATGAGAAAAGATGGAAATATTGTTGGAACTGTATTTGTATGTGAAATCTGTTTTTAAATGACTATTTTATGTCAAGAATGCTGGGAAAGCATTTTGACTGTCTTGTGATTGAGGTCGTGGTGGAGACCTATCTGTTAAAGTTACAATTGCTACGGAGAGTCAACGGAGGACGTCTTGCGTAGCAAGGTCAGTCGAGGTCTTGATTTAATTGGTGAGCTTCCAGTGGAAAGCATTTTGACTGTCTTGTGATTGAGGTCGTGGAGACCTATCTGTTAAAGTTACAATTGCTACGGAGAGTCAACGGAGGACGTCTTGTATAGCAAGATTGGTCGAGGTCTTGATTTAATTGGTGAGCTTCCGGTACAGTGGATGAGGGACCAAGGAAGCGGCCGATGAGTGAAGCGCTAGGTGACCTGCGATACCTAGATTCATTAGCTTTAGCCCTTGTGACTGCCAGGATATCTTGAACCTATGTTAGCATGTCGTCTGGCTATATCATGTTCCCGTTTGGCAGATTTTCTTTGAGTTACATTAATTCCGCTTGTCTTTTCTCATTATGTTTTTTCTTCATGGCACATTCTGCCTTGATGTGCCCAGGCTATTGGCAATAGTAGCATGTGAAGGTGGTAAATCCACTAGCATGTCCTTGGCTTCTCCTTCTTGAGTAATTTTTGTGGCCTCTGCTCCCATACCTTCCCATTCCCAGGGGTCTTCTTTCCGCTTCTTCCATGTTGTTCACCATGGGGGCTCTATTTTTTATGTTATACCTGCAATTCCATGTACTATGATTGTATATGTTACAAATGGTACATGTCGGTGGCACCGTGCATTCCTCCTTGAGGTGGCCTTTCTATTTTAATTGAGAGCAAAACACATTTTTGTAGAATTCTGAGCTTTTGCTCTTTCTCATTTCTTGCATCAGCAGCTTCACCTGCAGTACAAGTTCTCCGGGGCTCATTTTTGCCTTTGCAGATTTCTTCTTTTTGTCCTTTCTTTTCTTCACTGCTGCCATTGGGGTGTCTTGTCAGGTGTTGCTGCTCGAATCCTCCTTCTCAGTTTTGTGTCACTTTTCCTGGGCTTCCTCTTTTTCCTTCTATCTTGGCTTCTTTTTTCTACCATTTTTAGCTAGCTCAACCATTTCCTCAAACTCCTCTTTGGTTTCGGCCTGCTTTGTGCTGTGATTGCTGCGTGAATGTTTGGCTTAAGCCCTTGGATAAACTTATCTGCAACAATTTTTATCGAGGGTTGATTTTTTTCCGCCACTCTCTGTCTTAAGCTTAGCAGTTTTGTTGCACTGGCTTCCACATCCATGTCTTCTTAACGGAGTTCTCTTGTTTGATCAGAGAGTTGAGTTGTAAACTTTATCTTGCAGAATCTCCCTATAAAAGCAGTCATGACCTCTTCATAAGTCTAGAAATGGTTGTCTTAGTATCTTGATATCCACTTCATGGCTTTGTCTTTGAAGGTGTTCATGAAAGCATCTCTGTGGATTTCACTAAGCTTTGGCTCTTCCCATCCCAAATTCTGGCTACTTTCCAGTGTTGCTTAAACCTCCTTACATGCAAGTTTGCATCTTCCCCTTTTTCTCCTGAGAACACTGAGAAATTTTTGGCCAATGATGCTATGGCTCCCTTCAACCTTTTTCGGGGGTTTTGTTGTTGTGGTTGTTCTTCCAGATTTTGTTGCTCCACCCTTCTTGGGCTTCCTGGACCCAGATTGTGCCTAGCTTCTAGCTCTTGGCACTCCTTTTCTTGGTCCAAATTATTCTTGAACCCTAAGACTCCCTCTTGCTCGTGTGGTGTTATGGAAGTTTTTGCACTATCTTCCCGGTGCAAGGCACTCCCAGTTGCAAGCTTCCTAGAGGGCTTCTTGGAAGGCATCACTTTTCTCCATTATTAGGTTCACCATCATGCTGAAGGCATGCTTAACTTGTAGCCACCCGCCAGAGCTTTTGGATTCGAACACCAACTCTAGTGTGGTGGTCATGGGGACACACAGAACACTACTCAGTTTGGAACTTTTCACACTCATACTCTGTTCTCACACCACCACATAACTCTCTCTCTCTCTCGCTCGCTCTCTCTCTCTCTCTCTCTCTCTCTCTCTCTCTCTCTCTCTCTCTCTTGTACACAACATGTTTCTTAGGACAGAGTTACAACATTCCTATTTAACACATTGTAGCAATTACACAAAGATGAAGAGAGAAGCAACATTGTCCTTGTATTACTTCCAAAAATTGTACAGACTCACAACTGAGCAACTGCTTGACATAAAAGACTAAAGACATACTCTTCTACAATTTTTCGCTAGCGCATGCTCCTCTCCCTCTCGTGCTACTTGCCTTGCGCCGCCATCCTTTTCAGCTCGATCTTCTTAATCTTGGCAATGGTTACAGCCAACCATCTTCACACATGCAGTATTGAGGTGGTACTCATGACATGGAAGGTGGTTAGACGTAGCCACTTAGCTATTGGGTGCAACAACCGACCACTTACGTGGTTCTAGACCACCTAGTTGGCTCCGGAGGAGCAGCACGACAAACTAATGTAGTTATGTGCCCTGCAACAATGAGCCAATGCTAGGACATTGAGCTACCTATCTACCTAAGCACGGGGAGATTGATCATGCGACTAGTACAAAGCAGGTTAGTGCCTAAGTCTGTCCTAAATCTAGACAGTGATCCACATCTAGACAGGACTACACTCAACATAAGATTGAATGTTAAATAGACGGAGATATGTAGATTGACCAGAAGTAAGACAAAGACCAACCCATGTGTCATTCTTGCGCAATAACAATATAGTACAATGCCTTAGCAAGAGCTCTACTCATGAACTGCTCACTCAAATATCCTATCTTCCTATTCAGTATTGTTCCTCTCATTTGGGCCCAAGTAGACCTAACATGATTCTTGGACTATCCAAATGAAAATGCACTCCTTCCCTACAATCTTAGTCGGATAAACCAAGTCTTCCCTAAAAGTCAATATTAGATAAAGTGGAAAAAATCCCATTCCCATGAAAAAAGTGGGGGTATGGTAAACTCATCCAAAAGTCTGTCAAAACATATTCATGTGACATATCATTGGAAAGAGCTTGAAAAGTACAATCTAGATCTACTTTGTCCGACAAATTTGGAGTTTGCATGTTCAAGTTATGGCCAAAACAAATTTTTTAAATACATTCCCATTTTGAGGGATTTTTCCCATTTTATCTAATATTGACTTCTAACCCCTATATCCCCTTATCTGACTAATTTTCCTTTTTCCTTTGCAACTACATGAGTAACTACCCATTCCTCAAGAAGCTATTACAAGTTTGTTACAAATTAAGAAGGCTCGGTTTGTTGCACAATGGTCAGTTCGGGCGATGATCTAAGTGGCAGGGCCAAACGGGATGATTGGCCGCCCCCACAGTTGCCGTTATCAAAAAATTGTGTATTCGGATTGCCTTTGAGTCCAGATCCTCGAGTCCGGATGCCTTATGGCATGTTCTAGCCACCTTTGTGTGGTAATTTCTCTATTGTTGCTATGCCCCATGAGATGAACTTGATGGGGTGATCCTGGGCATATCTTGGCTCATAAGCTGTCTTCCTCTACTGCTTACCCAAGCATGCCCTATGTCCATCCTCTTGTTGGCTCATCGGAATTTCATATCAACGGGCCACGCCTCTTAATACCTTGCCCTTGCCCTCTTGATTGTGTCCACAACCATGCTTGCTTTTCTGTGAAGGCATGGGGCTCTGTTTGCTCTGGGGGGTGATTCCTTTGGCCTTCTTTTCCTGCCCCGACTCCATTTCCACCCATAAGGTGGTATGCCTTTAGGTTCTATCTTCAACACTCCCCTTCCCTTTTTTGCTTGGTGATTCTTTTGGCAAGGGGCATAAGCAGAGTTGCTCTTTGAATGAGCTGTTGCCTCGTGACCTAGATCCGTGAGTCATAAGATCCCACTACTTCTACGCACTGATCTGGATCCGGGGGAGGGGCTTCTTCCTTGTCCTGATGTTCTTGTATGAGAGCTTCTTTGGCCCTATCTCTCTATCTTAGGTGCTTCCAACTGGTTCATGAATTTTGTAATTTTGTCCTAGTTGGAAGGCCTTAGGGCACCTGCCTACTGAGCTGTCTGGATTACATTTTGCATATATAAATTTAAGAGTAGTCACTTTCCACACACCCATGCTCCTTCGGCCCATTTCTCCTTGGATTCTTTTTTGCCAGTCTTCTTTTGCTCCATTTTCCCTTTTTGCCCAGCCTTGGAAGTCTTATAGCATTTTGTCCTTTGCTCACACTTCCTCTGCATATACCCTTCTCATGGCATCTGTATGATCTTGTCTTTTCCTAAGGTCAGCGTGGGCTGCCGCACTTCCTCTGTGTGTATCCTTCTCATAGCATCCATCTGATCTTGTCTTTTCCTAAGGTCAATGTGGGTTATTGTCAAGGTGACATTCAACTCATTCACTATCACTTTTCCCCCTCTTCCTCTCACTCTTGTAGACGTAGCTACCTCTACCTCCTTTTTTAGGGCCTTTATTGTCTGTCCATCATGTTTCTATTATTCTTTGAATTTCTTCAAACGAGCACCTCCAACTCTTCAATCTAGACTTTTAGCGTGGCCTCATCGTTTTGCTTCTCCTTTAGTCGCTTTGTAGCTGCTGCCCATGTGTGTTCTTTCAGCTCTTCAATCAGGACTTTTAGCATGGCCTCATCGTTTTGCTTCTCCTTTAGTCTCTTTGTAGCTGCCCACATGTGTTCTTTCAGCTCTTCAATCAGGACTTTTAGCGTGGCCTCATCGTTTTGCTTCTCCTTTAGTCTCTTTGTAGTTGCCCACGTGTGTTCTTTCAGCTCTTCCTTGGGGATTAGGTCCATTGATGAACCTTTCCATAAAACAATTTCCTTGCCTTTTCCTTTTGACTGCGCGACTAGCTTCTTTCCGCCTCCCTTTAGGAGTGTGAACCTCCTTTTCCAAACCTCTAATTCATGCTGTAATTGCTCTCATTTTTCGTTTGTAGCTCTTTTTCTTTTGCTGGCGCCTTCCCCACTGTGGGCTGGCCTCCTTGCCCACTTGGCTTGGTGTAGCTTCCATGACTTTTGTTGGTTCTGGGCCTGTTAGCTGGCCTCCCTTCGGATTTTCGGATTCTCTCTCTAGATTTCCATCCTGTGAATGGTGGTGGGCACCATTTGTTTGCAGGAAGGTGTGGGGGCTTGCATTACCACTATCAATTTGGCTAGATATTCTCCCCACACCTCCTTTAGGTCCTCAATTGTGCACCCCTCCCATTGCTCCATCTTTTATGCCTGAAGCTCATAGACCTTTGAAAATTCTTCTGCATCGAGGATTGCCAACCTAGCTTCTACCATGACTAGCTTTATCTTGTCTTTTTTGGCCCTAGCTTGCACTTCCATTATAACCTTGAGGTGCTCCTCTCTGATCAAGGCAACTTGGCCCTCTATTATTGCTTGGCTTTCCGTGGCCCTATCCAAGTCAATTTGCAGTTACACATTCATTTGTTCTTTCTGGGCCATCTCCTCCTTCATCTTCTCCATTTCCATTTGAATCTCTCCCTTTTGGCCAGATCCTAGATTTGCCTTTTTGTCTAGGCAGCCCGCTTCCATGCTCCTCCTGTGTAGCTCTTCTTGTAAGGGTTCCTACACTGGCTCCTCACCATCTAGATGGTAGCATCCTTTTCCTTGATTACTGCTTGCAGCTTGGTCATTTCTTTCAACCCATCTATATGCATCATGTGGAGGTAGTTGAGAGCTCCCTACACCAAGTTTGTGTCAATGGAATCTAGAAAATTTACAGAATTGGTCACAAAGAGATTAGATTATACTTGTTTAAGTTGCAAGCTTGTGGTGGTTTTGTAGCCTCCTGCTGCTCTTTTGTGATAGGAATAACTTGCTAATGTCAGCCAAGTCCTCCTTAAGCTGCATGGTGCTGCCCTTTGCTTTTGTTGCCCCACTGGTACTTTCCTTGACTATCCTCCCCTTCTTGCGGTCTTCTTCTCTTTGAATTCAAAGGCTCTTTTCTTCCCTTACATCAACTTGGTCTTTTCTTTGTCCAGAGCTTGCCTATTCTTGGGGCCTTTCAGTTGTATCTTCTTGGGGCTTGCATCCTCCCAGTGAGTGACTTGCATCCTCCTTTTTTCCTTCATCTTCTTTGTGGCCTTCCTTCTTATCTTTTTCAGCTCCTGCTTGTGCCTTAAATAAGGCTGTCAGATAAGGGACATTTTTTGTTTTTGTGTTTGGGTGGTTGATTTTCCCTACCTGGTCCTTTAGATTGTGATACAGTACCTCTGCCCATGCCACCTTTGCTCTAGCTTCCATGGCCTTCACCATCTTGTAGGCCTTCCTTGACATGCAATATGGTTTATGGGTGAGATTAATCATCTCCACCACAAAACACATTTGCTTTTGTTGGTCTTCATATGCTGTGTCCGTGATCTTAAACTCCTTGGCCTTGCCTTCTAGCAAGCCAAACTCCTTAATCAGGTCTTTGTCTCATCGGTTGTCTTGATCTCGGCCTCCCCCTCAGCCATCAATTTTTGAATACTTCGGCAAGGTACAGAGGGTTGAACACTCTCTTCTCCCCTGCTGATGAGAGCGTGATGATATTCAACCTCTGTAAGTTGCTCCAAGTACTTTGCAGCCTTGAAGGTGTGTTGGAGCTCCTCCTAGGGTAGCTCCACAAATTCTTTAATCCCATCTTTTTCTAGCCCAGTAGGCATGCTTATCCGTATATAAGGTGGATGAGAGGTACTCGAATTCCACCATCCTTTTGGCTTGAAGGTGTGTTGGAGCTCCTCCTAGGGTAGCTCCACAAATTCTTTAATCCCATCTTTTTCTAGCCCAGTAGGCATGCCTATCCGTATATAAGGTGGATGAGAGGTACTCGAATTCCACCATCCTTTTGGCTTCAAGTGTGCTGGGGTTGAGGGACGGAAGGCGGGGGTGAAAGTAGAGTTTAGTAGTAGCAGAAGAGTTGAGAGCACATCATAGCAAGGATTTTTTGCACAAAAGTGACTTGCAAATTAGACCTTCGATGGAGAGGTATTTAGCTGTTGTCGTTATGCACACCCACCCTAGGTACAACCATAACTGCTCGACACCCCTGATTTTCCCAAATCCCTTTGAAAATCAGACCATGAGTGCCTGTTGCACTAGCGAGGTCATTTATGGCTAGACTGAGAATAGGCGATGGTGATACGACATGTTTCTCTTTCCATCCATGCACCCTTTTTTGGGGCGTCAACCTCAATTTTGGGGCGTCAACCTCAATTTTCCTGCCAACTCCACGCTACTGCTAGCTGGCTCTTTGTCCTTTGTGCACATTGTAATCATATTTACATATGTCATGCCTAATTTTGGATTTTATTCTTTTCTATTTTTATTTTCTCCTCGAGAATCCTATGCGGATTTTTGATCCTAAGTGGACTTGGCTTCTCCTTGTTGGACATTCACCTCGCTCCACTAGGCTTGAATTGTGCTTGTTGGACATTCTACGGATCTGGATCTAGACATACTTTTCCTTCTTGTTCTGGCATTCTTCCATAATAAGGCTTCAGCCTATACCCATTCACTAGTTTTCTTAGCCTTTCACCATCCAGACTTGCCAAGTCGAAGGTTCCTGTCTTCATTTTTTTTGGCAATTTTGAATAGGCTCGTCCATTTCATTTTCAATTTTCATGGGTGGGGTCTCATTCTTGATGAGAAAATCTAGATTGCATTTTCTTCTTCAAAGATCTTGCATTTCATATTCCTGTCCACTTGCAAATTTCTTATCTTCTGTACAATTTTGGCTGTCCATGCACTTTGTAGTCTCCTTTCATCCAACTTAAGGAGTTGCTCAATCATGTGCACCTCTAATTCTTTTAGAGAGAGTCTTTCTGCTATTGCTATCCTTAGGCTGTGTGTGAGGAACTCCACGGGCACTACTGCTTCCAATCTATACACCATGCTAAAAGGCGTAAGTCCTGTAGCCTTCTTGTAAGTTGTTTGAAATGTCCATAATGTTGAGTGCAGCTTTGTGTCCCAGTCGGTCCTGTTCTCATTCACTGTTTTGACTAGAATTCCTTTAGGATTTTATTGGTGGATCCTGCTTGCCCATTTACCCACAGGTAGTAGACTATTGACTTCTTATGTATTATCATATGTTGTTATGTCAGGTTCTTGATCAGTTCATTGAGGAAGTGGCTCCCTTGGTCGTCGCGCTCACGTTGACTATCTCAATTGGGAAAGGAAAAGAAGGAAGATAAAGTTGATAATACCATCAACTTGTGGACTGACAAACAATTACAATTGGATGAAAATATGCAGGTAATGCTTTTGTATTGATATTATCATTGGAATGTTATTTTCTTGTGAATCTGTATTTTCATAACCTTTTTTTTTGTTTTAGTTACTTATTGAAAAGGATGACTTCTTGCTTAGAGCATTTAGAAAAAGAGAAAGAGGACATGGAAGAGATGCAACTTTATTTCAATAAATTAACGAATTTTCAACTATAAAGCTTTTGGTCTATCACAAGTTGCTCAGCAATGATGGGGAAGCTACTATTCCTTTATTTAAAAGCTTATCTTGTTTCCTTGGAAGGAAGTGTAATCGTTTCCTTGGAAGGAAGTGTAATTCATACTAACTATGATAAAGTAATCCAGATAATAAGTGCTATGAATATTTTTGGCTATGATCTAGGTAAGCAATGCTTAATGGCAATATACTATCTCACTATTCTACCGATGCACTTGCATAAGAAATCCTTTAGAGCTTGATGATTTTAGCAAGAAATATGTGATAAGGTTTAGGGATGTAGCTTTGAAGCAAGAGACTTCGCAAATTGAAGGCAAAGAATCAAAGAAAATTCAAGAAGAGCCCATTGTTGAAAGTCCTAAAGAACATGTTCCGTTGAAGAAAAAGTGAACACCAACAAAAACAACAAGGCCGGCCCCTGCTCCATAGATTATGGAAAAAGATCTAGAAAAATACCATAATTGCATACTATGGCTGTAGAGACATCACCAAAAATGTTTTAGTTTTTTGTTTAAATACAAAACATGTCTTTGTAGACTCAAAAGGGTACTTTATATTAGGATCTATTGTACTTTCTACTCTTTATCTACCCAACAATGGTTTACAAACACTTTAGTTTGTCTCCACTTTACATGCTTTTGTACACCTATAGAAAAGTTCAATGTTTCTCTTCTCCACTGTTTTTAGAAATTATTAATGTTAATAATACTTATGAGCTTGCAACAATTCGTTTTTTGTTAAGTCGATGTAGGATGCTGTTGTAAAACCATTGAAAACTTCTTTTATATTGCCTTCTTTATTCCTCTGAAATGTTGTGTGTGCCAAAAGAATGCAGTGCGTACTGTATAATGGGACTTTTCCATGCCTTGCATTGTGACCAAATTGTAGGACATCCATACCTCTTTACAAATTAGGGTAGATAATTGTGAATTATATGCTTTAATAAAACAAAGGTTAAAACATTCATAATGTAATTGATATAATTTGGCTACGTTGATATTTTTACCATGTAATGTGTTATGCTCCAATTTGTCCAAGCCTCCTTCATGCTCTTTCCAAAAATATTCAGTTGTTCTTCAAATGCCTTATGATCAGTTTTGTTCCAAGATTGGTTTTTCATCATATAATATAAATAGATGATTAAGAGATTGCCATACTTTAGACTTTATATTCCTTGCAAGGCCATCAGCTTCATGATCTTTCACAGTATTATGCACTACCTTCCACAAGTCGTACTTGATTGTAGAGATATAATGTGTTCGTTTTTTAAGCTTTCTCTTAACCTGTGGCCTTGACAAAAACTAGCTTTTGCCTTAACACTGCCAATGGATGGTTTGATTGGAATTTCCTTACCATATGTTGACCTTTTCAAGTCTTTAGTAATTTTAACATCTCCACCATGAAGTCCAATATATGAAAGTACTTTCTCCAATGCCTTGATTGCCTGCTTTCTTTGCTTTTCTGGATGAAGTTTCTAAGAAAATCTAATGTACACGAATACAAGTGTTTTAATGATTTGATATAAAGCGTGCAATGTGCATATGTGTACATTAGATAAAGGGATGTCAAGCATAGGCTTGTACTTTGGTTTAACCTTATTTCTGTTGGGGGCTTTCTTCCACCACTTTTGGCTTAACTTTGATGCTAGCTTGTTATACAATATATGCATGGAGACTTTGAGTTACCTCCTTTGCTAATGTTGTATATACACTTTAGTGTTTTGAGGTCCTCGGCAAGATGCCATTCAACTTGAGAATTACATCTTCCTTCTACATGAAGCAGTTAACCTTGAACTTACTTTTTATGATACATGGTATTTTAGTTTGATGAAACACTCAATTTAGTGTCTCATAATCCTCTATCTTGACATGTAAACATATAAATGACATAAGTAGATCTTCAATAGTGGTTCTAATACAAATGACATAAGTAGATATATGTCTAAAAAATTTACTTACCTCAAATGATCCTAACCACCATATGTTTTTCTTCGATTGCACACTGAAATACTTTGGGTTATTTGCTGTCATGGATGGATCAAGTGCCCTATTCACCAATGTGATTGTCATACATTCCACCTTCTTTTCCTTTACTATCTCACATTTATCCAATTTTATCACAAACTTCAGAAGACCTCTACATTCTTCAAACATGATACCGTAAAATTTTACCATTCTTTTTTGAAGTTATAAGTCAAGGAAAATATCATTCCATGCATTGTACATTATACTATCTTTTTTATCTTTACAAGAACCTTCTTTTCCTTTACTATCTCACATTTATCCAATTTTATCACAAACTTAAGAAGACCTCTACATTCTTCAAACATGATACCGTAAAATTTTACCATTCTTTTTTGAAGTTATAAGTCAAGGAAAATATCATTCCATGCATTGTACATTATACTATCTTTTTTATCTTTACAAGAACCTTTGATATGGAAACGTTGTCTAATATACTCATCCACCTGTTAATTTAAGAGGATTCTTAGTCTTCATACTTCTGCAGGTGGTGTTGGTAGAAGCACACGTTTGATTCTTTGGTCTTGTAATTTTTTGGATACAGTTTTGAAAATAGAAGTATACCCTTTTCTTCTAGCACCGCTCTCATCTAATGGTTCCTGAATTGCATAAACATCAACTTTGTTGCTATCAACAAATTGCTACACAACATCCTTTTCACCTTTTTATACTTTTTCTCTTTAGTCATGTCTTTTGCAATAGTAGAAGTTACCAATCCTTTCATCTATTTGATTGGAAGGTTATTAGGATTCATGTTTTCTTTGTTTGGTTCCAATATGTTCTTGAAGAATAAATTGTGTTCTCAATATCTAAAAAAATAGTATCTTACTAATATATTACCCATTAAAAATTACATTTAATAATAATATTTTTTTAAAAATAATAATTCTTACCTTGCCTATCACACTCTATGCTTGCATCCATCACTGCCTACTTTCCATTCTACAAGATTGTGAACTTTCTTCTATCTTTGTCTTTTGCCTAATAGAGTTTATTTGCTTCTTTCTTTTTTAAGTTTCTCTTTTGTCTTTTGCAATTCCTCAGACGCACTTGCAAGTAGTTTCTCCAACTTTGAACACTTAACAATCTTTTTTGGTTTGTTTATTGCTTCTTGTTATTGATTTAAGTGTTTATACAAATGTGCAAAACTGTCAAGTGACTTGATATGTATCAAAGTAGACCTTTGTAACCATCTCCTACAAATCTTAAGAGTGATGTTGGATTGAAAAAAAATGGAGTGGAGTTTGTGATTGAGCATTCGGGGATAAATTGAGCCATCACACACCATAGATTAATATGGTGTAATCCTAATGTCGTCATGTTCTCTCTCTCCATAGCACCAATGCATGGATCTTTTCTCCTTTTCTAAATTGGAGAATAATCATCTTCAAGATCTATATGAATATGATAAAGCCTATTCCAATTTGAATGTTCACCTCCTTTCATTTTTTTGGTTGTTTGTTGATACAAACAAGACCTTTATCATACCAAATTCGGACTAATGGCATAAAACTTGTTTGTTACCCTCCAAAATTCAAAAATTTGATGAATTTAATGTTTGATATTAAATATAAAATACCTTTAGTATGGTGTGTATAATAGTTAGTGTTTGTTAATATGATGTGTAGTGTAGTTAGTGTCATATATTCCATCTTAAATGCACGAGGATCTAAATAGATTCAGCATTTCAATATGTGGGGATATTATAATGTTTCTTTTGGATCTTGTTCTTCACTTTTACATATTTTTGAGATTAAATAAATAGGAAAATGAAGAATTTCTTAAAGGAACCCAAAATGATCTCTGATTTTCCCTAATGCGTGGCATAATGTAGTCATGAAATAGAGAAATAAGTACCACACCACACATATGGGTAGAACAAGAAAGAAAAGTATTTTAAAAGAAAGAAGAATACCTAAAATGCGATAGTAAAAGACCAGAAAGTTTTTAAAAAAGTAGAAAATCCAAATCCCTTGAGCCATTTTGTTACCTCTCTTATACATCCAAGGATTCTTGTAAGATTCCTCCCCAACCCTGAATAATGTATAAGCTTTTACCTCAATCCCCTATAATCATCCCCTATTTCAGAATGCAAGAAAATATTATTTTTCCTTGTTTTGGCTTAGAGAGAGGAAATATTCTAGAGAGAGATAGTTCAAAATTGAGATATTTTTGGATATAAAATTTCTCCTAATATCTAAGATGAATTTCCCTACAACAGAAATTCAATATAAATTTTCCAATGTGCATTAGGAATTAATTGAATATGTGTATTAAAGGCCTTAGCCTAAGGGTCCACATTTTCAAAAAAATTTAGATTAAGATCATATCCCAAAAATGAGTAAATGCTCACATAAGATGAAGAGTTGACTGAGTACAAGGTTTATTAGTTAAAAATTAAGGTTTATTAGTAAAACAATGAGATATGTTTTGATAAAATGATGAATTTTTGACACCTTAGTAAGGAGGGAAAGCCACTTGAGGTAGGTGCCTTTCTTATCATCATTGTTTGGCTTTTTTAATTCAAAAAAAATCAAGATATTTCATCTCTCCTCTCTCCTGGTGCAAACTGGATCAAAAAGGGAGCCAAACTGATCCAAATCTTGTCCAGATTGGGTCAAACTGAAGCTGGAAGGCTCTAGAACCCAGTCGGACTTGGTTAGTGGCCTCCCTCACCTATAAATAGACCCTCATTCCTTTGTATTTTTATCTTTGAGCAATACCATGCAAGTATTATCTCTAAATTAGTATATTTCTATTATCCTCTAATTTACCTCTTCTCTTGGGAGCTTTGGAGCTTCTCTAATCTCCATCCTCTCTTGGAGATTACCCTCCCCCTCTTGGTGGCCAAGGACTTGCTTGGGGGCTTTACTTCTATAGCCAAAGAATCAAGCCATATTCAAAGGTAAACCTAATTTAATGGTTTTTTTTTCAATTCTCTCAATGATTTTCTTCTTCTCAAGCTCGAGAAGCTTTCAAATCAATGGTTTTTTCTTCAAATCAAGCTTTCCAGTGATTCAAAATGTTTAATTAGATTAAGGTTAATCTCTATGCTTAATTATAATATTTTTTTAAAAGAAAATCTCTCTTTTGGAAAGATTAGTCATACTTATGGCTAGATCCTTGGTAGAAGGATAATTCTTAATGATAATCTCTTTATCTTAATCCAAACTCTAGGCTTGACAAGCTAGAGAAAGAGATTCGTTATTTTTATGATTTTTAATCTAGAAAAAAGGATGATTAATTCTTTTAAACTTGTTTACGATATAGAAAAATCATATTAACTCATTCTAAATTGAAAGAGGGTTATGCTAACATTTTTAGAAATGAGGAATGGTTATTTTAGTTTAACTAGGAGAATTAATCATAATTATGCTTATAATTATATTATATTCGTATAATTTAAGTTTAGTCTAAAAGAGGAGTTTCTATCATATTTTCATTACAAGTATTCGTTTTAAAATAGAAAATTGAATATTCTCAGTAATTGCAGTAGTGAAGCTATGACAAATTTTCCTTAAAAAAATTATAAATCTTATTTTTATGCATAATTTTAATAAAGCAAAAAGAGGAATTCCTATCATATTCTAGGTTTAGATATTTTATGCAAAAAATGATTTTTATCATATTTATGGAAAATACATTTTTTTTGTATTTATGCATAATTATTTAATTAAGAGAAAAGAGAAATTTTTGATATATTTATTTTCATCCATAAAAACTTAGATGTAAAAAGAGGAATTTCCATGATATTCTAGATGCAAACATTTAAATGCCAAAAGGGAAATTTTTGGCATATTTCAAATTATGGATATTTTTATTTATTTAAAAGAGAAATTTTTATTTTATTTTAAGTAGAAAAATGCATAAATTAATTTAGATGTAAAAGAGAAGTTTTCACCATGATTTCATGTAGGAAATTATGGAATATTAATGTTGAAGATCAATTTGATGAAAAGAATATTTTAAGATATTTTTATACGAATAAATCAATGTATGCAGATTCACAAATGGAGTATTGAAAAAAGACTTATTTTTATAAAATCCCATTATTTTCGAATAGAACTATTTTTAAATCTATTGTGGTCAAGAATGAATTTTTATAAAATTGGATCTTCTCTTACAGTTGGAAGTCACCGTTAATCTATCTATTAATTAGAAGAAAAATCCTTAGGAATCAAAGTTAGAAGTAAACTGAATAATTTTTGGTTAGACCATGACAATGAGAATGGTGGGCCAGTAAAAAATAAATTGCCCATCTCTTGAATCTGAATCAAGCAAAACCTCGTGACCAATTCCAAATCTTCGTTTATGAAGAATAGACTACTGGCCGAATTAGAGAAGTTTTCGTAGACTCGATATCATCGAGAAATGAATTGGAAATTCATTGAAATTGATGGGTGGATTATGCTGACATGAGATTCGTGATTTTCATTAAGAAAGTCGGGTTTTCGAGAAAAAGGGTTTTGTGGAATCAAACTCAAAATGGGAAAATTCCTCCTTGCATAGAAACTCTATTTTTAAAAAGGATTGTTTTACGCGAGAATGTTGGAGGAAGCGTTTGGCTTATGTTTAACTAAGGAGAGATTCGTTAGATTGCGAGAGTCATCGAAGGATATCGCTCTGTCGAAGCCTACCGAGGTCTTAACTAGCCTCGGCATGGTTAAAATGGTGCGCTTTCGGTACGATGGTCGAGGACCGATGAAGCGGTCCTTGAGTAAAGTACTAGGACACCTAAGTAGGATGGTGCGCTTTCGGTACGATGGTCGAGGACCGACGAAGCGGTCCTTGAGTGAAGTGCTAGGACACCTAAGTAGGATCCTAGGGGGTTCTGACCAGGTGATGCACGGGCTCGCGGTTGCTAGGACACCCATGAATATGTCGAGGAAGATATGGACGGACTGGAAAGGAATTATTTATGTGAACTCGAATTTGATATTGGATCTCGTTTGTTGACTAGCTGGTCTTCAACAAAGAGTCTGGATGATATTTTTGCAAAACAATGGACTGGATATTTTGGAGGATTATGATTAGTAATACTATGGTTTCATTAAAAGATTGCTTTAAAGACAGCCGAATCTGTGAAAAAGGCAATTTCATATTGGGTGTGTAAGTGGTGTGATTACCTTGAATTTTGCTTGAACCGTCGGTAGGGGGCCTGGGAACTCTTTTCCTTGGCACTCGGGACAAAACATAACCAAATTTTTATATAAAGGGATACCACCAATACAGTGGTTGGAAACCCATGGGCAGGATTGATGGATTCTTGCGATACAGTCAGATACGCCAAGTTACGCTAGTTAGAATAAGTCCCTAGAAGATTCTTGTTATGTGGGAAAGAATCGGTGTGGCCGTGCCTCGCTTAAGGGGAAAAAAAGCAATGATTTCTATGAACCAAGTGCAAGTCTTTTCCTTGGTTTGACCATGTGACCTACTACAGGTTAGGTCGGATCAGATTGGATAGTTAAGGCCTTGACCCGTTAGATAAATCTCCCGCTAGATGATTTTCCTACTACGGGTTAGGTCGGATCAGATTGGATAGTTAAGGCCTTGATCCGTTAGATAAATCTCCCGCTAGATGATTTTCCTAGTGGAATTGCCTGTGCCTTCCGGGCAAGGAAAGTTTTTTTCGAGTTCGGTTTCGAAGGAATTGTCGGGCTAGTCTTTTGTGTGGATATTCATGGGCGAGGCCCTGAGTGGGAATCCCTGCCCTACGTGCGAGAGGCTACTGCTTCTGGTACCAGCGCCCCAGAGGAGGCCGCGCATGGGGGCGGGGGTCTCATAGTTGGTATTTGTAAGATCCCTGACCCCACCGCACAACGAATTCACGGATGCTAGCAGCGAAAGTAGCACTTCTTGTGTGGGGTAGGGTCCCACACTTGGGGCCTTGCCCAGGGATATCCGGACAAGAGACTTATCCATCGGTTCTTCCAAAATCGAACCCGGAAAAACTTCCCTTGCCCGGAAAGCACGAGCGATTCCTCTAGGATAAATTTTTCTCTAACATAGTCAAAAGCCTTAACTAATTGAACTGATCTTACCGAACCTGTGGTATCAAAATCAGATCAAGGAAAAGATTGCACTTGGATCATAGAGACCAATGCTTTTTTCCTCATTGAGAGAGGCACAGCTGTTGATTCTTTTCCATAGAATAATTTTTATCCGGGATTTACTTCATCTGTCATACCATAATAGAATTGAGTCTCATTTTAGGGATCCATCAGTCCCGCCTAACCCCATCCAGTCCCGTGGGTTAGCCAACCGCCCAACCACTGTAGTGATGGGATCCAATTAAGAATTTGGTTAGGTTTTGTCCCGGGTACTAGGGAAAAGAGTTCCCAGGCCCCGTAAGCCGGATATTCATGCAAACTTAAAACTAGTCACACCACTTACACACCCAATATGAAATTGCCTTTTTCACAGAATCAGCATCCTTCTAAAAACAATCTTTTAATGAAACCATTGTGTCACTGATCATAATCCTCAAAATCTCCGGTTGAATCCTTATTTCCAATTATTCCTTCATCGGTGTACCTATGGCATCATTGGCAACCAGAACGCTCACCTTCTAACAATTTGATTACACATCTAGGATAAAGAAAGGCTAAATTCAAGAATGAAGAGAGGGGAAAAGCCTTTCCAGCAGGCATAGTACCATTTTTCATTTTAAAGAAAACAAAAATTAGAAAACCATTAAATGGAATAAAGAAAAAGTAGGATTTCTAGCTTACATGAATTTTTGTGAGCTTTCCTTTGGCTTGATGGTTTGAGGGATCTACTCTTGTTTGCAACAAGAGTGGCCACCAATTCTTTTGAAGAGGAAATGGTCAAAACTAATGAATTATCAATAAATTCACTGTTTTTGGCTCTGGGGAGGAGTAGAGTAACAGTGCATAAAACACTATTAACCACTTACAAAGGGGGAGGCTTCATATATAGGAAAAAGTGAGCCTCTAACCAAGCAAACTGATTCTAGAATTTTTCAAATCAGTTTGGTCAATTTTTGACCATTTTTAGGTCAGTTTAGTTTACTTTTTTGGATCTAGTTGAAGTAGGAGAGAGGAGAGATGAAAATATCTCATTATTTGTGAGTTTAAAACTCAACCACACATGTGAAATGGGCGCCTCCTTCATGAGGGTATTCCCCCACACTAAGGTGTCAAAAATGCATCATTTCTTCTAAATATCTCTGCTTTTTTTTAAAACTAATAACCTTGTTCTTAGTCAACTCTTCATCTTATGTGAGTATTTACTCATTTTTGGGAGGATTTCCTTTTATTCTTCAATTTATCTCTTCCCTACATTTGGATTAATCTAATTGGTCCATAGGAACCTAAATTCAAAAATTTTAGAAAATCTGGACCCTTAGGCTAAGGTCCTTTTTACCTGATTTCAATTTATTCCAATTGCACATTGGAAATTTCTTTTTGAATATTTGTTTTAGGGGAAACCATTTTAGACACTAGGAGGATTTTTATATCAAAAAATATCTCAATTTTGAATAACCTCCCTCTAGACATTTTCTCTTTCTAGGCCAAAATAGGGGAAAACAGGATCTTTCTTTTATTTCAGAGAGGGGAATAATTATAAGATCAGAAGGGGAGGTTTTTACACCTGCACACCTCAAAAGCCGGAGGGAGGAATCTTACATCTTACCCCACTTAAAAAACGCGAGATGTCCTCATCTCGCAAAAATTAGAGGAGAGCTTTTTTCCTTAAGATCCAACTCATTCTGGGTTTCCTTATAGTCTAGTGAACCCAACAGAATCCTGGGATAAAGATCCCTTATATAAAACTCATCATCATCAGATAATAATTCACTTAGATCGTATCATTCAAATCCTTATCACAATAATGGTCCATTAGACCAAATTTTCTATCTGAACAGTCCTTCATGGAAATTTTTAATTATACAGATTTTTAATTTGACATCCCTTAACTTGATCCACTGGGTCAAGTGTAAACAGCAGCAATCTGCCAGCACAATCCACTAATTTCATATTGATTTGCTGAAGTCATTAATGTCATTCGAGCTACGAACATCATCACAGGGACTCGTCCCATTCATCCTCATTGTGGTTTTGCTTAGTTTAATACATTTCAACCAAAACCACCTTATCCACACATCAACCCACATTATCCATACATCCATCCACATCATCCACATCAATCCACATCATCCATACATCCATCCACATCAATCCACATTATCCACACATCCATCCACATCATCCATACATCTACTCACGTCAATCCACAATGTCAATCCACATTACCCACACATCAATCCACATTATCCATACATCTACTCACGTCAATCCACATTACCCTAACATGAATCCACATAATCCATACATCTATGCACATCATCCATATCAATCCACATTATCCACTCATCCATCCATATCAATCCACATTCATTTCATAAGTATTCCCATTCTCATCTAATCACATCTTTTTCTATCTCATCACTTATTTCCTCATTTATCCTCATCAGATCACATTTACTTGCATCTACCCACATACATCTCATCACTTATCTAATCACATTTACTTGCATCTACCCACATACATCTCATCACTTATCTAATCACATCTTTTTCTATCTCATCACTTATTTCCTCATTTATCCTCATCAGATCACATTTACTTGCATCTACCCATACATCTCATCACTTCACATACATTAACATCTATCCAGTTTACATCGCATCTTATCACATCACATCTCATTCATTCACATCCCGATTCACATGCTAACACATTCAGTCACGTCCACTCATCCATCCATATCAATCCATATTCATTTCATAAGTATTCCCATTCGCATCTAATCACATCTTTTTCTATCTCATCACTTATTTCCTCATTTATTCTCAATCAGATCACATTTACTTGCATCTACCCATACATCTCATCACTTCACATACATTAACATCTATCCAGTTTACATCGCATATTATCACATCACATCTCATTCATTCACATCCTGATTAACATGCTAACACATTCATTCACATCCCTTATCGTTTATTCACATCTCGATTCACATGTTATCACATTCATTCACATCCTATATCATTCATTTATATCCTGATTCACATGACATCACATCTCATCTATCACATTTATCTGATTCGCATCACATATCATCACATCTATTTACCTTTCATTCTTATCACTTCTATTCTCATCTCATCCATCCATCCATTCATTCCCATCTATCTAATTTGCATCACATATCATCACATCTATTTACCTCTCATTCTCATCACTTCTATTCTCATCACATCCATCCATCCATTCTTTCCCATCTATCTGATTCGCATCACATATCATCACATCTATTTACCTTTCATTCTCATCACTTCTATTCTCATCACATCCATCCATCCATTCATTCCCATCTATCTGATTTGCATCACCTATCACCACATCTATTTACCTCTCATTCTCATTCTCATCACATCCATCCATCCATTCATTCCCATCTATCTGATTTGCATCACATATTATCACATCTATTTACCTTTCATTCTCATCACTTCTATTCTCATCACATCCATCCATCCATTCATTCCTATCTATCTAATTTGCATCACATATCATCACATCTATTTACCTCTCATTCTCATCACTTCTATTCTCATCACATCCATCCATCCATCCATTCCCATCTATCTGATTTGCATCACATATCATCACATCTATTTACCTCTCATTCTCATCACTTCTATTCTCATCACATCCATCCATCCATTCTTTCCCATTTATCTGATTCGCGTCACATATCATCACATCTATTTACCTCTCATTCTCATCACTTCTATTCTCATCACATCATCCATCCATCCATTCATTCCCATCTATCTGATTCGCATCACATATCATCACATCTATTTACCTCTCATTCTTATCACTTCTATTCTCATCACATCCATCCATCCATTCTTTCCCATCTATTAAATTCGCGTCACATATCATCACATCTATTTACCTCTCATTCTCATCACTTCTATTCTCATCACATCTATTTACCTCTCATTCTCATCACTTCTATTCTCATCACATCCATCCACCCATTCATTGAGATTCATATCACATCTTATCACATCTATTTATAGAATGTAAGAGAATTCTTATTTTGATATAAAGATTCTTTACGCATCTATTTATGCATAAGAATAACTTCAGTGGGAAATAACACTTTTATAAAAATCCGTTTATGCATCTATTTATGCATAAATTTAATTTTTAAGGAGAATAACACTTTCAAAATAAAAATAAATCTTTTATGCATCTTTCTATGCATAAATTCAATTTTAATGAGAATAACTCTTTTGAAATAAAAATAAATTTCTTTATGCATCTTTCTATGCATAAAATCAAAATTGATGAGAATAACTCTTTTGAAATAAAAATAAATTTCTTTATGCATCTTTCTATGCATAAAATCAAAATTGATGAGAATAACTCTTTTGAAATAAAAATAAATTTCTTTATGCATCTTTCTAGCATAAAATCAAAATTTGATGAAAGTAATGCTTTTATAATAAAAAAATTCTTTTATGCATCTATTTATGCATAAATTCAATTTTAATGAAAGTAACACTTTTATAATAAAAAAATTCTTTTATAGATCTATTTATGCATAAAAAATAATTTTGATGAAAGTAACACTTTTATAATCAAAATATTCCCAATATGCATCCTTCTATGCATAGAAATTAATTCTACTGAAAATAACACTTTTATTATAAAAATATTTTCAATATGCATTTTTCTATGCATAGAATAAAAATAACACTTTTAGAATACACAAGCGGTGGGGATTACTCTTTTTGAATAATAAAAGATAAAACTTATTTCACAAAATTTAAGAAACTTTTACCATAACCTCCTTTGTATGGCTGACCATTTTTCAATTTTTTTTTTCATTCTCAAGTTACTTAGAAATTATCCCAAATGGTTTAAAGCATTCTAAACTAATCAAATTCCACTTTTTAAAGAGAAACAATATGAAAAGTTTAATTCTAACAATTTGATTTCACATCTAGGATAAAGAAAGGCTAAATTCAAGAATGAAGAGAGGGGGAAAGCCTTTCTAGCAACAAGGCATAGCACCATTTTTCATTTTAAAGAAAATAAAAATTAGAAAACCATTAAATGGAATAAAGAAAAAGTAGGATTTCTAGCTTACATGAATTTTTGTGAGCTTTCCTTTGGCTTGATGGTTTGAGGGATCTACTCTTGTTTGCAACAAGAGTGGCCACCAATTCTTTGGAAGAGGAAATGGTCAAAAACTAATGATTTATCAAATAAATTCACTGTTTTTGGCTCTGGGGAGGAGTAGAGTAACAGTGCATAAAACACTATTAACCATTTACAAAGGGGGAGGCTTCATATATAGGAAAAAGTGAGCCTCTAATGAAGCAAACTGGATCTAGAATTTTCCAGATCAGTTTGGTCAATTTTTGACCATTTTTATAGGTCAGTTTAGCTTACTTTTTTGAATCTAGTTGAAGTAAGAGAGAGGAGAGATGAAAATATCTTATTATTTGTGAGTTTAAAACTCAACCATACATGTGAAATAGGCGCCTCTTTCATGAGGGGGATTCCCCCACATTGAGGTGTCAAAAATGTATCATTTCTTCTAAATATCTCTTCTTTTTTTAACTAATAACCTTGTCCTTAGTCAACTCTTCATCTTATGTGAGTATTTACTCATTTTTGGGGGGATTTCCTTTTATTCTGTAATTTATCTTCTCCCTACATTTGGATTAATCTAATTGGTCCATAGAAACCTTAATTCAAAAATTTTACAAAATCTAGACCCTTATGCTAAGGTCCCTTTTACCTGATTTCAATTTATTCCAATTGCACATTGGAAATTTCTTTTTGAATATCTGTTTTAGGGGAAACCATTTTAGACACTAGGAGGATTTTTATATCCAAAAATATCTCAATTTTGAATTACCTCTCTCTAGATATTTTCTCTCTCTAGGCCAAAATAGGGAAAAACATGATCTTTCTTTTATTTCAGAGAGGGGATTAATTATAAGATCAGAAGGGGAGGTTTTTACACCTGCACACCTCAAAAGCCGGAGGGAGGAACCTTACATCATACCCCACTTAAAAAACGCGAGATGTCCTCATCTCACAAAATTAGAGGAGAACTTTTTTCCTTAAGATCCAATTGATTCTGGGGTTCCTTATAGTCTAGTGAACCCAACGGAATCCTGGGATAAAGATCCCTTATATAAAACTCATCATCAAATAATAATTCACTTAGATCGTATCATTCAAATCCTTATCACAATAATGGTCCATTAGATCGAATTTTCTATCTGAACAGTCCTTCATGGAAATTTTTAATTATATAGATTTTTAATTTGACATCCCTTAACTTGATCCACTGGGTCAAGTGTTAATAGCAGCAGCAATCTGCCAGCACAATCCACTAATCTTATATTGATTTGCTGAAGTCATTAACGTCATTCGAGCTACGAACATCATCACAGGGACTCGTCCCATTCATCCTCATTGTGGTTTTGCTTAGTTTAATACATTTCAACCAAAATTCATGAATCTTCATTTTTCAATCAGAATCCAAATCAACTCATCAGTTCTCAACCAGAATTTAAAATCATATCAACCACATTTGAATTCATCATCTGGATAGTAGTAATGCTTATAATTTCAAGTCTTAGATTTACTCGTATATACTGCCAGTAAAGAGCTGGAGTTATACTCTCGGTATATACAGATAGTCACGGTCCTTGGAACTATAAGGTAAATAATATCATGTCTAGGCCTCAAGCAAGTCAGGGATTCCATACAATTGCGGTACTTCCATCTGAAGACCTAATTACCAATTTATAAATTTCGGTTTGAATATCAATTCGTATGAAATTTTTCACACAATTATAACCTTTTATTGCTTCTTCATAAATTTTTTGAACATCATCACAGGGACTCGTCCCATTCATCCTCATTGTGGTTTTGCTTAGTTTAATACATTTCAACCAAAATTCATGAATCTTCATTTTTCAATTAGAATCCAAATCAACTCATCAGTTCTCAACCAGAATTTAAAATCATATCAACCACATTTGAATTCATCATCTGGATAGTATTAATGCTTATAATTTCAAGTCTTAGATTTACTCGTATATACTGCCAGTAAAGAGCTGCAGTTATACTCTCGGTATATACAGATAGTCACGGTCCTTGGAACTATAAGGTAAATAATATCATGTCTAGGCCTCAAGCAAGTCAGGGATTCCATACAATTGCGGTACTTCCATCTGAAGACCTAATTACCAATTTATAAATTTCGGTTTGAATATCAATTCGTATGAAATTTTTCACACAATTATAACCTTTTATTGCTTCTTCATAAATTTTTGATATTTTTGGCTTCTTGGTTGATCCTCACATTAGCCAATTTGCTCTGATACTAGCTGTAAGATCCCTGACTCCACCGCGCATCGAATTCAGGGGTGCTAGCAACGGAAGTAGCACTTCTTGTGTGGAGTAGGGTCCCACACTCGGGGCCTCGCCCATGGATATCTGGACAAGAGAGAAATCCATCAGTTCTTCCAAAACTGAACCGAAAAAACTTCCCTTGCTCGAAAAGCACGAGCGATTTCTCCTGGATAAATTTTTCTCTAACGTAGTCAAAAGCCGTAACTAATTGAACTGATCTTACCGAATCCGTAGTATCAAGGGAAAGATTACACTTAGATCATAGAGACCAATGCTTTTTTCCTCATTAAGAGACACAGCCATTGATTCTTTTCCATAGAATAATTTTTATCCGGGATTTACTTCATCTATCATACCATAACAGAATTGAGTCTCATTTTAGGGATCCATCAGTCTAGCCTAACCCCATCCAGTCCTATTGGTTAGCCAACCATCCAACCACTGTAGTGATGGGATCCACTTAAGAATTTGGTTAGGTTTTGTCCTGGGTACCAGGGAGGAAAAGAGTTCCCAGGCCCCCGTAGTAGCCGGATATTCATGCAAACTTAAAACTAGTCACACCACTTACACACCCAATATGAAATTGCCTTTTTCATAGAATCAGCATCTTCTAAAAACAATCTTTTAATGAAACCATTGTCTCACTGATCATAATCCTCACAAAATCTGCAATTGAATCCTTATTTCTGATTATTTCTTCATCGGTGTACCTATGCATCATTGGCAACCAGAACGCTCACCACTTGTCCACTCAGGGGCTTTTCGATAGTTCCAAGCTCATAGTAACCGGCAATATATTCACATATCAAAAATGGAATCTCCGTTGAAGATCAGCAAGATCAACTAATGGATCCATATAAAAGAGCCATGGACTCATCTGTTTGAGGACCAACAAGGTCAATCAACCAGATCCATTCCCGAATTCAGAAAACAACTCTTACTCCTTGTTCCAATATCTTCCCCGACGTACTTGTGGGTATCTTCGGTGACCCAGAGCCCAAGCACCGTATGGTCAACACCCTCTAGGATTCTTCGGAGGTCACCTAGCGCTTCACTCATAGGCCGCTTCCTTGGTCCCTCATCCACTGTACCGGAAGCTCACCATTTAAATCAAATCGAGGCTGGTCAAGACCTCGGCTGAACCTTGCTACGCGAGACGTCCTCCGTTGACTCTCTGCCGTCAGCAGTTGTTGCAACTTTAACAGATAGGTATCCACGACCTCATTCACAAGTTGGTCAAAATGCTTCCCCAGCATTCTTGACATAAAACAGTCATTTAAAAACAGATTTCACATACAAATACAGTTCCAACAATATTTTCATTTTTTCTCATCACTCCACGTCCTTTCACATTAGTCCCCAACTTTTCTCATTTTTTCACAAAATTTCTTTTTTCATCGATCCCTATCACATCACATCATTCCCACATCAAATCACATTCAATCGCATCATCCACACATCAATCCACATCATCCATACAATTTTTTTTTCATCGATCCCTACTACCACATCACATCATTCCCACATCAAATCACATCCAATCGCATCATCCACACATCAATCCACATCATCCATACATCCATCCACATCAATCCACATCAATCCACATTATTCACACATCTATCCACATCATCCATACATCCATTCACGTCAAACCACATTATCCACACATCAACCCACATCATCCATACATCCATCCACATCATCCACATCAATCCACATCATCCATACATCCATCCACGTCAATCCACATTATCCATACATCCATCCACATCAATCCACATTATCCACATCTATCCACATCATCCATACATCTACTCACGTCAATCCAGATTACCCACAATCAATTTTGATGAAAGTAACACTTTTATAATCAAAATATTCCCAATATGCATCCTTCTATGCATAGAAATTAACTCTAATTAAAAGAACACTTTTATTATAAAAATATTTCTAATATGCATTTTTCTATGCATAGAATAAAAATAACACTTTTAGAATACACAAGCGATGGGGATTACTGTTTTTGAATAATAAAAGATAAAACTTATTTCACAAAATTTAAGAAAATTTTACCATAACCTCCTTTGTATGGCTGACCATTTTTTATTTATTTTTTCATTCTCAAGTTACTTAGAAATTATCCCAAATGGTTTAAAGCATTCTAAACTAATCAAATTCCACTTTTTAAAGAGAAACAATATGAAAAGTTTAATTCTAACAATTTGATTACACATCTAGGATAAAGAAAGGCTGAATTCAAGAATGAAGAGAGGGGGAAAGCCTTTTCAACAAGGCATAGTAGCATTTTTCATTTTAAAGAAAACAAAAATTAGAAAAACATTAAATGGAATAAAGAAAAAGTAGGATTTCTAGCTTACATGAATTTTTGTGAGCTTTCCTTTGGCTTGATGGTTTGAGGGATCTACTCTTGTTTACAACAAGAGTGGCCACCAATTCTTTTGAAGAGGAAATGGTGAAAAACTAATGAATTATCAATAAATTCATTATTTTTGGCTCTGGGGAGGAGTAGTAACAATGCCTAAAACACTGTTAACTATTTACAAAGGGGAGGCTTCATATATAGGAAAAATGAGCCTCGAACCAAGCAAATTGATTCTAGAATTTTCCAGATCAGTTTGGTCAATTTTTGACCATTTTTAGGTCAGTTTAGCTTACTTTTTGGATCTAGTTGAAGCAGGAGGGAGGAGAGATGAAAATATCTCATTATTTGTGAGTTTAACTTAACCACAAATGTGAAATAGGCGCCTCCTTCATGAGGGGAATTCCCCCACACACTGAGGTGTCAAAAATGCATCATTTCTTTTAAATATCTCTTCTTTTTTTTAACTAATAACCTTGTCCTTAGTCAACTCTTCATCTTATGTGAGTATTTACTCATTTTTGGGGGAGATTTCCTTTTATTCTTCAATTTATCTCCTCCCCTAAATTTGGATTAATCTAATTGGTCCATAGAAACCTTAATTCAAAAATTTTAGAAAATCTGGACCCTTAGGCTAAGGTCCTTTTTACCTGATTTCAATTTTTTTCAATTGCACATTGGAAATTTCTTTTTGAATATCTGTTTTAGGGAAAACCATTTTAGACACTAGGAGGATTTTTATATCCAAAAATATCTCAAGTTTGAATTACCTCTCTCTAGACATTTTCTCTCTCTAAGCCAAAACAGGAAAAAACAAGATCTTTCTTTTATTTCAGAGAGGAGTTCCACCTCAGACTGCAGTAGCTAGAGCTGTCACAATAGCTGAGGAAGTGGAGGAAGAAAAAGGATTGATCTATGCCGCCATTGAGCATCAGGGGCAAAATCATCAATTCTCAGTCCTCCAGACTCCAGTAGAGTACAAGGGTAAGAAATTCAAGATTTTGATTGATTCAGGTAGTACACATTCTTTTTTGCGTAAGTTAGTCCTAAATCAAAAATCAGGGAAACCTATGCAAGTGGAATTAGCCACCAGTGGAAAGATTCTTTTCACACACCTTGAGACAGACTGTATTCAATTTAATCTAGATGGGAATATAAGAGATTGCCAGCTCAGAGTCCTATCCTTGGGAATTTATGATGGAATCCTTGGAATGGATTGGCTCCATAAGAATCAGGCTGACATTCACTGTCATAATGGAACCATTTCTTTTCTCGACTTGCATGGGAATTGAGTCCAAGGAACTGGAATTTTTGGATCCCCAGTTTTGCAATTAGTTAAAGCTTCTAAATTGCTGAAGGGATTCAGAAAGAGGCAAGCTATCTATATCGTTAAAATGAATCTAGTAGACAGAAAATGCAAGGCTACGGAACCAGAATGTCTAAGTGAGTACACCGATGTGTTCCCAGAAGAGCTGACTAAGATGCCTCTGACTCGTGAAGTAGATCATGAGATAGAGCTGACCCCTGGAGCTCAGCCAGTAGCCCATCGTGCATACAAAATGCCACTTCCAGAAGCCACAGAACTTAAGGAGTAGTTAATAGACAAACTGCTAGAGCAGGGATTCATAAGACCCAGTGTTTCACCTTGGGGTGCGCCCATTCTCTTTCCGAAAAAGAAAGATGGAATGTTAAGACTGTATATTGATTATAGAGGATTAAATCAGTTAACAATAAAAAATAAGTATCCTATCCCTAGGATCGATGAACTTCTGGATCGGTTGAGTAGAACCCAAATGTTCACAAAGATAGATCTTAAATCCGGGTATTACCAAATCAGAATCAAGGAACAAGATATCCCAAAGATAGCTTTCAATACTCGCTATGGGCATTATGAATTCACAATCATGTCATTCGGATTAACTAATGCCCTAGTGACATTTAATTACCTCATGCAAGATATTCTTAGAGAATACTTGGATAAATTTGTTCTTGTCTTCTTTGATGACATCCTGGTATACTCCAAGAATGCAGCTGATCATGAAGATCATGATGTGCGCAAAGTCCTGGAGATCCTAAGAAAGTACCAACTCTTTGCAAAGAAGAGCAAGTGCACTTTCTCTGTCGACCATGTAGAATACTTGGGATTCATAGTATCTAAAGACGGGATTTCTCCTGACCCCGTTAAAATCCAAGAAGTTGTGGAGTGGTCAGAGCCCAAAACAGTGAAAGAAGTCAGAGGATTCTTGGGACTAATTGGATAGTATAGAATCTTTATACCCAGGTATGCTCAAATAGCATCCCCCCCTTTGACTAACCTTCTCAAGAAGAGCACCCTATTTCAGTGGACTACTATGTGTCAGAGTGCTTTTGAGAGACAAGAGCAGAAAACAACTTTAGTAACCAACCCTGTCCTAAAATTGCCAAATTTTTCCTTACCCTTTTGTAAGATTCCTCCTCAACCTGAATAATGAATAAGCTTTACTTCAATCCCATGTAATCATTCCCTATTTCTGAATACAAAAAAATATTATTTTTGCTTGTTTTTGCCTAGAGAGATAAAAAATTATAGAGAGATAATTCAATATTGAAATATTTTTGGATAAACAAACTCTCCTAATATCAAAAATATGTTTACCTGAAACAAAAATTCAAAATAAAATTTCCAAGGTGCATTATGAATCAATTAAAAATGATTTAAAAGACTTAAGCCTAAGGGTCAAGATTTTTTGAAAATTTTAGATTATGGTCCAATTAAGATTAATCCAAGTGTTGAGATGAGATAAATTCAATGAATAAATGCTCACATAAGATGAGGAGTTAAGATGAGGAGTTGATTGAGTACAAGGTTTATTAGTTAAAAACTGTGAGATATTACTAAAAAAATGAGATATTTTGGTATAATGATACATTTTTGACACCTCGGTAAGAAGAGGGGGAGACTTTAAGGAGGTGCCTATTTCACACATGTGGATGAGTTTTTAATTTTAAAATATTAAGATATTTTTATCTCTCCTCTCTCTCCTGGATTAAACTGGATCAAAATGGGAGCTAAACTGGTCCAAATCTTGTCCAAATTCAGCTAAATTGAAGCTGGAAAATTCTACAACTTAGTTGGACTCAATTAGTGGCCTCCCTCACCTATAAATAGACCCTCATTCTTTTGTATTCTTATATGTGAACTAGGCCATGCCAGTATTACATTAAAATAAGCATATTTTCTATTATCCCCTAAAAATCCTCTACAATTTGAAGAGAGAGAGCTTCTCTCTCTTCAAATTGTAGAGGATTTTTAGGGGATAAGCATATTTTACATTAAAATAAGCATATTTTCTATTATCCCCTAAAAATCCTCTACAATTTGAAGAGAGAGAAGCTCTCTCTCTTCAAATTGTAGAGGATTTTTAGGGGATAATAGAAAATATGCTTATTTTAATGTAATACTGGCATGGCCTAGTTCACACATAAGAATACAAAAGAATGAGGGTCTATTTATAGGTGAGGGAGGCCACTAATTCAACCTTCTTTGGAGCTTTCCTCTCAACATACTAACCAATTGATTGTTTGGGGGCTTCTTCTAAGAGTAGAGAAGCAAGCAAATCAAAAGGTAAGATGTGATTTTATGGTTTTTTCTCTAATATTCTAAATGTTTTCACTTAACTCCTCTCAAGCTTGCAAAGTATTCAAATGAATGGTTTTTCAATGAAAATGAAGCTCTCTAATGAATTCTAGTGATTAATCACAAAAAGATTATCTTTATACTTAATTTAGGATGTTTTTGAAGTATCTCTCTCTCTCTCTCTCTCTCTCTCTCTCTCTCTCTCTCTCTCTCTCTCTCTCTCTCTCTCTCTCTCTCTCCCCCCCCCAAAGAATGGTCATTCCTATGACAAATTCTCTATTCAAATGATGCTTCTCATGGAGCAATTCTTAATTCTAAAATCAAACTTTTTGCTAGTTAAGCGAGAGGCTAAAGAAATGGCTTTTTAATGCTTTTATGTTACATAAATTATGATGAACTTATGATTTAGATCCATAAATTGGATTTAGATCTATTGATAGTTAATCTATCATAATTGTATTACTAAGTTTTATTCTTTTTAAAATTATTAAAAAATTATCAGTAATAGCAGCGGAGCTATGGCAAAATTTTTAGAAATTAATACATGTCATTTTTATGTATAATGTGAAAAGAGGACTTCCTACCATATTCTAGGATTAGTCATCCTATGCTAAAAAAATAATTCTCATCATATCCATGGAAAATTAATTTTTAATATTTATGCATAAATAATTCTCATCATATCCATGGAAAATTACATTTTAATGTTTATTGCATAAATAGTTAATTAGAGAAAAAGAATTTTTTTTAGTAATTTTACTTTTATGATAAAAAACGAATTCCCATGATGATGGAGGTCGATGTATTTTCAATGGAGAAAGAGAAAAATAGGAATATTAAAATAATGAATATTTTTATTTAAAATTAAAGAGAAATTTTAGATAAATTATTTTTATGCATGAATAAATTTAAATGATGAAAGAGAAATTTCTATCATATTTGGAATTCAATCATTTAAATGGAAAAAGTAGAGTTCTTGTCATATTCAAATTAATGGATACTGTTATTTAATTTTTAAGAGAAATTTTAGTTAAAATTTTTTTATGCATGAATAAATTTAAATGATGAAAGAGGAATTCCCATCATATTTGAAATTCAATCATTTAAATGAAAAAAGTGAAATTCTTGTCATATTCAAATTAATGGATACTGTTATTTAATTTTTAAGAGAAATTCTAGTTAAAATTATTTTATACATGAATAAATTTAAATGATGAAAGAGGAATTCCCATCATATTTGAAATTCAATCATTTAAATAAAAAAAGAGGAATTCTTCGTATATTTGGAATATTGAATATTTTTATTTAATTTAAAGAGAAATTTTAGATAGATTTATTTTATGATAAAAGAGAAATTCCCATGACATTTTGATTGCACTCATTAAATGAGAAAAAGAGGAATTTTAAGCTTATTTAAAAAAATAGATAATTATATTTAATTAAAAGAAGAATTTTTATGATATTCAAGTAGAGAAAGATTTGAATTAATTTTTAATGAGACAAAAGAGGAATTTTCACCATAATTCCACCTAAGGAATTAAGATTGAATGGTAGAAAGAATATCTTTAGACATTTATGTGGTTAAATTACTAAATTGGTATTTACCCAAAAATAGATTAAATGGAAGAAGAGTATTTTCATTAAAATCCAATATTCTCTAATAAAACCATTTCTTAATCTTTTATGGAAAAGAAAGAATCGAATTCACAAAGTTGGAATTTCCTTAACGATTAGAAGTTCAGTAGTTGTTTATGTGAGAAAATCCTAGTTAGAACTAAACCAAATGATTTTGGAACTTAGACTACGAGAGGGATGGACAGTAAACCTACTTGTCCATCTCTCGATCTGAATCAAGCAAAATCTTTGTGACCAATTCCAGTTCCTAAATACAAAGAACCCGTTGAATTAAACTAGTTTTCCTTTGACCAAAATCACCAAGAATCTAGTTGGACAATCAGTCAAATGATAGGTGGATTACCCTGATGAGAGATCAAGGATTCTCATTATGAAATTGGGAATTAAGGAAAAAGTGGTTTTGTGGAACCAATCTCAAACTGGGAATTTTACTTACATAGAACCTTTGTTTTTCATTTAAAGGACTGTTTTACACCAGAATGTTGGAGGAAGCATTTGGCATGTGTTTTACTAAGAGGAGGTTTGTTGCAACAGCTGGTGGGGAGTCATTGAGGGACGTCGCTTGCAGCAAAGCCTGCCGAGGTCTTGACCAGCCTCGGTACGGTTAAAATGGTGCGCTTCTAGTACGATGGGCGAGGATCAACGAAGCAATTCTTGAGTGAAGTGCTAGGACACCTAAGTAGGATCCTAGAGGGTTCTGACCAGGTGATGTACGGGTCGCGGTTGCTAGGACACCCATGCGTGCGCGAGGAAGATTCGGATAAACTAAAAAGAATGACTTTTGTGAATCAAAATTTGAAATGGGATCTCGTTGGTTGGCCAGCTGGTCTTCAACGGAGAGTCGAGAGGACAAATTTTGTAATACAATGGACTTAAAATTTTGGAGGATGATGATCAGTAATATTATGATTTTCATTGAAGGATTGTTTTAAAGACAATCAAATTTGTTATAAATGGCAATTTCATATTGGGTGTGTGTGGTATGCCTACTTTAAATTTTGCTTGGAAGCTAGCTAGGGGACCTGGGAACTCTTTTCCTCGGTACCCGGGCAGAACATAACCAAATCTTTATAAAGGAATCCCACCAATACTGTGGTCGGGTGGTTCGCAAACCCATGGGCTGGTTGGGGTTAGGTTGGATTGGGGGGTTCCAACGAAACAGGAATTGGGGGATTCCTGTGAAACAGTTAAGATATGATTAGTTACGTTAGTTAGATTAAGTCCTGAGAAGACCCTTGTTTTGTGGGAGTAAATCAGCGGCGGTTGTGCCTCGTTAAAGGAGAAAAAAAGCGGTGATTCTATGGACCAAGTGCAAGTCTCTTCTTTGATCTAACCATGTGACTTCAGGTTCGATCGGATCAGTTTAACTAGTTAAGACTTTGACTTGTTAGATTAATTCTCTCGTTCGAGGATTTCCCATGGTGGAATCGTCCATGCATTCCAGGTGAGGGAAGTTTTTACGGGCTTGGTTTCAGAGGAACCGCCGGGCTAGTCTCTTGTCCGAAAATCTGTGGGCGAGGCCCCAAGTGTGGATCCCTGCCTTGCGTGAGAGGCTAACATTGCTCCCACCGCCAACGCCCTCGAAGGGGTGGGGGTCGCATAGCTGGTATCAGAGCTTTATTGAAAGCATATAAGGAGAAATGAATTCTTATCAAAAATTTGTAGTAAAAACTCACAAAGAGCATTTACATATTGTTTTTTCATTCCTTAAGCTTCATTAATGAAGAATTTAGTTTTAAAGATGGAAGTTCCACACTTATCTGGTGTTCCCAACCTCACCCAGTCACAAGACATGATTGCGTCACCTTTGAGTATCTCATCTCTTCGGCTACAACTTGAACGAGCCGAGCCAGACTCACACGCCATTTCGAGGATCTATATTTCCATGACCCAGTGGAGAGACGACAGCACAAGTGGTTTGTAGGGTAGTATGTCCATGCCTATTGCGACCAACGTGCGATGCGGAGGTAGAATCTCTCATTAACCATGATTTTGATGAGGCTAAAAGTGATACATGGTGTTATTTTATATCACTCAATGCCTCGAAACTTCAAACTTTCCTACCAAATATACAGACTCCTTAGTTGCTTTATTCCTAAGGAGAAGATAGTAGCTCCCTTGGTGTGGTAGTAAGGGAACATTTGTATCAGTCTATAGCCTAGTATCGCCATCTCATGCATCTCCCGAGGAGATTTTGACTTCTGGAGCCGAGCTGCTCTATGTACATATTGCAACCTTTCAATAAATAAAGAAATGTTTTGTGGAAAAATTGCTTGTATAAGTGATTGTTTATTGACAAATTGATGAAGTAAAATCTGTTTTACCGGACATATGTCATAGATCTCCAACAATAAGATCATTTATCTTGTTTAGGAAATTATTTTTCGACCCTCTTAAGTCTTAGGATCTCGTGGATGATATCAAAATAAAATTTTAATAATATATCATATTTGGCAGAATCATGAGGCGAGGGAACCGTGGCCATCAGCTAGACCCTCTCACTGATGAAGAAGAGCTTGACCCCGACGTTCGTAAGGCTCTTCATAGAACTCAGCCAGGACCCTTCAAAGGTAAAGGGGAGAACTTGGGTGAAGCTGTAGAGAAATGGGTTGAAGCAATGGAAGAGTATTTTGATGTCACCGGCTACAATGAGAAGAGAAAAATGGCTCTTGTGAGGCTGAAATTGTGAAAACAGCCAAGGTGGCATGGAGAAACCACTGTGACACCAACCATCTGGATAGAAATACCCAATCCTAGAATGATCATAAAACCTATTTGAGGAAGAGATTTTGTCCCCTTGGGTTTTTAGAAACCAAAATGAATGAATTCTTAGAGCTAAACGAGGGGGAAAAAACCATTGAAGAATATCACCAGGCATTTTGTCCCCCTGGGTTTTTAGAAACCAAAATGAATGAATTCTTAGAGCTAAACGAGGGGAAAAAAACCATTGAAGAATATCACCAGGCATTTGCTCTTCTCCTCAAGTATTCACCACCTCTAGATAAACAGCAACTCATGGCCAGGTTTATTTGGGGAATGAACGAACCCTTAGACACATTGGTCTCAAGAATGCCAAGCTAGTGTCTATGGTAGAAGCTGTCAGAATGGCGAAGGACTTCGCCAAAGCCTTCATCGTCTCGTGAAAGTCCGCCAAAGCCAACTCCCTCATCCTTTAAGAGATTTCAGACACCAGGAAGTTCTTCCAACCTTCCGCCTCCAAAGAGACACCAAGGTCCCAACTAGAATCTGGAGACGGGAAACTTCAAGAATGAAGGAAGATCTTTCCCTCGAAGTTCTTTCTCAGGAACTCCGGCTCTCTCAAGAATGCAAAGGGAAGAGCTTTGAAGTGAGAACAGGTGCTTCGGATGTCATGGGTTTGGGCACCAACTCAAGGATTGCCCATCTCCTTTTGTGGGCTAAGGAAGCCAGGGTTCTAGAGTTTAGAGACAGACTCCTTCGTATCAGTCCCCAATCAGGGTCCCTGCGCCAAAATCAGGGCAACCCTAAAAGAGCGCCAGCTCAGTCCTGGCAGCCTCCATGCAAAGCAGTCTCTGAACTCCCTCCCAGAATTGGGGTAACGAAAGAGAGAGAGTTTCACCTCAGACTGTAGAGCAGCTAGAGTTGTCATTATAGCTGATGAAGTGGAGGAAGAAAAAGGATAGATCTATGCAGCAATAGAGCATCAGGGGAATAACCATCAATTTTCAGTCCTCCAGACTCCAGCAGAGTACCAAGGTAAGCAATTCAAGCTTTTGATTGATTCATGCACCACTCATTCTTTTATTTTCCCAGGATGTCTGCGTAAATTAGTCCTAAATAAAAAATTAGGGAAACCTATGCAAGTGGAATTGGCCAGTGGAAAGATTCTCTTCACACACCTTGAGACATACCTTATTCAGTTTAGCCTAGATGGGAACATGATAGAGTGCCAGTTCAGAGTCCTACCCTTGGGAATCTATGATGGAATCCTTGGAATGGATTGGCTCCAAAAGAATCAGGTTGACATTCATTGTCACAAAGGTACCATCTCTTTCCTTGACCTTCACGGGAATAAAGTTCAAGGAACTGGAATTTTTGGATCCCCAATGCTACAATTAGTCAAGGCGTCCAAATTATTGAAAGGGCTCAGAAAGAGGCAAGCTGTTTATGTTGTTAAGATGAATCCAGTAGACATAAAATGCAAGGCTAAAGAACCAGAATGGTTAAGTGAGTATGCAGATGATTTTCTTAAAGAGCTGACTGAGATGCCTCTGTCTCGCGAAGTAGATCATGAGATCGAGTTAACCCCCCCCGGAGCTCAGCCAGTGGCCCAGCGTGCATACAAAATGCCAGTCCTTGAAGCCATAGAACTTAAGGAGCAGTTAAGACAACTGTTAGAGCAGGGATTCATTAGACCTAGTATCTCACCTTGGGGTGTGCCCATTCTCTTTCAAAAGAAGAAAGATGGAACGTTAAGACTCTGTATTTACTACAGAGGATTGAATCAATTAACAATTGAAAATAAGTATCCTATCCCTAGGATTGATGAACTTCTGGATCGGTTAAGTGGGACCTAAATGTTCACAAAGAGAGATCTCAAATCCGGGTACTACCACATCAGAAATACTAGATCAGAATCAAGGATCATGACATCCCAAAGATAGCATTCAATACTTGCTATGGGCATTATGAGTTCACAGTCATGCCGTTTGGATTGACTAATGCCCCGACGATATTTAATCATCTTATATAAGATATTCTTAGAGAATACTTGGATGATTTTGTTCTTGTTTTCTTTGGTATACTCAAAGAATGCTGTAGATCATGAAGATCATGTGCGAAAGGTCATGGAAATCCTAAAGAAACACCAACTCTTTGCAAAAAAGAGCAAGTGTTCTTTCTCTGTTGACCAAGTGGAGTACTTGGGATTCATAGTATCAAAGGATGGGATTTCTCCTGACCCTGCAAAGATCCAAGCAGTGGTAGAATGGCCAGAACCCAAGATAGTAAAGGAAGTCAGAGGATTCCTAGGATTAACCGGATGGTATAAGATCTTTATACCTAGGTATGCTCAGATAGCATCCCCTTTAACTAACCTTCTCAAGAAGAGTACCCTTTTTCAGTGGACTGCAATGTGTTAGAGTGCCTTTGATAAACTGAAGACAGTCCTAGTAACCAACCCTATCCTTAAGTTGCCAGATTTTACCAAACCCTTTGAGGTAGTTACTGATGCCAGTGCGTTTGCCTTAGGTGGTGCTCTTATGTAGGAAGGTCATGCAGTGACCTATGAATCCAGAAAACTCAGAACACATGAGAGAAATTATGTCGTCTATGACTTGGAGTTACTCTCAGTACTTTATGCTCTGAAGTTGTGGAGACATTATCTTTTGGGACATAATTTCACCTTGATGACAGATCATCAAAATCTGAAGTGGATCTTCACCCAAAGGGATCTCAACATGCGTCAAAGGAGATGGATGCAGACCATGTAGGAATTTGATTTTGAAATTAAGTATCGACCAAGGAAAGAAAATGTGGTGGCAGATGCGCTTAGTAGAAAAGCCTCCTTGCTTGCAATTATAGTGGTGTCAAATCCATTGATTAGTGAAGCAAAGGAGAAAATCATGCAGGACAAATTCTTTGCCCCTATTGCTACCCTTCTGATGTAGGAAAGCAAGAATCCTCAAGAAATGAGTCGATTTCTTGGGTACAAATTGGATGAAGGATGCATGTATTATAATAATTGGCTATGTATCCCCAATGAAGAGGGAATAAAGGAAAGAATTTTGAGAGAAGCCCATGATAGCCTGACAGCTGGACAATTAGGGTTTATAAAAACCTATATGTCTGTGAAGAAAAGCTTCTTTTGGCCAGGACTAAAAAAGGATGTACTTGATCATGTGCGAAAATGATTAATGTGTCAGAGAGTCAAGGTAGAGAGAGTCAAGATGCCATGGAAACTGCAGCCTCTAGACATTCCACAGATGAAGTGGGAATGTATCAGTATGTACTTTGTCACTAGATTACCTTCAGTGCAATCAGGTTACAACTCCATTTTTGTGGTAGTTGATAGGCTAACCAAAGTTGCCCATCTGATTCTAGTGAAAGAAACATACACTACAGTGGATGTTGCTAGATTTTTCCTTAAAGAGATCTTCAGATTGCATGGCTTACCTAGGAGGATAGTAAGTGACAGAGATCCCAAATTCACATCGAAATTCTGGACTACATTCTTTGAAGTAATAGGAACTTTCTTGGATCTCAGCACAGCCTATCACCCCGAAACAGATGGCCGGACTGAAAGAGTGAACAGGGTAATAGAAGATATCCTTTGGTCATGCTGCGGTAGGGAACCCAAGAAGTGGTTAAGCCATTTACATCTGGTCAAATTTGCTTACAATGCTTCTTATCATTGAAGGATTGGGATGAGTCCTTTCAAAGCTTTGTATGGGCAAGATTGCCTTACACTATTGACTTGGTCTGACCCGTTAATTAGAGTTAAAATGTCCAGACAAATGCTTGATGACATGGACCAGCAAATGCAATTAATCCATAAAGATATAAAGGCAGCCTAAGATAGGCAAATGCAATATGTAGATAAAAAGAGGTCAGAGAGAGAGTTTGAAGAATGAGATATGGTCTTCATTCGAGTACGACCAAAGAGAAGTTCCTTATCTTTAGGGAAGTACAAGAAGCTCTCTCCCAGATACTATGGGCTGTATGCTATTATAAAGAAAGTGGGTGATCTAGCCTCAAACTTCTTTTGCCTCCCCATCTCAAGGTACATAATGTGTTCCATGTCAGTTTGCTTAAGAAGTATGTACCCAGCTCGAGTCACGTGCTTGAAATGAACAATTGATTTCTCCGACGACTCAAGGGTAGATGGTTCTCCAACCTAAAGAAATCCTTGATGTTCGAGAGAAGATTCTCAGGAGCAGAGTCCTTAGAGAATTTTTAGTAAAGTGGAAGTTCTTCCCTCTAGAGGACGCCACCTGGGAGAAAGAAGAAGAGCTGGTGAAAGATTACCCCCACTTTGCGAGATGAGAACATCTTGCATTTTTCAACAAGTGGGAGAGGATGTAAGATTCTCCTGAGCCTGAATAATGAATAAGCTTTCCTTCAATCCCCTGTAATCATTCCCTATTTCTGAATACAAGAAAATATTATTTTTCCTTGTTTTTTTCTAGAGAGATAAAAATTCTAGAGAGAGATAATTAAATATTGAGATATTTTTGGATAAACAAATTCTCCTAATATCAAAAATATGTTTCCCTGAAACAGAAATTCAAAATAAAATTTCCAAGGTGCATTAGGAATCAATTAAAAATGATTTAAAAGACCTTAGTCTAAGGGTCAAGATTCTCTAAAAATTTTGGATTATGGTCCAATTAAGGTTCCTATGGGCCAATAAGATTAATCCAAGTGTTGAGATGAGATAAATCCAATGAATAAAAGAAAATACCCAAAAATGAGTAAATGCTCACATCATAAGATGAAGAGTTGATTGAGTACAAGGTTTATTAGTTAAAAACTATGAGATATTACTAAAAAAATGAGATATTTTGGTATAACGATACATTTTTGACACCTTGGTAAGGAGAGGGGGAGACTTTAAGGGGGTGCCTATTTCACACATGTAGATGAGTTTTTAATTCTAAAATATTAAGAAATTTTTATCTCTCCTCTCTCCTCGATTAAACTGGGTCAAAATGGGAGTTAAATTGGTCCAAATCTTGTCCAAATTCAGCCAAACTAAAGTTGGAAAATTCTAGAACTTAGTTGGACTCAGTTAGTGGCCTCCCTTACCTATAAATAGACCCTCATTCTTTTGTATTCTCATATGTGAACTAGAACATGCCAGTATTACATTAAAATACCTATTATCCCCTAAAAATCCACTATAATTTGGAGAGATTGGAGCTTCTCTCTCTCTCTCTCTCTCTCTCTCTCTCTCTCTCTCTCTCTCTCTCTCTCTCTCTTCAACCTTCCTTGGAGCTTTCCTCTCAACATACTAACCAATTGATTGGTTGGGGGCTTCTTCTAAGAATAGAGAAGCAAGCAAATCAAGAGGTAAGATGTGATTTTATGGTTGTTTCTCTAATATTCTAAATGTTTTCACTTCTCAACCCCTCTCAAGCTTGAGAAGTATTCAAATGAATGATTTTTCAATGCAAATGAAGCTCTTTAATGATTTCTAATGATTAATCACAAAAGATTATCTTTATGCTTAATTTAGGATGTTTTTTGAGTATATCTCTCTCCCCCCCAAAGAATGGTCATTCCTATGACTAATTCTCTATTCAATTGATGCTTCATATGGAGCAATTCTTAATTCTAAAATCAAACTCTTTGCTAGTTAAGCGAGAGGCTTAAGAAATTGCTTTTTAATGCTTTTATGTTACATAAATTATGATGAACTTATGATTTAGATCCACAAATTGGATTTAGATCTATTGATAGTTAATCTATCATAATTGTATTACTAAGTTTTATTCTTTTTAAAATTATTAAAAATTATCAGTAATAGCAGCGGAGCTATGGCAAAATTTTTAGAAATTAATACATAAGTCATTTTTATGCATAATGTGAAAAGAGGACTTCCTACCATATTCTAGGATTAGTCATCCTATGCTAAAAAAATAATTCTCATTATATCCATGGAAAATTAATTTTTAATATTTATGCATAAATAGTTAATTAGAGAAAAAGAGAAAATTTTAGTAATTTTATTTTTATGATAAAAGAGGAATTCCCATAATAATGGAGATTCATGTATTTTCAATAGAGAAAGAAAAAAAAGAATATTGAAATAATGAATATTTTTATTTAAAACTAAAGAGAAATTTTAGATAAATTATTTTTATGCATGAATAAATTTAAATGATGAAAGAGAAATTCTCGTCATATTTGGAATTCAATCATTTAAATGAAAAAAGTGGAATTATTGTCATATTTAAATTAATGGATATTACTATTTAATTTTTAAGAGAAATTTTAATTAAAATTATTTATGCATGAATAAATTTAAATGATGAAAGAGGAATTCCCATCATATTTGGAATTCAATCATTTAAATGGAAAAAGAGAAATTCTTGGTATATTTAGAATATTGAATATTTTTATTTAATTTAAAGAGGAATTTTAGATAGATTTATTTTATGATAAAAGAGAAACTCCCATGACATTTGGATTGGACTCATTAAATGAGAAAAAGAGGAATTTTAAGCTTATTAAAAAAATGGATAATTCTATTTAATTAAAAGAAGAATTTTTATGATATTTAAGTAGAGAAAGATTTGAATTAATTTTTAATGGACAAAAGAGGAATTTTCACCATAATTCCACCAAGGGAATTAAGGTTGAGAAATTAAATGGTAGAAAGAATGTCTTTAGATATTTTATGTGGTTAAATCACCAAATTGATATTTACCAAAAATAGATTTAATGGAAGAAGAGTATTTTCATTAAAACCCAATATTCTCTAATAAAACCATTTCTTAATCTATTATGGGGAAAAGAAAGAATCAAATTCACAAAGTTTGAATTTTCTTACAATTAGAAGTTCAGTAGTTAGTTGTTTATCTGAGAAAATCCTTGTTAGAACTAAACCAAATGATTTTGGTTAGACTACGAGAGGGACGGACAGTAAACCTACTTGTCCATCTCTCGATCTGAAATCAAGCAAAAACTTCGTGAGTCTGATTCCCGTTCCTAAATACAAAGAATACACTACCGTTGAATTAAACTAGTTTTCCTTTGACCGAAATCACCAAGAATCTAGTTGGATAATCAGTCAAATGATGGGTTGATTACCTTGATGAGAGATCAACGGTTCTCATTATGAAATTGGGAATTAAGGAAAAAGGGGTTTTGTGGAACCAATCTCAAACTGGGAATTTTACTTGCATAGAACCTCTGTTTTTCATTTAAAAGACTGTTTTACGCCAGAATGCTAGAGGAAGCATTTGGCATGTGTTTTACTAAGAGGAGGTTTGTTGCAACAGCTAGTGGGGAGTCATCTCGAGGGACGTCGCTCGCGGCAAAGCCTGCCGAGGTCTTGACCAGCCTCGGTACGGTTAAAATGGTGCGCTTTCGGTATGATGGGCGAGGACCGACGAAGCGATCCCTGAGTGAAGTGCTAGGACACCTAAGTAGGATCCTAGAGGGTTTTGATGAGGTGATGTATGGGATCGCTGTTGCTAGGACACCCATGCATGCGTCGAGGATGGACTGAAAAGAATGACTTTTGTGAATCAAAATTTGAAATGGAATCTCGTTGGTTGGCCAGCTGCTCTTCAACGGAGAGTCCAGAAGAGGACACATTTTGTAGTACAATGGACTCAGAATTTTGGAGGATGATGATTAGTAATATTATGATTTTCATTGAAGGACTGTTTTAAAGATAGTTGAATCTATTATAAATGGCAATTTCATATCGGGTGTGTGGTATGCCTATTTTAAACTTTTCTTAAAAGCCGGCTAGGGGGCCTGGAAACTCTGTTCCTCGGTACCCGAGCAAAACATAACCAAATCTTTATAAAGGAATCCCACCAGTACATAAAGGAATCCCACTAGTACAGTAGTGGTCAGGTGGTTAGCTAACCCATGGGCTGGTTGGCTGGATTGGGAGATTTTGCAAAACAATTAAGATATGATTAGTTACATTAATTAGATTAAGTCCTGAGAAGACCCTTGTTTTGTGGGAGGGAATCAACGGCTGGGCCTCGTTAAAGGAAGAAAAAAGCGGTGATTCTATGGACCAAGTGCAAGTCTCTTCTTTGATTTGACCATGTGACTTCAGGTTTGGTCGGATTAGTTTAACTAGTTAAGAATTTGACTCGTTAGATCAATTCTCCCGTTTGAAGATTTCCCATGGTGGAATCGCCTATGCCTTCCGGGCAAGGGAAGTTTTTCCGAGCTCGGTTTTGGAGAAACCGCTGAGCTAGTCTCTTGTCCAGACATCCGTGGGGTGAGGCCCCGAGTGTGGATCCCTACCCCACGCGAGAGGCTGACGCTGCTCCCGCTACCAGCGCTCTCAGAGGGGGCACGCAGAGGGGGCGGGGGTCTCACATTTGAGGTAGTGACAGATGCCAGTGGTTTTGCCCTAGGTGGTGCACTTATGCAGGAAGGTCATGCAGTAGCCTATGAATCCAGAAAGCTCAAAATGCATGAGAGAAATTATGCCGTCCATGACTTTGAGTTACTCTCAATAGTTTATGTTGTGAAGTTGTGGAGACATTATCTCTTGGGAGGACAGAGATTCACCTTGATGATAGATCATCAAAGTCTGAAGTGGATCATCACCCAAAGGGATCTCAACATGTGTCAAAGAAGGTGGATGCAGACCTCGTAGGAATTTGACTTTGAGATAAAGTACGGCCAGGGAAAGAAAATATGGTAGTCGATGCGCTCAATAGGAAAGCCTACTTGCTTGCAATTACATTGGTGTCAAATCCATTGATCAGTGAAGCAAGAGAGAAAATCATGCAGGATAGATTCTTTACCCTCCCATTGCTACACTACTGATGCAGGAAAGCAAGACTCCTTAGGAAATGAGTCGAGTTCTTGGTGGGTACAAAATGGATGAAGGTTGCATGTATTTCAATAATTAGCTGTGCATTCCTAATGATGAGAAAAAAAAGGAAAAAATTTTGAGGGAAGCCCGATCATAGAGATCAACGCTTTTTTCCCCACCATCGAGAGGCACAGCTGTTGATTCCTTTTTCCATAGAACAATTACTATCCGGGATTTACTTCATCTAGTGTACTATAACAGAAATTGAGTCTCATTTTACGGATCCATCATTCCAGCCTAGCCCCATCCAGTCCCATGGGTTAGCCAACCGCCCAACCACTGTAGTGATGAGATCCAATTAAAAATTTGGTTAGGTTTTGTCTCGGGTACCAGGAAAAAGAGTTCCCAGGCCCCCTAACTGGATGTTCATGCAAACTTAAAGCTACTCACACCACTTACACACCCAATATGAAATTGCTTTCTTCACAGATTTAGCTATCTTTAAAACAATCATTTAATGAAGCCATAGTATCACTGATCACAATCCTCCAAAATATCCGGTTGAATCTTAATTTCTAATCGTTCCTTCATCGGAGTATCTATGGCATCATTGGCAACCAGAACGCTCACCACCTGTCCACTCAAGGGCCTTTTTGATAGTTCCTAGCTCATAGTATCCGGTAATATAATCACTTAAAAAAATTTCAAGATGGAATCTCCGTTGAAGATCAGCAAGATCAACCAACAGATCCATATAAAAGAGCCATGGACTCATCCGTTTTGAGGGACCAGCAAGGTCAATCAACCAGATCCATGCCCGATTTCAGAAAACACCTCTTACTCCTTGTTCCAATATCTTCCACGATGCACGTGTGGGTATCTTCGGTGACCCAGGTTAGCACCCTGTATAGTAGGATCCTTCGCAGGTCACCTAGCGCTTCACTCATAGGCCGCTTCCTTAGTCCCTCATCCACCGTACCGGAAGCTCACCATTAAATCAAACCGAGGCTGGTCAAGACCTCGACTGACCTTGCTATGTGAGACGTCCTCTGTTGATTCTCTCTCAGTTGTTGCAACTTTATCAGTTAGGTCTCCATGACCTTATTCACAAGACGGTCAAAATGCTTCCCTAGCATTCTTGATATAAAACAGTCATTTACAAACAAGTCACAAATACAGTTTCTATAATGAACTCTCGTCTTTCCACATTGTTCCACATCAATCCATATTACTTAATCCACGTCCAATTCATATGTGTACCCATTCTCATCCAATGACATCATTTTCCATCTCATCACATCAGATTCATTCACATCACATATCATCCATTCACATCCCATATCATCAATTCACATCCCATATCATTCATTCACATTCTGATTCACATGACATCACATCTCATTCATTCTCATCCCGATTCACATCACATTACATCTCATCCATTCATTCACATCGACATCACATCCTTTCACATACACATCCTCATTCATTCTTCCACATTCGTACTTCCACATACACATCAAGCTAAGGAGGATGATACTTAAACACAAACATGATGAATAAACTAAACTAATTAAGCTTTAGAATCAAGCACAATTAGGTTACAAGATTAAGACTTGTACTCATAAAGAGGCTTGAGAGCTTACATGATTGAAAAGGACCCCATTTATACGAGGAAAGTATAACAAGGCTTTGATAGCTCATGTGTGATAACTTTGACTAGGGGACTTGGAACTCTAGCATCACTCATTTCAACACCTCCTCTTGATGCTAGATTAGGTATAATTTTTAGGCTTTCACTCTTCCTCTCTCCTTCCTTATGCTACTTTTACACTATAGCTACTTTGGCTATGAATTCTAGCTTGAGTGCATCATATGGCCTAAAAGCATGATTACGTCACACTTTTTTGTAGGGACAAGAGGGAGGAAGAATACAATGGTTAGAGTCTCTAAAAGAATGTGTCTTCTTGTTAATCCTAGTTAGGATTAACAATTATGCTCCTCCATTTGAGGACATTAATAAGTATTATGCAAAGGCACTATAAAGGTTGTAACATTATGAGAGATTGGCCACCCAAGGCCTTAGTTAGTAAAGTTTGGGCACCCAAGTGTGAATAAGGGCCAATTGTATATAAGGTATTTTCTCATAATGAAGAGACACAATCCCCCTTTATGTTGTGAGAGTTCTTACTTTGTCTTGAGAGAGAGAGAGAGAGAGAGAGAGAGAGACAGAGAGAGACAGGGAGTGAGAGAGAGTACTCTAGCACATGTACCTTCTCTATACTTGTCTGCTTGCGTGCTTGTGTGGTGAAGTGAGAGAGAGAGATTGCCTTGTGTGGTGGTGTGAGCGACTCTATGGTGACAGCGTGGAGGTGAAGCAGCTTGGAGTATTGGAGCTTCTCAAGTGAGCTTGGAGACCTCAAGGGACACAATCTTAGAGCATTGATAAGTTTCCTATGATAGTTGTGTTCTATTTCTTTTTCCAAAGGTGAATGCATAGAGTTCCTTCTTGGAGGTGTGGTAGCCCATAACATTTTTGGTGCCGCTGCGCTGGGGAAACACCTTTGTTTCGTCCATCCTCTTTGAGTTTTAGCTCCCATAATTTCGAAAAGTTTCATCATTGCCTTTGTATTCTTATAGTGCATTGTGTATGGAATGAATGGATAAGGTTTGAGTGGAAGGGAAGGTTTGTGAGAAATTGGTCGTTTTGGTTGTGTGAGCGACTCTACGGTGATAGTGTGGAGGTGAAGCTTGGAGGGTTGGCATTTGTAAAGTGAGCCTGGAGACCTAAAGGGACACGAGCTTGGAGCATTGGTAAGTTCCCTCTATGACACTTGTGTTCTATTTCTTCTTCCAAAGGTGAATGCATAGAGTTCCTTCTTGGAGGTGTGGTATCCCATAACATTTTTGGCACCATTGCTAGGGATATCTCCTGTGAGGATTTTGAATTTCGATAAAATACACATTGAATATCCTACAATATTTCCTGAGGATATCCTAGAGCTATAAGAATTTATGAAGCTCAACAAACCCACCCACCAACCCCCTAGCTCTCGAGAGGGTAAAGAGGAGACACCATGCTCATCTAATCTTTCAACTTAGCTGGTGTTTTCATCTATAGCCAAGTAAATTACTAAATCCATAACCTAATATTTCTCCTACTGACAAATCTCTGGCAGATCATATTTTCTCACGTCTTCCTTCTCTTCCATTAGAATTTCCCACTAACACTCTCGCCCCTGAGGAGTTGTCGGCACCCCATCTATCTCCACCATGGCCAACTCAAGAAGTTAGTCAAGCTCTACCACACAAGATACTCTTGAGTCTTTTACTGATGATATTGTTCTTGAGTCATTTTCTGCTATAGAGTATAAAGGCTTGATCGGAGCAGGGAATCCTTTCCTATGTTCAAAGTGTTAATATAAATAACACCTTTTGAACCTACCCACCAGTGGATCTTGCCAGAGGCATATTCTAATGTTACTTCCACAAAGTAGCCATATGTACCATACCCTCTCCAAGCACCAAAGCTAGAATTAGAAGAATTATTGCCCTTGGCTAGAGAGGGCACCTTATGGTCAAATGTGGCACATCATACAAAGTTGGCTAACCTATACTTAGCAGATTTACTTAACACATTAGAATTGTTACATTCATGATCAGCTATTGCTTTCATAGGTGGAGAAAGGCGAATCCAACCCATACACAAGGGGGACATGTAACCATTGTCACAGATGATGCCAACCCCAAACTTGAAGATTTTGGTATACAGCCAGCATCATGGTAGGAGTACCTGACTATTCTAGAATATAGTCATCTAAGTATATGTGTGCCCCACCCACACAGAGAGTGGACCCTTTGTATATGCCAATGAAAAGAAGATGGACACCATTGGAATTACATGAGGCCAAGCAAAGAGATTCACATGTCTACTATAGCTTTCCTTTATTCTTGCCAGCAACATTTTCAAATATAGGATAGCAAAAAGGAAGTAATTGCTGACTTGAATACATGCATGGCGTCAAATCCTAGACCCTGCTATTGTAGCCAGTGTCCGATTTCATAAGTTAAGTGTGGTCTTGATTGATCAACCTAAAGAGAGGTATGATGGATCTGATGCCGATCGATTATAAGACAGGCTGTCACACACAGCCTGTCATCCCACTGGTTGCATATCACCCATGATCTCACAAACCATGCCAGTGGTGTAAGTGTGGAGCCTATCCCCCACGCAGGTCATCAGTGTTGTCCACCGCCTCACTAGATGAGCTTGATATCTCAACACTCCCCCTTGAGCTCAACTCCATCTCATGTACACCAAGCAAAGCCCTGAATCTACGGAGCTTCTCGGTACCCAATGCTTTGGTGAAGATGTCAGCGACCTGATCCTGTGTGCTCACATAAACAAGGTTAACGTCTCTTGCCAAAATTTTCTCTCTGACAAAATGGTAGTGGACCTCTATATGCTTTGTGCGAGCATGAAAAACTGGGTTCCTGGCCAACTATATACTGCTAATGTTGTCACAAAAAATGACAACTTGTCTATCCACCAGTGATAGACCCAAATCTGCAAGTAGCTTTCTCAACCAAGCTACCTCACATGCTGACATAGCAGCACCTCTGTACTCGGCCTCCATACTGGATAGAGCAACCGTAGGCTGTTTCTTGCTGCTCCAAGTCATAGCAACCTCCCCAAAGAAAACATGAAGCCACTAGTAGATCTTCTATCTGAGATACTACCAGCCCAATCAACATCTGTGTACCCATGTACACATATCTCTATCCCAGTTTCATAAAATAGTCCACAATACAAAGTAGACCTTATTGAGAGAACGTGGTGCTTATGCTAGATCAAGATAAGTGGAGGAGAGAGACCCACAAAATACAAGAACACATCTTGTTTATTAAGTTGCTTATGAATACAACTTGGCCTTAGCTCACACACAAATGCCTTCTAGCTTTGCCTTTAAATAGGTGAGCTAGTGGACCATAAGTCCATTCACACACACCCTTCTCCTACCCTTTTACATGACCTTAGTCTTTTAATACCCCCCTCAATACCAACTCTGAAAAAATTGGAATAGGTGGTATTGGACATAGGTTGCCTTTATAACATTAGGCGTACAAGGTTAGGAGTATAGGTGTTGTTACATTGAGATTTAAAACATTAGGCGTACAAGGTTAGGAGTATAGGTGCCTTTATAACATTAGGCGTACAAGGTTAGGAGTATAGGTGTTGTCACATTGAGATTTAAAACAATTTCTCAGTGGAGTTAGAGGCTGATGCAAAGTTAGCCTTTGACTCTTTGTTTTAGGACATTTATAAGTGATATGTCCTGTTTGTTTACACTTGTTACATTTCATCTTGTTGGGATATTTAATCCAACAATTTCTTGCCAAATGACCCACCTTTTTGCAATGGACACACCTTACCTTGCTCACTTGATGTGATAAAGCTTGTTCGATATTCAATGGAGTCCATGCATTTGAAGATTCAGCTCCTCCCTTTGGCCTCTTTTCTTCATCAAGACAAGATTGAATGACTCCTTCAAGGGTGGGGATTAGGTACGTTCTTTAGGGTGGTGACTAAGGTGGGGTACACCTTCTTCAAATGCTTTTAACAAAACAGCCACTGCATCATCTTCATCCATTCTCGCATTCATTGATGCAAGCTGAGCTATAAGACTCTTCAAATGAGAGATAAAGGCTCCAATGCCCTCTCCCTCTTTGAGCTCCAAGCTGAAAAATTCAATTTTAAGTAAGATCTTGGAATTCTTACCACGAGCTCCATAGAGCTTGTCGAGCTCATCCCATTTCTCCTTTGCGGGGCGGTCGAAAGCTGGTCCATATGATGAATAAGAGCCTCATCAAGATGAAGCATGATGATGGCTTGTTCCCTCTCATCATCTTCAATATCTTCAGCCTTAGTTCGATCAATACCTTAGTGCTAGAGATGAATGGCCAAAAACCTTTGGACATCATCTTGTACTTGACAAGAACTTGCCAAGTGTGGAAGCCCTCTCTTGAGAACTTCTTAATTTGGGTGTTTTCCTTTGACATTGGGTATTGAAGGGAGATTACAAGAGTGTAATGGGCTGATTTATGAAGAAGAAAATTAGAAAATTTGTGATGTTTTGGCTTAAGTAGAAAAAGAATGGCTTATGAGAGTGCAACAACCCTTAATCAAGCCAAGGATGTTACATAAAAAAGAGATTAAGTTGATGAAGCTTAAGTTGATGAAGCTTATGGTTTAGCACTTAGGGTTTGTGCCTAACCACTAATTCTGATGGAGATGAGCTTCATTAGTGTCAAAGAACACTTTCTTTGGTGATTAAGATCACCATTAGTGTTTAGCAATACTATTAGTGCTTAAGAGTACATTTTTAGCATCTAATGACACTTGCATTGGTGATTAGATTCACCATTAGTGTTTAAGAACACTCTTAGTGTTTAGAAACACTCCGTAATGTCGAGAGTTTCCCCTTTGCTGATGGCCACACCCACCAATAGTGTTTAGCAACACTTTTAAAGGTAATAAGCACACTTGGGAATGTTGAACACTTTGATGAGGCTTGATGAAGTTTGATGAATGAGACTTATGAACACCTCATGGTGTATGCCAACAACTTCAAAGGATCTAGAGAAAAAGCACTTTCAAGAAGCACTTAAGTGATTAAGGTTAATTAAGCCAAGATTAGTGAGAAAAACCACTATTGTGAAGCTCTTATTGAAGCTTCCATGGCTTCCTCACAAGGAGACCCTGGTCTTTTGCATCTTACGTGCACATCAAGCAGCCATTGAGGCTCATCTCTGTGCTATAGAACCTTGAGGCTTAGGGCTTCAAAAGCCCCAAGCTTGTGTGGGTTTAGCTTACTTACAGGCTACGAATGGATGTACAAAATCCAGCACTACAGAAATTGTGCACCGGCCTATTCAGAACGTAATGATACGGCCACAGGAGAAGAGAAACCCTACAATTGACTGTACGAAACTAAACGCCCGGGGTATGCTTCATCTTCCTAGTTGGAATCAAGCCAAGATATATTGCCTCCACAAGCAGCTGGAAGGCTTCCACTGGCTTGAGGTTCATCTCCACAAGTAGTGAGTTATGGATAACCTAGTCTACACCACACAAAATGTGACCTAATCTACGCAAGCTCTAGATACCATGTTGAGAGAACGTGGTGCTTACGCTAGATCAAGATAAGTGGAGGAGAGAGACCCACAAAATACAAGAACACATCTTGTTTATTATAAATACAACTTGGCCTTAGCTCACACACAAATGCCTTTTAGCTTTGCCTTTAAATAGGTGAGCTAGTGGACCATACACACAAATGCCTTTTAGCTTTGCCTTTAAATAGGTGAGCTAGTGGACCATACACACACACACCCTTCTCCTACCCTTTTACATGACCTGAGTCTTTTAATAGAACTCACATACCTTAGTATGCGTCTCAATGCATCCAAATGTGGCTTCCAAGGAACCTGCATAAACTGACTCATCAACCCAACAGCATAGCTCAAATCTGGCCTGGTGATCGTCATGTAGATCAAGCTTCCTACTATGCGCCAATACATAGTAGGATCCTCCAAAATCTCTCTTGAATCTGCACTCAACTTGCCATTCTGATCCAATGGCACTGAGATAGGCTTACAGCCTGTCATACCATACTTGGACAACATGTCCAAGCCATACTGTCTCTGCAGTAATCCAATACCATGTGGTGACCTAATCACCTCAATGCCTAAGAAATATCTGAGCTCCCCCAGATCCTTCATCTCAAACTTCTGTCTAAGCAAGATCTTTACATTAAAGATCTCTGCATCATGGTCCCCCTCGTAATGATTAGGTCATCTACATAGATGACAGCAAGCACAACCCCTCTATCACTGTGTCTCACATACAATGAGAAATCTGCATTGGCTACATGAAAGCCAGTAGTAGTGACAAGATATTCAGAAATCTTGTCAGACCATGCTCGGGGTGACTCACATCCTCATAACCAGGTGGTTGAAACATATACACCTCTTCCTACAAATCCCCATGCAAGAATGCATTCTTTACATGTAAAAACCATTGCTTTGACATAGCCACTGCTATCACAACTCTCCCTGTTGCCATCTTGGCAACTGGGTTGAAAGTTTCCTCATAATCAATGCCATATGTCTGCGCATATCCTTTGGCTACCAATCTAGCCTTCTACCTGCTTATGCTTCCATCATTGTTATGTTTTACTTTGTACACCCACTTGCATCCAATGGCTTTCTTGCCCCTTTAAGCAATTGCACTAAATCCCAAGTCTCATGTCCATATAGTGCATCCATCTCCTCATCCACAGCTTTCTCCCAACATGCATTTCCAACAACCTCATCAATGCATGTGGGCTCTACAACCTGTACAACTTTTGCCATGTATGCATAGTGATGTGCCACATAACCATCATAGGTAAACCTCTGCACAGGATTCTTCACTCTCCCAGATCTTCGCAGCTTTTCATTCATGGTTTCCATAGCCTTCTTTACACCAGGTGTTCTCATAGCTGGTATCCCAAGATCCTCATCAAGGCTCATCTCTAAGCCACTCTCCATCAACATGAGAATGTCGTGCAGAAATGTTAGGCATACTAAAGGGGCTCAACCTCTTGCTCTTTACCTTTATGTGATGTACTAATCACATTTGCAGGATTAGTATTATGATGCAGCCTATCACTCCATGGTCTATCAACAACTGAACCACTAGATGAGGACTCTCTTGGTCCACTCAAAGACTATGATTGCTGACTTGCATTCTCTGCAACCACATTTCCACTCACATCAGTCCCAACAGCTTCTTTTTTAGCAGCATACCAACTGCTTATCTCATCAACAACAATATCCCTGCTTACCCTCAACTTACGTGTAGCAGGGTTATAACACTTGTATCTCTTTTGCTCAAGGGAATATCCAATAAATAGACATTTTCCAGCTTTTGGATCTAGCTTAGTTAACTCATCTGGCACATGTATATGCAATGCATCCAAAGACTTTTAGATGAGACAAATCAGGTTTTCTGCCAATAAACCTCTCCTCTAGAGTTACATCATGTATGGCTGTAGTTGGAGTCCTGTTCATGATGTAAATTGCTGTAGAAAGAGCCTCGACCAAATAGCTATGCGGCATATTCTTCTCTTCCATCAATGCTCGCGCAATCTTAGCAATGTGCCTGTTTTTTCGCTCAGCAACTCCATTTTGCTGCGGAGTGTATCTGCATGTCAACTGTCTCCAAATACCATTCTTCAAAAATTCAGAGAACTCATTACTCATCACTGGAGAAGTACTCTCCCCCTCCATCTGACCTTAGGCACATTACATATTTCCATGTTTGCTTTTCAACCATAACTCTGAAATTCTGAAAATGAGTGAACACCTCACCCTTCTCCTTCATGAAGTATACCCACACTTTCCTTGTGTTAGACATGGTCTTCGTAGGACCCATACATCTGAATGCACAACATCTAGTGCATTTCTGCTCACATTTCTGTCACGTGGAAATACATGCTTTGTTTGCTTTCCAAATTGGCATGCTTCACATATTTTCTATGTACCTTCAACTTTAAACTTTGGTAGTCCTGTCACAATTCCTTTAGTCTGCATAGACTTCATTCTCTGCACATTCACATGTCTAATTCTTTTATGCCAAATTTCTATGTGTCTGCAACAATTTGTGAACCATTTGCAAACATCGCAGCACTCACTTCAGGCATGTTTACATTCAGTGTAAACATTCTGCCCACTCTGTTGCCTTTTGCAACCAACCTGCACTTGTCTTTAAAGTCTTCAACATAACAACCATCCGGGTTAAACCAAACCTGTAAACCCTGCTCAATCATCTGGAAAACTGAAACCAAATTCTTTGTTATGTTCAAAACATGAAGTACATCTGCAAGGTACTTCACTTTGCCATCCTGCATAGACAATGGCACATCTCCAACATGGGCAATTGGATGAGCAGTGTCATCCCTTGTTTCCACAAAACCTCGTCTTTCAAGGTTTTTCATCTCCTTGAACCACTCCCCATGAACTTGTCATGTGGTTCGAAGCACCTGAATCAACGTACCATACATCAGCTTTATGTGCTGCTTCAACATTTTCAGACATGGCATTAACGACATGCTGCGTAACAAATAACCTTTCATTATCCTCATTGTTTCTGCTCAAGGATGCATAGTTGTTTTGCTGCAATTTCCCATTGTAAGATCCCTGTTCCCACCGAGCAACAGATTCGGGATACTAGCAGCGGAAGTAGCACTTCTCGCGCGGGACAGGGGTCCCACATTCGGGGCCTCGCCCACGGATATCCGGATAAGAGACTAATCCATCGGTTGTTCCAAAACCGAACCCGAAAAAACTTCTTTTACCGGAAAGCACGGGCGATTCCACCAGGATAACTTTTTACTCTAACGTAGTCAAGATCATTTCTGATCGAGCTGATCAAATTACATCTATAAGATACTTGGTCAGGTCAAGGAAGAACTTGCACTTGGATCATTGGGATCAACGCTTTTTTCCCCATTCAAGAGGCACAGCCGTTGATTCCTATCCATAGAACAGTTACTGTCCGGGATTTATTTTATCTATCGTAAAAACAAAAGTTTGAGTCTCGAATTATGGATCCATCAGTCCAGCCTAACCCCATCCAGTCCCATGGGTTAGCCAACCGCCCAACCACTGTAGTGATGGGATCCAATTAAGAATTTGGTTAGGTTTTGTCCCGGGTACCAAGGAAAAGAGTTCCAAGGCCCCCTAGCCGGATGTTCATGCAAAATAAAACTAGTCACACCACTCACACACCCAATATGAAATTGCCTTTTCACAGATTCAACCAGTTTAAAACAATCCTTTAATAAAACCATAGTATCATTGATCACCATCTTCCAATTTATCCAGTTGATTCTTAATTTTCCCATCATTCCTTCATCAGAGTATCTATGGCATCATTGGTAACTAGGACGCTCACCACCTGTCCAGGGGCCATTTCCTAATCCCTAGCCCATAATACTCGGCAATATAATCACTTATCAAGATGGACTCTCGTTGAAGATCAGCAAGATCAACCAACAGATCCATATAAAGAGCCATGGACTCATCCATTGAAGACCAGCAAGGTCAATCAACCAGATCCATGCCCGATTTCAGAAAACAACTCCTACTCTTGTTCCAATATCTTCCTCGACGCACGCATGGGTATCCTAGGCGACCTAGAGCCCGAGCACCGTATGGTCAGCACCCTCTAGGATCCTTCGCAGGTGACCTAGCGCTTCACTCATAGGCCGCTTCCTTGGCCCCTCATCCACCGTACCGGAAGCTCACCATTTTAATCGCACCGAGGCTGGTCAAGACCTCGGCCGACCTTGCTACGCGAGACGTCCTTCATTGACTCTCCGTCAGCAGTTGCAACTTTATCAGTTAGGTCTCCACTGTAACGTACCCATCCTCACTAATAAAGAAATGTCCATGTAATTATGAGTTTTTATGGTATAAATATCAATAATTTTATTATTTGAGTCATTTCCACTTAGAATCTTCAAATTCTGAGCCCAAATTTGGAATCTGCGCGCGATTTTACCCTAATATAAGATTTTACAGCATCCAAAACGGACACCGGATCAAGCCTATACGCTAATTTCAATCATTTTAGTTATAAAACGGCGACCTTTAAACCTTAATAAATGCACGACCGCACATCCGTTTGACGAACGGTCTGAACCCCTGCGACCAGGAGAACCTCCCGGACAAAAAAAATTTTCGCCCCCCGGGGCGGTCCGGCACCCAAATCGAGGCGGGCGTCCCAAATTTGGGTACCCCGCCCCAAAATTTGGTCCGTACACACTTACTAGAGCGCCCGTACAATGGCCGCCCAAGAACCAAAGGACGGCCGCCCACTGTTTGGTCCACGCGTACCCTTGGGCGGACACCCAGACCGGATAAGGTACATGCGTACCACTCCTTTCCCAGACAACCGGCACCGTACCTTTCCTGTAGACCCTGCAGGCCACTGATCCATAGACTTTGAAGGTACACCGTCCTTTCGTCCCTGCTTTGCGCAGCGCCCGCACCCTCACCCCTCAGCTATATAAACCCCCGGGGTGCTCCTCAGTCGGCACGCACTTCTGTGTAGCGTATGCCCTGTTGTGCCGCCGTCCGTACCGCCATCTGTCCCTGCGTAGCGTACTTGCTGCAAGTACAGCCGCCCTTGCAGCCACCCCTCTCACACCCCCTCATTTGGCTCTTTTCAGATAAGCCAATTTTCCTCCATCCTCCTCTTGCCATGGACCAGTGTCCTTAACTCTTCTCCCCCCCCCCCCCCCCCCGTGTGAATAGACTTACAGAGAGGCTTGCAGCCACCCCTCCCAGCCCTCTCCACGTTTTTGCCTTTGGGCTTAAGGACATCTCACAATCCCCCCCCCCATTTGCGTAGACTTTAGTAAGGGATTTTTGGCTCAAGCGAGGGTTCGTGCGCCATTTTCTTTTGCTCGTACGGTGAGCAAACGAGCTCGGAATTCAGATCCGACTGAAGCGTTTCGATCGCAGCAGCGAGCTCTACAAGGCGACACCTAAGATGGCCTCATCCCGGAGACGGCAAAATATTGCCTCAAGAGGCGCACGTAACAACGAGATGGAGGGAGATGCGCCCATTGCGGCTCCAGTCCGCCCTTTTCAAGCCCCTCAAGGAAACGGTGGCCAGGTTAGCTTGGTTAATTTTCAAAAGAAGAGATTTTTTCTTAAATTAGTATTAATGAATGGTATCTTTTCCTCTTAAAACGACGACATAAAAATTATATGAAATTATAAATTATGTGATGTTGATTTCGATAAATTGCATAGAAAATTGCTATCTTCATGAATTGTGAATGCTATACTTAGAAAATTGCTATCTTCATGAATTGTGAATGCTATACTTAGAAAATTGCATTGAAGTTGTTATCTTTTGGAATTCAAGATTTTTTTTTTGGCTTCAACGCTAACTCCGTTCCGTGCTTGTGTAGCCGGGCGGCGTCGTTAGCAAAGCCCGGTAATGGTCCAAGGTATCCCTCATACCTTTGGAAGAATAAGGATCGCCGATTGAGGCGAGAGATTATGAGGCTGCCTAGTTCTAAGGGCCCAGGCTAGTGCGGTAAATAAGCCCACCCTAGTGTGCAGACATCCCTCTGAGGGGCGGGAGGATCGAGCGATGGAGCCTGAGAGGGCGACAGGCCGGCTTGAGTCCTAGCCAGCGGCCGACGATGAGGTGTATGGTCCCGTAGGGTTTTGCCCAGCATGTAGAGGCTGGAAGGCCGAATTCTAGATCATCGGCAGAATAAGAATAAGAGAGCCGGATTGGCTTGTATGGAAATGGATTCATGTATAAACTTTTTATATAATTGCATCTTGTCTTTGGTATGATTGTATTGTGTGAGAAGGCTGTTATAACGAACCTTGTGAAGAAGGGCCCTAATTAAGGAATATGCTTATTTATGTCAAACAGTGTGGTAGTATTAATTAGAAAACAAATTGATGCGTGAGTAGGGTGGAAAGTGGGAGGATGGAATGCCCTGACGGCACCATTCTACGGATGGGTGGACCCGATTAGTCGGGTAGCTTTCCAATAGATTAAGTGAAAGCCCTACGTTAGATAGTTAGGTTCTTGGGCAACTCTATTCAAGAAGACTAGGCCAGCGGCTGTGCCTTGCATAAGATGAGGAAAAAAGCGTTGTCTCTAGAAATCAAGTCTAGTAGTTGCCCAATTTTGATCAATTGCCCTATGGGTGGTTTGATGTTTAGAAAATCACGCTCCCCCTGCGGGATAGAGCTAGGTCATACCTATGAATCGTATCCTTGAATCTCTACAGGGTCAAGGTGTCGATGAATAGGAAATTTTTCCCAAGATAAGACTTAGCGGACTATCTTAAGTGTTTCTCCCATTCTAAAAGGGAGGAACCTTACAATTGGTATCAGAGCAAGTTTGACTCCTAGGAATTGCAGTTTAAGGATTGTTTTGTAATAAATGTTTTACCTAACATAATGCTAATTAGTAAAGACATCCTACTAAAACAAATAAGATTGAATTGATGTTTGAATGATTGTAGGAAGAGGAAGATGCCTACTCCAAATTTCTAGTTTTCCAATGCATCTTCGAGACTGCTAGTCACTCCTCGAATTTCGAGTTTCGCGACACCATGGTGCAGATATTAGAGAAGATATCCCTCCCTCATTTCTCTCGTATTCAGAGAGGATGGGGCAGAGATTTCTGGAGTCGTGGGCCGAGATACTTCTTCATCCGAGCAGATCAGACTGGGAACCTCACCACCGACCTTAAGCGGATTCGTTGGATTGAGAAGCTGAAGATGGTCCGCTTATTTTGGTTCGTCGGTACCCCCAGGGACGACACCTCGGTGATTATAGATGGGGTTCGCATACCTCAGGACCGTTGGGTGTATGACAAAGTGATGCAGGTCTTACCTGCTGATAGAGTAGCAGTGTTAGGACCCACCCCAATCCAGAGTTTACCACCCTTACCATCAGTTTTTAGAGTCTTAGAAACTATAGCGGAACCCCCATATTTCACATATGTGGACCGCTCTACCCTTATGTCACAGTGAAGCCTAGGAATTTCCCTTGATGTCAAATAAGACTAATTATATTAGTCTCAGATCTTTGTAATAAAACTTGTCCTTGTAAATATTTGGAAATAAAATAATTTCAATGGTTTTGCTCTCCAAAAATTAAGCGTTGTGCAAATATGAATCTTGTAATCTTAAAAATTGTTTTTACGATGATGGCCAGGATGACCACCCTCCACTTCCCAATGCGCTTTATACCGATACCCAGGAGAAGAAGCTCCTGCTCAAGCAAATGCAACCTCCCTCCTTTAAAGGAGAAGGTTCAAAGGTTGAGAAGGATGCTGAAGTCTGGATTGAGGCGATGGACGATTATTTCTCTGCTGCCGGTACTGGAGTAGCAAATCAGTCTATGCTCGCACGATTTCGCCTCACTGGAGATGCTAAACTCTGGTGGAAACAGTGGTGCCGTGACAAGGAAGTCACCAAGCATTCTCAAACGTGGGAAGACATAAAGCAAGCAGTAAAGGAAAGATATCTTCCTCCATCCCATGAGTCCATAAAGATGAATGAGTTTTTTAGTCTTAGACAGTGCACCTTAACTCTTGAGGACTACTATTCCAAATTTATTACCCTTCGGAAGTATGCCCCAGCTATGACTACTTCCCAGCAAGTGGCTCGTTTCTGCCAAGGGCTAAATGAACCCCTAGATTCCCGCCTTGAAGCAATGAGGCCAACCACTTTACAGGATGCTCTCATACGAGCAAAGCCCCTTGTGAAAGAAATGAAGGCTAACAAACCGAAGAATCAAAAGAGATCTTACCCTGAGGCAAACCTTAGAGATCAACCCTACAAGAAACCTCAACAGAATTTTCCCTACTACAACAGAGGGCGACAAGGCAACTCTTTTGCCCCCCGCTCGTATGCTGCTTCTTCTAGAGAAGGCCCTCTGTGTTTTGAGTGCAATGAGCCGGGACACTTTAGAGCCAACTGTCCCAAGATGGCAACATCATTCCCCCAAGGTAACAGAGGAAATCAAGGCCATGGAACCCCTACCCACCAAGGTGCAAGAGGCAGTGGTCGTGGCAGAGGCCGCGGAGGAACAGTTGCTAGAACTGCCTGTGTTATAAGTGAAGAACCAACCTTGGAAGAGGCTGAAGAAGAGCGCGCCACCGTCCATGCGGCAGTAGAACACCAAGGTCCGAATAAACAATTTGGTGTAATCCAAACCCCCGCCACTCATCACGGTAAGCCATTTCAGCTTTTGATTGATTGTGGCAGTACCCATTCATTCCTTTCTCCTAGGTGCTTGCAAAAATTAAACTTGAGTCAAAAATCAGCTAGAAAAATGATTGTAGAGTTAGCCAGTGGGAAAGAAGTAGTATCTCGCCACTCTATAGGAAACCTTGATTTTGAGCTGGGTAATGAGCAAACTCATGGTCACTTTAGAGTCTTGCCATTAGGAATTTATGATGGAATCCTTGGGATGGATTGGTTAATTGCAAACAAAGCTAGCATTCATTGTAACCAGGGGAGTATCACTTTTGAAAATGAGCATGGCCAAGTAATATCTGTTCAGGGAATCACAGGAAAACCTAAGTCTAGAGTAGTCAAGGCAAAACATCTTCTCAAGGGGACACGTAAGGGTCAGCAAGTTTTCTTAGTCAAACTCAACAAAGTCTTTGAACCTAGTATGGAGACAGAACCCTCTTGGCTCCAAGAATTCTCTGACATCTTCCCTGACGAGCTTACAGGGCTACCGCCTCCTCGAGAAGTCGACCATGAAATCGAGGTGATCCCTGGAGCTCAACCCGTCTCAAAAACTCCCTATAAAATGTCCCTTCCTGAAGCCATTGAACTTAAGGAGCAACTTTCCCAACTCATTGAACAAGGATTTGTACGCCCCAGTAGCTCTCCGTGGGGAGCACCAGTTCTTTTCCAAAAAAAGAAGGACGGGACTCTCCGCCTCTGCATAGATTATCGAGGGCTAAATCAAGTCACTGTCAAGAATAAGTATCCTATCCCTCGCATCGATGAACTTCTTGACAGGCTTCATGGGGCCAAAGTCTTCTCAAAAATAGATTTGAGGTCTGGTTACTATCAGATCAAAGTCAAGGAAGCAGATATACCCAAAACAGCCTTCAATACCCGTTATGGCCACTATGAGTTTACTGTAATGTCATTCGGGTTAACCAATGCTCCTGCAACCTTCAACCGCCTAATGCAAGATATATTCCGCCCGTACTTGGATGAGTTTGTGCTTGTTTTCTTTGATGACATCCTAATCTACTCCAAATCAATGGAAGAGCATGAGGAGCATGTGCTTAGAGTTCTACAATTGCTGCGCAGACACAAACTCTATGCCAAGAAGAGCAAATGTACCTTCTTTACTCATCAAATTGAGTATCTTGGATTCATCGTCTCCAAAGACGGCATCTCAGTAGACCCCGCCAAGGTCAAGGATATTCTAGAATGGCCACCCCCTAAATCAGTTCGTGAAGTTCGTGGATTCTTGGGAATCACGGGTTGGTATAGGATTTTTATCAAAGATTATGCCTTGGTAGCTGCACCCTTGACAGATCTTCTTAAGAAGGATTGCAAAATAGTGTGGCTGCCAATCCATCAAAACAGCTTTGATCAGCTGAAAGTCATTATTACTTCTGCCCCAGTCTTAAAGCTTCCTGATTTCTCCAAGGAATTTGAAGTGGTTATCGATGCTAGTAGCCTAGCACTTGGTGGTGTCTTAGGCCAAGAAGGAAGACCAGTCGCTTATACTTCCCGCAAGCTGAAGCAATATGAAGCAAACTATGCCACCCATGATTTGGAACTCTTAGCAGTTGTTCATTGCCTCAAATTATGGAGACATTATCTCTTGGGAGGCAAATTCCAGCTTGTAACTGACCACAAAAGTCTAAAGTGGATCTTCACCCAGCCTAACCTCAACATGCGGCAAAGGAGATGGATTGAAATTCTACAAGAATATGATTTCGACATCAAATTCCGCCCTGGGAAAGATAATGTGGTAGCTGATGCACTTAGCCGCAAATCTTTCTTGAATGCAATTTCAATGCCAAATAATCCCATACTGGTCAAGGTGGAAGAAGTCTCATCTCATGACCCAGATTATCAGAGGATGATAAAGTTAGTAGAAGAAGGGGGACATTCAGAGAAAGAGAAGAATCTAATCAAGGGATACTCCACTCATGAAGGAAGCCTCTACTTCAATCACAGGCTATGTATCCCTAAGGACCCTGCTTTAAAGAAACTAATCCTCCATGAAGCTCATGATAGCCCTGCTGCAGGACACCCAGGTTATGCAAAAAAATTAAATGCAGTAAGAAGGAGCTTTCATTGGGCGGGCTTGAAAAATGATGTGCTTCGGTACTTGAAACAATGTCTCTCATGCCAAAGGATCAAGGCTGAAAGGGTCAAGATGCCTGGAAAGCTTCAACCCTTAGATATTCCCCAAATGAAGTGGGAGTGCATTAGTATGGATTTTGTCACAAGTCTCCCCACTGTTCAAGGAGGATATGACTCCATTCTAGTAGTAGTGGACTTACTTACCAAAGTAGCTCACCTTATACCAGCAAAGAAGACCTTCAAAGCCTCTGATGTTGCTCGTATATTCATCAAGGAAGTCTTCAAACTTCATGGTCTCCCAAAAAGGATAGTAAGTGATCGGGATTCTGACTTCACTTCAAAATTCTGGCAGTCTTTATTTCAAGCTCTGGGGACTCAACTTTGCTTTAGCACAGCTTATCACCCAGAGACCGATGGCCAGACTGAAAGAGTCAATCAAGTAATTGAAGACATTCTCAGAGCATACTGTGGACGGGAACCCAGAAGGTGGATTCAATACCTTCCTCTGGTAGAATTTGCCTATAATGCGTCTTATCATCAAAGCATAGGAATGTCACCATTCAAAGCACTCTATGGGCAAGAATGCTTGTCTTCGCTAAATTTCTCTGATCCGACCATAAGAGTTGAGGCATCCAGGAAAATGCTCGAAGAGATGGAGGAACAAACCAAAGCTATCCAAAGGGATATTAAAGCTGCCCAAGATCGACAAAAGCATTATGCTGACAACAAGAGGTCTGAAAGGATCTTCAAGGAAGGAGACAAAGTTCTTCTACGAGTGCGCCCCAAACGAAGTTCTCTATCACTTGGGAAATATAAGAAGCTCAGCCCTAGGTATTGTGGTCCTTATACAGTTATCAAGTGTCTAGGTAAAAGTGCCTATAAACTCCAACTTCCAGCCCATATCAAAGTCCATAATGTATTTCATGTAAGTTTGTTAAAGCCTTATGTCCCTAGTCTCGATCATATTCTTGATGATGAACAAGTTGTAATCCCTACTCAAGGAGTCCTTGAATTACAGCCCAATAGCATCATAGATTCTAGGGAAAGGCAACTCCGAAATAGAACTCTTGTAGAACATCTAGTTCAGTGGAAAGATTACCCTGAAGAGGATGCAACTTGGGAAGATGAAGCTACACTCTTAAAGGATTATCCCCAATTCATGACGAGATGAGGACATCTCGATTTCTTTAAGGGGGGAAGGATGTAACGTACCCATCCTCACTAATAAAGAAATGTCCATGTAATTATGAGTTTTTATGGTATAAATATCAATAATTTTATTATTTGAGTCATTTCCACTTAGAATCTTCAAATTCTGAGCCCAAATTTGGAATCTGCGAGCGATTTTACCCTAATATAAGATTTTACAGCATCCAAAACGGACACCGGATCAAGCCTATACGCTAATTTCAATCATTTTAGTTATAAAACGGCGACCTTTAAACCTTAATAAATGCACGACCACACATCCGTTTGACGAACGGTCTGAACCCCTGCGACCAGGAGAACCTCCCGGACAAAAAAAATTTTCGCCCCCCGGGGCGGTCCGGCACGCAAATCGAGGCAGGCGTCCCAAATTTGGGTACCCCGCCCCAAAATTTGGTCCGTACACACTTACTACAGCGCCCGTACAATGGCCGCCCAAGAACCAAAGGACGGCCGCCCACTGTTTGGTCCACGTGTACCCTTGGACGGACACCCAGACCGGATAAGGTACATGCGTACCACTCCTTTCCCAGACAACCAGCACCGTACCTTTCCCGTAGACCCATGCAGGCCACTGATCCATAGACTTTGAAGGTACACCGTCCTTTCGTCCCTGCTTTGCGCAGCGCCCGCACCCTCACCCCTCAGCTATATAAACCCCCGGGGTGCTCCTCAGTCGGCACGCACTTCTGTGTAGCGTATGCCCTGTTGTGCCGCCGTCCGTACCGCCGTCCGTCCCTGCGTAGCGTACTTGCTGCAAGTACAGCCGCCCTTGCAGCCACCCCTCTCACACCCCCTCATTTGGCTCTTTTCAGATAAGCCAATTTTCCTCCATCCTCCTCTTGCCATGGACCAGTGTCCTTAACTCTTCTCCCCCCCCCCCCCCCCCGTGTGAATAGACTTACAGAGAGGCTTGCAGCCACCCCTCCCAGCCCTCTCCACGTTTTTGCCTTTGGGCTTAAGGACATCTCACAATTCTCCCCCCCCCCCCCCCCATTTGCGTAGACTTTAGTAAGGGATTTTTGGCTCAAGCGAGGGTTCGTGCGCCATTTTCTTTTGCTCGTACGGTGAGCAAACGAGCTCGGAATTCAGATCCGACTGAAGCGTTTCGATCGCAGCAGCGAGCTCTACAAGGCGACACCTAAGATGGCCTCATCCCGGAGACGGCAAAATATTACCTCAAGAGGCGCACGTAACAACGAGATGGAGGGAGATGCGCCCATTGCGGCTCCATTCCGCCCTTTTCAAGCCCCTCAAGGAAACGGTGGCCAGGTTAGCTTGGTTAATTTTCAAAAGAAGAGATTTTTTCTTAAATTAGTATTAATGAATGGTATCTTTTCCTCTTAAAACGACGACATAAAAATTATATGAAATTATAAATTATGTGATGTTGATTTCGATAAATTGCATAGAAAATTGCTATCTTCATGAATTGTGAATGCTATACTTAGAAAATTGCTATCTTCATGAATTGTGAATGCTATACTTAGAAAATTGCATTGAAGTTGTTATCTTTTGGAATTCAAGATTTTTTTTTTGGCTTCAACGCTAACTCCGTTCCGTGCTTGTGTAGCCGGGCGGCGTCGTTAGCAAAGCCTGGTAATGGTCCAAGGTATCCCTCATACCTTTGGAAGAATAAGGATCGCCGATTGAGGCGAGAGATTATGAGGCTGCCTAGTTCTGAGGGCCCAGGCTAGTGCGGTAAATAAGCCCACCCTAGTGTGCAGACATCCCTCTGAGGGGCGGGAGGATCGAGCGATGGAGCCTGAGAGGGCGACAGGCCGGCTTGAGTCCTCGCCAGCGGCCAACGATGAGGTGTATGGTCCCGTAGGGTTTTGCCCAGCATGTAGAGGCTGGAAGGCCGAATTCTAGATCATCGGCAGAATAAGAATAAGAGAGCCGGATTGGCTTGTATGGAAATGGATTCATGTATAAACTTTTTATATAATTGCATCTTGTCTTTGGTATGATTGTATTGTGTGAGAAGGCTGTTATAACGAACCTTGTGAAGAAGGGCCCTAATTAAGGAATATGCTTATTTATGTCAAACAGTGTGGTAGTATTAATTAGAAAACAAATTGATGCGTGAGTAGGGTGGAAAGTGGGAGGATGGAATGCCCTGACGGCACCATTCTACGGATGGGTGGACCCGATTAGTCGGGTAGCTTTCCAATAGATTAAGTGAAAGCCCTACGTTAGATAGTTAGGTTCTTGGGCAACTCTATTCAAGAAGACTAGGCCAGCGGCTGTGCCTTACATAAGATGAGGAAAAAAGCGTTGTCTCTAGAAATCAAGTCTAGTAGTTGCCCAATTTTGATCAATTGCCCTATGGGTGGTTTGATGTTTAGAAAATCACGCTCTCCCTGCGGGATAGAGCTAGGTCATACCTATGAATCGTATCCTTGAATCTCTACAGGGTCAAGGTGTCGATGAATAGGAAATTTTTCCCAAGATAAGACTTAGCGGACTATCTTAAGTGTTTCTCCCATTCTAAAAGGGAGGAACCTTACATCCACGACCTTAATCACAAGATGGTCAAAATGCTCCCCTAGCATTGTTGACATAAAACAGTCATTTACAAACAGCATTTACAAACAGTTTACAATACAGTTTCTATTTTAACTTTCATTTTTCCACATTATCCCTCATCAATCTACATTACTTATTCCATATTCCATTTATATGTATACTCATCCAATCACATCATTTTCCATCTCATCACTTCAGATTCCTTCACATCATTTTTCATCTCATCACTTCAGATTCCTTCACATCACATATCATATATTCACATCCATACATATATCCACATCCACATCCACATTCACATCCATACATCTATTTTCACATCTACATCTATTTTCATATCATATATTCACATCCATACATATATCCACATCCACATCCACATTCACATCCATACATCTATTTTCATATCATATATTCACATCCATACATATATCCACATCCACATCCACATTCACATCCATACATCCACATCTACATCCATACATCTATTTTCACATCCACATCTACATGCACATTCATGCATCCACATCCATACATCCGCATCTACATGCGCATTCACATCCATACATCCACATCTATATGCGTACATTCACATCTACATGTATACATCCACATCTCTATGCATACATCCACATCCACATTCACATTCACCTCCATACATCTACATCTACATGCATACATCCACCTCCACATTCACACCCACCTCTATACATCTACATCTATATGTATATATCCATATCTCCATGCATACATCCACCTCCACATTCACACTCACATCCATACATCTACATCTACATGCATCCATCCACATCTCCCTTTACATCCTCATCTATACATCTACTTCTATATGCATACATCCATATCTCCATGCATACATCCACCTCCACATTCACACTCACATCCATACATCTACATCTACATGTATACATCCACCTCCACATTCACATCCACATCTATACATCTACATCTACATGCATACATCCACCTCCACATCCACATCTACATCTATACATCTACATCTACATGCATCCATCCACATCTCCATTTACATCCTCATCTATACATCTACATGCATAATAAAATTCTTTTAATTAATCTAGGATGATAGTTCCTAGAATATGGTAGGAAGTCCTCTTTTTATGCTTTGACTGAAATTATTTTATGCGGAATTTCTCTAAAAATTTTGCCATAGCTCCGCTACTATGACTGATAAATCTCAATTTTTTCTAAGGGATAAGGCTTATCATTAAAGAAATAATTAGAATGGTCTCTAATTGGATCATCAATCCATAATGGATTGAATCATCGATATACATAAACTAAAAGCATAGAAAAAAGCCATTAATTTGGCCTCAAGCATAGCTTAATCTTGGATTAAGGAAAAGCCTTATGAAAAGCTTCATTTGGATTGAAAAGGGTCATGAGTATGACCATTTCTTAAGTGAGAGAGAGAAAAACCATTAGAATTAAATATAAATAGAATTTTATGTAATTCTTTACTATCATTAATTAATTAACTTCAATAGCATTTCAAAAACCATATCAATTAAGCTTCTCAAGCTTGAGAGGGGTTGAGAAGAGAGAATCATTGAGAAATTATAGAAAAGATCAAAATTCACTATACTTATCTTATAATTTGCTTGATTCTTTGTTCACGGTAGAGGCCCCCAACCAATCAATTGGTTTAGTATGTTGATGGAGCCACCAATGGGGATTTAAGAAAGAGAGAAGTGTCAAAAACTAGTGAATTATTAAAGAATTCACAGTTCTTGGCCTAGGTGGAGTAGAGTAACAATGCATAAGACTCTATATTTTTTTCAACAAGGGAAGGCTTCTATTTATAGGAAAGATTGAGCTCCTAACCAAACAAACTGATTCTAGAATTTTCCAAGTCAGTTTGGTTGAATTTGGACTAGATTTGGACCTAGTTTGGTTACTTTTTGATTCGATTTGGTTCCATTTTGATTTGGTTTGGTTCAAGAGAGATGAGAGATAAAAATATCACATTATTTTTGAGTTTAAAACTCATTCAAGCATGTGAAATATGTACCTCCTTTAAAGAACTCCCCTTCCTTACATATGTGTCAAAATTTTATTGCTCATAGTTTTTTTACTAGTAAACCTTGTACATTTTCAACTCTTCATCTTATGTGAAATATGCACCTTCTTTAAAGAACTCCCCTTCCTTACATATGTGTCAAAATTTTATTGCTCATAGTTTTTTACTAATAAACCTTGTACATTTTCAACTCTTCATCTTATGTGAGCATTTACTCATTTTTGGGTATCTTCTTTTACAAATTGGATTTATCTCCTCCCTACACATGGATTGATGCTATTGGCCCATAGGAACCTTAATTGGACCATAATCCAAAAATTTCTAAAAATCTAGACCCTTAGACTAAGGTTCTTTATACCCATTTCCAATTAATTCCAATTGCACATTGGAAATTTCTTTTTGAATTTCTGTTTCTGGGGAACTTATTTTAATAAGATGAGTTATTTTTCTATCCAAAAATATTCATAATCTGAATATTCTCTTTCTAGAATAATTTTCTCTCTCTAGGCTAAAACAGTTAGAAACAAGGTCTTTATATTTCTGAAGAGGGATTGATTACAGGGGAAGATACTAGACATCAAAAAAGGGGTTGGGGGAGGAATCTTACATTCTACCCCACTTAAAAAATGCGAGATGTCCTCATCTCGCAAACTGGGATAATTTCGCAAGATGCACGAATATGAGACTTAGAGAAAAATTTTAATCAAGATTAACCACCAAGAAAAGTCTTAAAGAAAGCAAGATAAGAGCAAGATTTAAACTTTATTCATTCTCGGAACTTATACAGTAAAGATAGAAGAACTCTTTACACTTCCATAAGCCCGTCCATCATATGGTCACAAAAGCAGCACTCACAAGCTGCGCACATATAAGGTAACTCATCTATGGGAATGATTCTGTTGGTTATTGCCGTGCCTATCTCAGTGGTATGAGGTTTCCTAACAAAAGGACCTCTGAGAGGCAAGCCAAAAACGGGGTAAAGGCATATCTTCTCATGAGGAAGAAAACACGCCAGTAAGAAGACCCGCTCAGAAAACCCAAGATGCCTTGATCTCATGACGCAGTAGTATCGGGGACCCAAACCCAAAGCTTCAATAACCATGGCTAAGCGGACATTGTTACGAAAGTGCTGCTGACCCCAGGGTGTTACCCTAGTTATGTTTTGATAGGTCCGCCATTTGGTCTGAGCTACAGAAGTTCCTAGGTGAGGAAAAAGTGAGCGCTCATACTGTTCTATAAAGTCTTTCTTCACAGACTCTCTTGCGTCTTGAAGGTGAGAAATCATCAGGGATAAAACTAATTCCTGTTGCCAAGCCATGAAGGAGATTAAGAAAGAAGGGAGATCGATGGAAGTAAGATTATTATGAGCGACAAGTAAAAGTTACGACTTAGAAGGAGCTAGCGTAACCTAGAAGCCAACGGTAACTTGCCACTGAAGTTTTACCGTCTTTCCATGATTTGTGTTTGACACATTTTTCTATAGAAGGCATTAAGAATTTTGAGATGAGGAGATAAAAGAAGCTTGTAGGCTAAGTCACCTACTTTCATTGAATTCAGATATAAGGGTCACAATATCTGGGGGATAACTTCTTATACTCCCCAAGAGATAAAGAACTTCTTTTGGGCCGTACTCGAATGAAAATCAAAACCTTGGTATCCAAAACACCGATTCTCACTTCTGAATTCATTGTTCTAAATCCTTAATTTAGGTGGGACTCCTGAGAAGTATTCTAGGGAAAGGGTCTTCCTTTTTTAAATAGAAACTTTCTTTTATTTTAGAGAGGGAATAATTATAAGATCAGAAAGGGAGATTCTTACTCTTGTATACCTCGAAGGCTGGGGAGAAATCTTACATTCTACCCCACTTAAAAAGTGCGAGATGTCCTCATCTCGCAAGGTAGAGGACAACTCTTTCTCTTAAGATCCAATTTTATTCTGGGGTTCCTTATATTCTGGTCAACCCAACAGAATACTGGGATAAATATCCCTTATATAGAACTCATAATTAAATAACAATTCATTCAAATCTTATCATTCATATCTTTAACATGATAATGGTCCATTAGACCAAAAAATTTCCTTCTGAACATTTCTTCACAGGAATTTCAGTTAAGCTAGTCCTCAATTTGTTATCCCTTAACTTGATCTACCGGTCAAGTGTTAACAGTAACAATTTGACAGCACAACCCACTAATCTCATAGTGATTTGCTGAAATCATTATCATCATTCTAGTTATAAATATCATCACAGGGACTCGTCCCATTCCTCCTCATTGTGGTTTCGTTCTAATTATTATATTGCAACTAAATTTCAGAAATCATCATTTTTCAATCAGAATTTTTAATCAGAATCCAAATCAATTCATCAATTCTCAAACAGAATTAAAAATCATATCAACCTCATTCGAAATCATTATCTAGATAGCATTAATGCTTATAATTTCAAGTCTTAGATTTACTCGTATATACTGTCAGTAAAGAGCTGCAGTATACTCTCGGTATATACGGGTAGTCACGGCCCTTGGAATTATAAGGTAAATACTATCATGTCTAGGCCTCAAGCAAGTCAGGGTTCTATATAATTGCGGTACTTCCATTTGAAGACCCAATTACCAAATTACGACTTTCAGTTTGAATATCAAATTGTATGAATTATATCACACAATTATAACCTTTTTGTGTTTCTTGATAAATTTTTGACATATTTGTCTTCTGAGTTGATCTTTATTAACCAAATGCTCTGATACCAACTGTAAGATCCCTGTTCCCACCGAGCAACAGATTCGGGATAGTAGCACTTCTCGCGCGGGACAGGGGTCCCACATTCGGGGCCTCGCCTACCATGGATATCCGGATAAGAGACTAATCCGTCGGTTGTTCCAAAACCAAACCCGGAAAAACTTCTTTTTACCGGAAAGCACGGGCGATTCCACCAGGATAACTTTTTACTCTAACGTAGTCAAGATCATTTCTGATCGAGCTGATCCAATTACATCTATAAGATACTTGGTCAGGTCAAGGAAGAACTTGCACTTGGATCATTGGGATCAATGCTTTTTTCCCCATTCAAGAGGCACAGTCGTTGATTCCTATCCATAGAACAGTTACTGTCCGGGATTTATTTTATTTATCGTAAAAACAAAAGTTTGAGTCTCGAATTACGGATCCATCAGTCCAGCCTAACCCCATCCAGTCCCATGGGTTAGCCAACCGCCCAACCATTGTAGTGATGGGATCCAATTAAGAATTTGGTTAGGTTTTGTCCCGAGTACCAAGGAAAAGAGTTCCAAGGCCCCCTAGCCGGATGTTCATGCAAAATAAAACTAGTCACACCACTCACACACCCAATATGAAATTGCCTTTTCACAGATTCAACCAGTTTAAAACAATCCTTTAATAAAACCATAGTATCACTGATCACCATCTTTCAATTTATCCAGTTGATTCTTAATTTTCCCATCATTCCTTCATCAGAGTATCTATGGCATCATTGGTAACTAGGACGCTCACCACCTGTCCACTCAGGGGCTGTTTCCTAATCCCTAGCCCATAGTACAAATTGGATTTATCTCCTCCCTACACATGAATTGATGCTATTGGCCCATAGGAACCTTAATTGGACCATAATCCAAAAATTTCTGAAAATCTAGACCCTTAGACTAAGGTTCTTTATACCCATTTCCAATTAATTCCAATTGCACATTGGAAAATTTTTTTTGAATTTCTGTTTCAGGGGAACTTATTTTAATAAGATGAGTTATTTTTCTATCCAAAAATATTCATAATCTGAATATTCTCTTTCTAGAATAATTTTCTCTCTCTAGGCTAAAACAGTTAGAAACAAGGTCTTTATATTTCTGAAGAGGGATTGATTACAGGGGAAGATACTAGACATCAAAAAAGGGGTTGGGGGAGGAATCTTACATTCTACCCCACTTAAAAAATGCGAGATGTTCTCATCTCGCAAACTGGGATAATTTCGCAAGATGCACGAATATGAGACTTAGAGAAAAATTTTAATCAAGATTAACCACCAAGAAAAGTCTTAAAGAAAGCAAGATTTAAACTTTATTCATTCTCGGAACTTATACAGTAAAGATAGAAGAACTCTTTACACTTCCATAAGCCCGTCCATCATATGGTCACAAAAGCAGCACTCACAAGCTGCGCACATATAAGGTAACTCATCTATGGGAATGATTCTGTTGGTTATTGCCGTGCCTATCTCAGTGGTATGAGGTGTTCTAACAAAAGGACCTCTGAGAGGCAAGCCAAAAACGGGGTAAAGGCATATCTTCTCATGAGGAAGAAAACACGCCAGTAAGAAGACCCGCTCAGAAAACCCAAGATGCCTTGATCTCATGACGCAGTAGTATCGGGGACCCAAACCCAAAGCTTCAATAACCATGGCTAAGCGGAAATTGTTACGAAAGTGCTGCTGACCCCAGGGTGTTACCCTAGTTATGTTTTGATAGGTCCGCCATTTGGTCTGAGCTACAGAAGTTCCTAGGTGAGGAAAAAGTGAGCGCTCATACTGTTCTATAAAGTCTTTCTTCACAGACTCTCTTGCGTCTTGAAGGTGAGAAATCATCAGGGATAAAACTAATTCCTGTTGCCAAGCCATGAAGGAGATTAAGAAAGAAGGGAGATCGATGGAAGTAAGATTATTGTGAGCGACAAGTAAAAGTTACGGCTTATATAAAGGAAGGAGCTAGCGTAACCTAGAAGCCAACGGTAACTTGCCACTGAAGTTTTACCGTCTTTCCATGATTTGTGTTTGACACATTTTTCTATAGAAGGCATTAAGAATTTTAAGATGAGGAGATAAAAGAAGCTTGTAGGCTAAGTCACCTTCTTTCATTGAATTCAGATATAAGGGTCACAATATCTGGGGGATAACTTCTTATACTCCCCAAGAGATAAAGAACTTCTTTTGGGCCGTACTCGAATGAAAACCAAAACCTTGGTATCCAAAACACCGATTCTCACTTCTGAATTCATTGTTCTAAATCCTTAAAACAGGTGGGACTCCTGAGAAGTATTCTAGGGAAAGGGTCTTCCTTTTTTAAGCAGAAACTTTCTTTTATTTTAGAGAGGAAATAATTATAAGATCAGAAAGGGAGATTCTTACTCTTGTATACCTCGAAGGCTGGGGAGAAATCTTACATTCTACCCCACTTAAAAAGTGCGAGATGTCCTCATCTCGCAAGGTAGAGGACAACGAGAGGACAACTCTTTCTCTTAAGATCCAATTTTATTCTGGGGTTCCTTATATTCTGGTCAACCCAACAGAATACTGGGATAAATATCCCTTATATAGAACTCATAATTAAATAACAATTCATTCAAATCTTATCATTCATATCTTTAACATGATAATGGTCCATTAGACCAAAAAATTTCCTTCTGAACATTTCTTCACGGGAATTTCAGTTAAGCTAGTCCTCAATTTGTTATCCCTTAACTTGATCTACCGGTCAAGTGTTAACAGTAACAATTTGACAGCACAACCCACTAATCTCATAGTGATTTGCTGAAATCATTATCATCATTCTAGTTATAAATATCATCACAGGGACTCGTCCCATTCCTCCTCATTGTGGTTTCGTTCTAATTATTATATTGCAACTAAATTTCAAAAATCATCATTTTTCAATCAGAATTTTCAATCAGAATCCAAATCAATTCATCAATTCTCAAACAGAATTAAAAATCATATCAACCACATTCGAAATCATTATCTGGATAGCATTAATGCTTATAATTTCAAGTCTTAGATTTACTTGTATATACTGTCAGTAAAGAGCTGCAGTATACTCTCGGTATATACGGGTAGTCACGGCCCTTGGAATTATAAGGTAAATACTATCATGTCTAGGCCTCAAGCAAGTCAGGGTTCTATATAATTGCGGTACTTCCATTTGAAGACCCAATTACCAAATTACGACTTTCAGTTTAAATATCAAATTGTATGAATTATATCACACAATTATAACCTTTTTGTGTTTCTTGATAAATTTTTGACATATTTGTCTTCTGAGTTGATCTTTATTAACCAAATGCTCTGATACCAACTGTAAGATCCCTGTTCCCACCGAGCAACAGATTCGGGATACTAGCAGCGGAAGTAGCACTTCTCGCGCGGGACAGGGGTCCCACATTCGGGGCCTCGCCCACCCCACGGATATCCGGATAAGAGACTAATCCGTCAGTTGTTCCAAAACCGAACCCGGAAAAACTTCTTTTACCGGAAAGCACGGGCGATTCCACTAGGATAACTTTCTACTCTAACGTAGTCAAGATCATTTCTGATCGAGCTGATCCAATTACATCTATAAGATACTTGGTCACGTCAAGGAAGAACTTGCACTTGGATCATTGGGATCAATGCTTTTTTCCCCATTCAAGAGGCACAGCCGTTGATTCCTATCCATAGAACAGTTACTGTCCGGGATTTATTTTATTTATCGTAAAAACAAAAGTTTGAGTCTCGAATTACGGATCCATCAGTCCAGCCTAACCCCATCCAGTCCCATGGGTTAGCCAACCGCCCAACCACTGTAGTGATGGGATCCAATTAAGAATTTGGTTAGGTTTTCTCCCGGGTACCAAGGAAAAGAGTTCCAAGGCCCCCTAGCCGGATGTTCATGCAAAATAAAACTAGTCACACCACTCACACACCCAATATGAAATTGCCTTTTCACAGATTCAACCAGTTTAAAACAATCCTTTAATAAAACCATAGTATCACTGATCACCATCTTTCAATTTATCCAGTTGATTCTTAATTTTCCCATCATTCCTTCATCAGAGTATCTATGGCATCATTGGTAACTAGGACGCTCACCACCTGTCCACCCAGGGGCCGTTTCCTAATCCCTAGCCCATAATACTCGGCAATATAATCACTTATCAAGATGGACTCTCGTTGAAGATCAGCAAGATCAACCAACAGATCCATATAAAGAGCCATGGACTCATCCATTGAAGACCAGCAAGGTCAATCAACCAGATCCATGCCCGATTTCAGAAAACAACTCCTACTCTTGTTCCAATATCTTCCTCGACGCACGCGTGGGTATCCTAGGCGACCCAGAGCCCGAGCACCGTATGGTCAGCACCCTCTAGGATCCTTTGCAGGTGACCTAGCGCTTCACTCATAGGCCGCTTCCTTGGCCCCTCATCCACCGTACCGGAAGCTCACCATTTTAATCGCACCGAGGCTGGTCAAGACCTCGGCCGACCTTGCTACGCGAGACGTCCTTCATTGACTCTCCGTCAGCAGTTGCAACTTTATCAGTTAGGTCTCCACGACCTTAATCACAAGATGATCAGAATGCTCCCCCACCCAGCATTGTTGACATAAAACAGTCATTTACAAATAGCATTTACAAACAGTTTACAATACAGTTTCTATTTTAACTTTCATTTTTCCACATTATCCCTCATCAATCTACATTACCTATTCCATATTCCATTTATATGTATACTCATCCCATCACATCATTTTCCATCTCATCACTTCAGATTCCTTCACATCACATATATTCACATCCATATATATATCCACATCCACATCCACATTCACATCCATACATCCACATCTACATCCATACATCTATTTTCACATCCACATCTACATGCACATTCATGCATCCACATCCATACATCCGCATCTACATGCACATTCACATCCATACATCCACATCTATATGCATACATTCACATCTACATGTATACATCCACATCTCTATGCATACATCCACATCCACATTCACATTCACCTCCATACATCTACATCCACATCCACATTCACATTCACCTCCATACATCTACATCTACATGCATACATCCACCTCCACATTCACACCCACCTCTATACATCTACATCTACATGTATACATCCATATCTCCATGTATACATCCACCTCCACATTCACACTCACATCCATACATCTACATCTACATGCATCCATCCACATCTCCCTTTACATCCTCATCTATACATCTACTTCTATATGCATACATCCACCTCCACATTCACACTCACATCCATACATCTACATCTACATGTATACATCCACCTCCACATTCACATCCACATCTATACATCTACATCTACATGCATACATCCACCTCCACATCCACATCTACATCTATACATCTACATCTACATGCATCCATCCACATCTCCATTTACATCCTCATCTATACATCTACATGCATAATAAAATTCTTTTAATTAATCTAGGATGATAGTTCCTAGAATATGGTAGGAAGTCCTCTTTTTATGCTTTGACTGAAATTATTTTATGCGTAATTTCTCTAAAAATTTTGCCATAGCTCCGCTATTATGACTGATAAATCTCAATTTTTTCTAAGGGATAAGGCTTATCATTAAGGAAATAATTAGAATGGTCTCTAATTGGATCATCAATCCATAATGGATTGAATCATCGATATACATAAACTAAAAGCATAGAAAAAAGCCATTAATTTGGCCTCAAGCATAGCTTAATCTTGGATTAAGGAAAAGCCTTATGAAAAGCTTCATTTGGATTGAAAAGGGTCATGAGTATGACCATTTCTTAAGTGAGAGAGAGAAAAACCATTAGAATTAAATATAAATAGAATTTTATGTAATTCTTTACTATCATTAATTAATTAACTTCAATAGCATTTCAAAAACCATATCAATTAAGCTTCTCAAGCTTGAGAGGGGTTGAGAAGAGAGAATCATTGAGAAATTATAGAAAAGATCAAAATTCACTATACTTATCTTATAATTTGCTTGATTCTTTGTTCACGGTAGAGGCCCCCAACCAATCAATTGGTTTAGTATGTTGATGGAGCCACCAATGGGGATTTAAGAAAGAGAGAAGTGTCAAAAACTAGTGAATTATTAAAGAATTCACAGTTCTTGGCCTAGGTGGAGTAGAGTAACAATGCATAAGACTCTATATTTTTTTCAACAAGGGAAGGCTTCTATTTATAGGAAAAATTGAGCTCCTAACCAAACAAACTGATTCTAGAATTTTCCAAGTCAGTTTGGTTGAATTTGGACTAGATTTGGACCTAGTTTGGTTACTTTTTGATTCGATTTGGTTCCATTTTGATTTGGTTTGGTTCAAGAGAGATGAGAGATAAAAATATCACATTATTTTTGAGTTTAAAACTCATTCAAGCATGTGAAATATGTACCTCCTTTAAAGAACTCCCCTTCCTTACATATGTGTCAAAATTTTATTGCTCATAGTTTTTTTACTAGTAAACCTTGTACATTTTCAACTCTTCATCTTATGTGAAATATGCACCTTCTTTAAAGAACTCCCCTTCCTTACATATGTGTCAAAATTTTATTGCTCATAGTTTTTTACTAATAAACCTTGTACATTTTCAACTCTTCATCTTATGTGAGCATTTACTCATTTTTGGGTATCTTCTTTTACAAATTGGATTTATCTCCTCCCTACACATGGATTGATGCTATTGGCCCATAGGAACCTTAATTGGACCATAATCCAAAAATTTCTAAAAATCTAGACCCTTAGACTAAGGTTCTTTAGACCCATTTCCAATTAATTCCAATTGCACATTGGAAATTTCTTTTTGAATTTCTGTTTCAGGGGAACTTATTTTAATAAGATGAGTTATTTTTCTATCCAAAAATATTCATAATCTGAATATTCTCTTTCTAGAATAATTTTCTCTCTCTAGGCTAAAACAGTTAGAAACAAGGTCTTTATATTTCTGAAGAGGGATTGATTACAGGGGAAGATACTAGACATCAAAAAAGGGGTTGGGGGAGGAATCTTACATTCTACCCCACTTAAAAAATGCGAGATGTCCTCATCTCGCAAACTGGGATAATTTCGCAAGATGCACAAATATGAGACTTAGAGAAAAATTTTAATCAAGATTAACCACCAAGAAAAGTCTTAAAGAAAGCAAGATTTAAACTTTATTCATTCTCGGAACTTATACAGTAAAGATAGAAGAACTCTTTACACTTCCATAAGCCCGTCCATCATATGGTCACAAAAGCAGCACTCACAAGCTGCGCACGTATAAGGTAACTCATCTATGGGAATGATTCTGTTGGTTATTGCCGTGCCTATCGCAGTGGTATGAGGTGTTCTAACAAAAGGACCTCTGAGAGGCAAGCCAAAAACGGGGTAAAGGCATATCTTCTCATGAGGAAGAAAACACGCCAGTAAGAAGACCCGCTCAGAAAACCCAAGATGCCTTGATCTCATGACGCAGTAGTATCGGGGACCCAAACCCAAAGCTTCAATAACCATGGCTAAGTGGACATTGTTACGAAAGTGCTGCTGACCCCAGGGTGTTACCCTAGTTATGTTTTGATAGGTCCGCCATTTGGTCTGAGCTACAGAAGTTCCTAGGTGAGGAAAAAGTGAGCGCTCATACTGTTCTATAAAGTCTTTCTTCACAGACTCTCTTGCATCTTGAAGGTGAGAAATCATCAGGGATAAAACTAATTCCTATTGCCAAGCCATGAAGGAGATTAAGAAAGAAGGGAGATCGATGGAAGTAAGATTATTGTGAGCAACAAGTAAAAGTTACGACTTATATAAAGGAAGGAGCTAGCGTAACCTAGAAGCCAACGGTAACTTGCCACTGAAGTTTTACCGTCTTTCCATGATTTGTGTTTGACACATTTTTCTATAGAAGGCATTAAGAATTTTGAGATGAGGAGATAAAAGAAGCTTGTAGGCTAAGTCACCTACTTTCATTGAATTCAGATATAAGGGTCACAATATCTGGGGGATAACTTCTTATATTCCCTAAGAGATAAAGAACTTCTTTTGGGCCGTACTCGAATGAAAACCAAAACCTTGGTATCCAAAACACCGATATAAGGGTCACAATTCAGATATAAGGGTCATTGAATTCAGATATAAGGGTCATTGAATTCAGATATAAGGGTCACAATATCTGGGGGATAACTTCTTATACTCCCCAAGAGATAAAGAACTTCTTTTGGGCCGTACTCGAATGAAAACCAAAACCTTGGTATCCAAAACACCGATTCTCACTTCTGAATTCATTGTTCTAAATCCTTAAAACAGGTGGGACTCCTGAGAAGTATTCTAGGGAAAGGGTCTTCCTTTTTTAAGCAGAAACTTTCTTTTATTTTAGAGAGGGAATAATTATAAGATCAGAAAGGGAGATTCTTACTCTTGTATACCTCGAAGGCTGGGGAGAAATCTTACATTCTACCCCACTTAAAAAGTGCGAGATGTCCTCATCTCGCAAGGTAGAGGACAACTCTTTCTCTTAAGATCCAATTTTATTCTGGGGTTCCTTATATTCTGGTCAACCCAACAGAATACTGGGATAAATATCCCTTATATAGAACTCATAATTAAATAACAATTCATTCAAATCTTATCATTCATATCTTTAACATGATAATGGTCCATTAGACCAAAAAATTTCCTTCTGAACATTTCTTCACAGGAATTTCAGTTAAGCTAGTCCTCAATTTGTTATCCCTTAACTTGATCTACCGGTCAAGTGTTAACAGTAACAATTTGACAGCACAACCCACTAATCTCATAGTGATTTGCTGAAATCATTATCATCATTCTAGTTATAAATATCATCACAGGGACTCGTCCCATTCCTCCTCATTGTGGTTTCGTTCTAATTATTATATTGCAACTAAATTTCAGTCAGAATTTTCAATCAGAATCCAAATCAATTCATCAATTCTCAAACAGAATTAAAAATCATATCAACCACATTCGAAATCATTATCTGGATAGCATTAATGCTTATAATTTCAAGTCTTAGATTTACTCGTATATACTGTCAGTAAAGAGCTGCAGTATACTCTCGGTATATACGGGTAGTCACGGCCCTTGGAATTATAAGGTAAATACTATCATGTCTAGGCCTCAAGCAAGTCAGGGTTCTATATAATTGCGGTACTTCCATTTGAAGACCCGATTACCAAATTACGACTTTCAGTTTGAATATCAAATTGTATGAATTATATCACACAATTATAACCTTTTTGTGTTTCTTGATAAATTTTTGACATATTTGTCTTCTGAGTTGATCTTTATTAACCAAATGCTCTGATACCAACTGTAAGATCCCTGTTCCCACCGAGCAACAGATTCGGGATACTAGCAGCGGAAGTAGCACTTCTCGCGCGGGACAGGGGTCCCACATTCGGGGCCTCACCCATCGATATCCGGATAAGAGACTAATCCGTCGGTTGTTCCAAAATCAAACCCGAAAAAACTTCTTTTACCGAAAAGCACGGGCGATTCCACCAGGGTAACTTTTTACTCTAACGTAGTCAAGATCATTTCTGATCGAGCTGATCCAATTACATCTATAAGATACTTGGTCACGTCAAGGAAGAACTTGCACTTGGATCATTGGGATCAACGCTTTTTTTCCCATTCAAGAGGCACAGCCGTTGATTCCTATCCATAGAACAGTTACTGTCCGGGATTTATTTTATTTATCGTAAAAACAAAAGTTTGAGTCTCGAATTACGGATCCATCAGTCCAGCCTAACCCCATCCAGTCCCATGGGTTAGCCAACCGCCCAACCACTGTAGTGATGGGATCCAATTAAGAATTTGGTTAGGTTTTTTCCCGGGTACCAAGGAAAAGAGTTCCAAGGCCCCCTAGCCGGATGTTCATGCAAAATAAAACTAGTCACACCACTCACACACCCAATATGAAATTGCCTTTTCACAGATTCAACCAGTTTAAAACAATCCTTTAATAAAACCATAGTATCACTGATCACCATCTTCCAATTTATCCAGTTGATTCTTAATTTTTCCATCATTCCTTCATCAGAGTATCTATGGCATCATTGGTAACTAGAACGCTCACCACCTGTCCACTCAGGGGCCGTTTCCTAATCCCTAGCCCATAATACTCGGCAATATAATCACTTATCAAGATGGACTCTCGTTGAAGATCAGCAAGATCAACCAACAGATCCATATAAAGAGCCATGGACTCATCCATTGAAGACCAGCAAGGTCAATCAACCAGATCCATGCCCGATTTCAGAAAACAACTCCTACTCTTGTTCCAATATCTTCCTCGACGCACGCGTGGGTATCCTAGGCGACCCAGAGCCCGAGCACCGCGTATGGTCAGCACCCTCTAGGATCCTTTGCAGATGACCTAGCGCTTCACTCATAGGCCGCTTCCTTGGCCCCTCATCCACCATACCGGAAGCTCACCATTTTAATCGCACCGAGGCTGGTCAAGACCTCGGCCAACCTTGCTACGCGAGACGTCCTTCATTGACTCTCCATCAGCAGTTGCAACTTTATCAGTTAGGTCTCCACGACCTTAATCACAAGATGGTCAAAATGCTCCCCCAGCATTGTTGACATAAAACAGTCATTTATAAATAGCATTTACAAACAGTTTACAATACAGTTTCTATTTTAACTTTCATTTTTCCACATTATCCCTCATCAATCTACATTACTTATTCCATATTCCATTTATATGTATACTCATCCCATCACACCATTTTCCATCTCATCACTTCAAATTCCTTCACATCACATATCATATATTCACATCCATACATATATCCACATCCACATCCACATTCACATCCATACATCCACATCTACATCCATACATCGATTTTCACATCCACATCTACATGCACATTCATGCATCCACATCCATACATCCGCATCTACATGCACATTCACATCCATACATCCACATCTATATGCGTACATTCACATCTACATGTATACATCCACATCTCTATGCATACATCCACATCCACATTCACATTCACCTCCATACATCTACATCTACATGCATACATCCACCTCCACATTCACACCCACCTCTATACATCTACATCTACAAGTATACATCCATATCTCCATGCATACATCCACCTCCACATTCACACTCACATCCATACATCTACATCTACATGCATCCATCCACATCTCCCTTTACATCCTCATCTATACATCTACTTCTATATGCATACATCCATATCTCCATGCATACATCCACCTCCACATTCACACTCACATCCATACATCTACATCTACATGTATACATCCACCTCCACATTCACATCCACATCTATACATCTACATCTACATGCATACATCCACCTCCACATCCACATCTACATCTATACATCTACATCTACATGCATCCATCCACATCTCCATTTACATCCTCATCTATACATCTACATGCATAATAAAATTCTTTTAATTAATCTAGGATGATAGTTCCTAGAATATGGTAGGAAGTCCTCTTTTTATGCTTTCACTGAAATTATTTTATGCGTAATTTCTCTAAAAATTTTGCCATAGCTCCGCTACTATGACTGATAAATCTCAATTTTTTCTAAGGGATAAGGCTTATCATTAAGGAAATAATTAGAATGGTCTCTAATTGGATCATCAATCCATAATGGATTGAATCATCGATATACATAAACTAAAAGCATAGAAAAAAGCCATTAATTTGGCCTCAAGCATAGCTTAATCTTGGATTAAGGAAAAGCCTTATGAAAAGCTTCATTTGGATTGAAAAGGGTCATGAGTATGACCATTTCTTAAGTGAGAGAGAGAAAAACCATTAGAATTAAATATAAATAGAATTTTATGTAATTCTTTACTATCATTAATTAATTAACTTCAATAGCATTTCAAAAACCATATCAATTAAGCTTCTCAAGCTTTAGAGGGGTTGAGAAAAGAGAATCATTGAGAAATTATAGAAAAGATCAAAATTCACTATACTTATCTTATAATTTGCTTGATTCTTTGTTCACGGTAGAGGCCCCCAACCAATCAATTGGTTTAGTATGTTGATGGAGCCACCAATGGGGATTTAAGAAAGAGAGAAGTGTCAAAAACTAGTGAATTATTAAAGAATTCACAGTTCTTGGCCTAGGTGGAGTAGAGTAACAATGCATAAGACTCTTTATTTTTTTCAACAAGGGAAGGCTTCTATTTATAGGAAAAATTGAGCTCCTAACCAAACAAACTGATTCTAGAATTTTCCAAGTCAGTTTGGTTGAATTTGGACTAGATTTGGACCTAGTTTGGTTACTTTTTGATTCGATTTGGTTCCATTTTGATTTGGTTTGATTCAAGAGAGATGAGAGATAAAAATATCACATTATTTTTGAGTTTAAAAGTCATTCAAGCATGTGAAATATGTACCTCCTTTAAAGAACTCCCCTTCCTTACATATGTGTCAAAATTTTATTGTTCATAGTTTTTTTACTAGTAAACCTTGTACATTTTCAACTCTTCATCTTATGTGAAATATGCACCTTCTTTAAAGAACTCCCCTTCCCTTACATATGTGTCAAAATTTTATTGCTCATAGTTTTTTACTAATAAACCTTGTACATTTTCAACTCTTCATCTTATGTGAGCAATTACTCATTTTTGGGTATCTTCTTTTACAAATTGGATTTATCTCCTCCCTACACATGGATTGATGCTATTGGCCCATAGGAACCTTAATTGGACCATAATCCAAAAATTTCTGAAAATCTAGACCCTTAGACTAAGGTTCTTTAGACCCATTTCCAATTAATTCCAATTGCACATTGGAAATTTCTTTTTGAATTTCTGTTTCAGGGGAACTTATTTTAATAAGATGAGTTATTTTTCTATCTAAAAATATTCATAATCTGAATATTCTCTTTCTAGAATAATTTTCTCTCTCTAGGCTAAAATAGTTAGACACAAGGTCTTTATATTTATGAAGAGGGATTGATTACAGGGGAAGATACTTGACATCAAAAAAGGGGTTGGGGGAGGAATCTTACATTCTACCCCACTTAAAAAATGCGAGATGTTCTCATCTCGCAAACTGGGATAATTTCGCAAGATGCATGAATATGAGACTTAGAGAAAAATTTTAATCAAGATTAACCACCAAGAAAAGTCTTAAAGAAAGCAAGATAAGAACAAGATTTAAACTTTATTCATTCTCGGAACTTATACAGTAAAGATAGAAGAACTCTTTACACTTCCATAAGCCCGTCCATCATATGGTCACAAAAGCAGCACTCACAAGCTGCGCACGTATAAGGTAACTCATCTATGGGAATGATTCTGTTGGTTATTGCCGTGCCTATCTCAGTGGTATGAGGTGTTCTAACAAAAAGACCTCTGAGAGGCAAGCCAAAAACGGGGTAAAGGCATATCTTCTCATGAGGAAGAAAACACGCCAGTAAGAAGACCCGCTCAGAAAACCCAAGATGCCTTGATCTCATGACGCAGTAGTATCGGGGACCCAAACCCAAAGCTTCAATAACCATGGCTAAGCGGACATTGTTACGAAAGTGCTGCTGACCCCAGGGTGTTACCCTAGTTATGTTTTGATAGGTCCGCCATTTGGTCTGAGCTACAGAAGTTCCTAGGTGAGGAAAAAGTGAGCGCTCATACTGTTCTATAAAGTCTTTCTTCACAGACTCTCTTGCGTCTTGAAGGTGAGAAATCATCAGGGATAAAACTAATTCCTGTTGCCAAGCCATGAAGGAGATTAAGAAAGAAGGGAGATCGATGGAAGTAAGATTATTGTGAGCGACAAGTAAAAGTTACGACTTATATAAAGGAAGGAGCTAGCGTAACCTAGAAGCCAATGGTAACTTGCCAGTGAAGTTTTACCGTCTTTCCATGATTTGTGTTTGATACATTTTTCTATAGAAGGCATTAAGAATTTTGAGATGAGGAGATAAAAGAAGCTTATAGGCTAAGTCACCTACTTTCATTGAATTCAGATATAAGGGTCACAATATCTGGGGGATAACTTCTTATACTCCCCAAGAGATAAAGAACTTCTTTTGGACCGTACTCGAATGAAAACCAAAACCTTGGTATCCAAAACACCGATTCTCACTTCTGAATTCATTGTTCTAAATCCTTAAAATAGGTGGGACTCCTGAGAAGTATTCTAGGGAAAGGGTCTTCCTTTTTTAAACAGAAACTTTCTTTTATTTTAGAGAGGGAATAATTATAAGATCAGAAAGGGAGATTCTTACTCTTATATACCTTGAAGGCTGGGGAGAAATCTTACACCCATTTTGCATATCAGCCTGCTTCTTATAACAATCTGCTTGCACATGTCCACGCTTACCATAATAAAAGCATCCATGTGTATCATTATACTGCCTTTGCCAATTTCCATGACCTCTTTGACTCCCCCTGCCTCTGATTGGCCTCTACCACCTGCATGTTGTTGTTGTTATGAATTCTGGGACTATTTTTGTTTCTATTGCTCTGTTGGCCATAATTTTGATTACCTGTTCGGCCACCTCCTTGGCCGTGTCCATGGCCTCCTTCACCTCATCCTCTTTCTGAACTTGTGTAGAAGGCCTATTGCTCTGAACTATTTTTGTTTTGTGAAGACTGTTGGTCTTCACCCAAGCTCTTCTCTTCTATAATTAACATAGACACCAAATCTGTGAAATTGGGAATGTTTTCTCCCGAGTCTGAATAGACATCTTGAATGCCTTATATTGTGGCCCAAGACCACGTAGATAGACTTCCATCTTATCATCATCATCTACTGAAATGCCAATAGATGCAAGGGATTCCACAACACCCTTGATCTTCAATGCATTGTCATTCACAGACATACTCTTTTTCTCCACAGTATGAAGTTCATTCTTCAACTGTATCTTTCGTGCCTTGGTATTTGTTTCATAGAGCTTTACCAAGGTGTCCCATGCCTCCTTGGTGGACTTGGCATCCTGTATGTGCCCAATCATGGTGTCATGTATGTGCCCAATCATGGTGTCATGTATACTCATAGAGAGCAAATACATAACTTTTCTGGCTACTACTTGGTTCCAAGTCTTTCACATCTATAGCAATCGGATTGATCTTCGGTATCTCCGGTGTCTCTTCATGCTCACCTTCTATGTAGTCCCACAGTAACCCTTTCCCATCAGGAAATTCGTCAACCTAAACCTCCAAGCATGGAAGTTGTTCTTATCAAGCTTCTCAGCAATAATCTGGTTTATGCCATCATTTGACATTTTGCTAGACACACAAATTTACTAGAAACAACACTCTGGTTTCGTCCTGCACAAACTGCTGTATTTTCTGCAGCGATACTGTACTACACTCAAATGTCACAAACCAATGACCTCAATGTGCATACATACACCTAATGGCAAATGTTGACCTCCTTGCAGCACACACAGTGTCTGCACAACCTATCTATCTTCTTGCAGTTCTTAAAACAGAGTTTTGCAGAGAATCGATGACTTACCTGCAGTGCTCGAAATCACTTGCTTTCCCGTAGTGCTCGAAATTGCCTGCTTTCCCAAAAAACAAAGGTCCTAACACACCTGAAACACGATAGGACATGATAGTTGCCCTATAGCTTTACTCTCACGAAGAAATCTCCTCAATCAAAGATCGTTTGCCAGTGCCTCCCATAGAGCTCCCGACAAGGGTGTAGTCACCAACACAAATAGGGAAGAGTAGATGAAGCTTCTACCCTCGTACCGCTTCCTGTGCTTCTCGTGCTTACAGCTCAGTCCCTTAGCATGAACCAGACTCTGATACCATGAAAAGATGTAGGGGAGAAGAGAGCTTGAGCTCTTGCAAGCACACACACACTCACAAAACCCTAAAAGAGAACACACAAAGTGAGAGGCATCAAATCTTCTTCTCCTTTACACAACAGTCAACACACCATATACAAAGATAGGTACTCAACCAAATACATACTAGGGTTCTCTATAGTGTATATCCAACAATGAAGAGTTGACTAAGGACAAGGTTAATAGTTAAAAAAGAGAGATATTTAGAAGAAATGATACATTTTTGACACCTCAATATGGGGGAATTTCCCTCATGAAGGAGGCACCTATTTCACATGTGTGGGAGAGTTTTAAACTCCCGAATAATGAGGTATTTTTATCTCTCCTCTCTCCTGTTTTAACTAGATCCAAAAAGTGGACTAAACTGACCCAAAAATGGTCAAAAATTGACCAAACTGATCTGGAAAATTCTAGAATCAGTTGGCTTTGTTAAGCTCGCTTTTTCTAATAAACAAAAGCCTTCCCCTTTGTTGAAGCTCAATAGTGTTTTTGCATTGTTACCCTAATGATTTTTATGCATAAATGGATGTTTAAAAGAAATTCTTTTATATTAAAAGAGTGATTTTCATCATAAATGATTTGTATGCATAAAAGATTTTTTATTAAAAGTGTAATTTTCATCATAAATGATTTTTATGCATAAAAGAAATTCTTTTATATTAAAAGAGTGATTTTCATCATAAATGATTTTTATGATGATAAAAGTGTCACTTTCATCAGAATTGGATTTTATGCATAATTAGATGCATATAGAATTTTTATAATTAAATAAGGGTTCTCTTTAATCCTTTATTAATTTCTGTAAAAATTAGAAAAAATGAATAAGTAGATAATATGTGAGAGGAAATTCTACCGATGATGGGAATGAGAAAATTCAAATAAACTATTGAAGTCGGAGATCGAGATAAATGATTATTTTATTCCTCCTAGGAATTCATGTTTAGTTTAGAAATTTGTAAGCAAATATTCAATGGACGAAATTTAGAAAAAGAGAAATTGAAATATTACCTTTCGAGAAAGATAGTTTGGGAAGAACCTTTCCAGACTCAAACTCTGATTCAGACTTTTGACCAAGACCTAATTCCTTTGTCAGTTTTGATCCATGACAATGTGCCCAGTTCAGGAAAAATGCACTCAAATCACCCACCAAATCTGAAACTAAGTTGAGACCTTTGATTTTGATCTGAGAATCAAGATTACAAAATTCAAGAAATTCTGCTTGGGAATCCAGACCTGTGATCTAGAAGTATTGGGATACGGAAGTAAGATATAACCATTGTATTCAAAAACAAAATCAAAACTGAAAGCTTGCATAGAAACCCTGTTTTCTTAAAGGATTGTCTTACGCCAGAATGCTAGAGGGAGCATTTGGCATATGTGTTTATCTAAGGAAAGTTTGGTTACAACAGCTAGCGGGGGAGTGTTCAAGGGACAACTCACGCGACAAAAACCTACCCAGGTCTTGACCAGCCTGGTATGGTGAAAAATGGTGTGCTTTCGGTACGATGGGCGAGGGCCGACGAAGCGGTCCCTGAGAGAAGTACCAGGACACCTAAGGAGGATCCTGGAGGGTTTTGACCAGGCGATGCACGGGCTCACGGTGCTTAAGATATATATAAATGTTGATGAAATGATTATTATAATCTATTACTGGATTTTGTTGTTGACCAGCTGGTCCCAAACAGAGAGTCCAGAGTGGTACTCTTTTTGTGAAACAAGGGATTGAATGGAAATTTTGAGTTATGAAATCTATGACCATATTTGTTTTGTCAATGGATTATTTTTATATTAAAGTTTTAAAGAGGAGTGTGTGCGTAACTGTTTTCTAAAGCTAAAGCTATGAAGATTGATCAAAACATACTGAAGGTGGTTCAAAGATTGTACAAGACATCATAAATATGAGGGATAAAAATTGGATCAAAGATTGTACAAGACATCATAAATATGAGGGATAAAAATTGGTATATGTAGAAAATTGATATGAGATTAACACAAGAAGACACTAATTATGATTAGACATGAACAAAACTTACATAATCACTTGTACCTTATTTAGAGACTCCTCTACCCTATTTTTAGTTGCATGAGTTGCATGAACAACATGCACCAACCATTTGTAGGCTTTACAAACCAACCACTAACCACTAGCCTATCAATCACATATTAAATTGGACTAAGGAGTTGGGATTACATTTATCCAACAATCCCCCCTTAAGACCAACTTCTTACAAAACATGAATCAAGTCTAACAAAAGCCTATCAATCACATATTAAATTGGACTAAGGAGTTGGGATTACATTTATCCAACAATCCCCCCTTAAGACCAACTTCTTACAAAACATGAATCAAGTCTAACAAACCTCCTTGACACAATAAGAGTCCCCCCTTAACAACAACATAGGGTAGTGTACTCTCCTCTACAACTTGTCAAGTTGGAACAACATAAGTCTTGACTCAACCACATACATGACATAATCTAAAAAGCATACTCATCATCTACATCTTTTATACTGAGACTAGAACAAAGATTTGTTTCTTCTTGTTGGTTGACTTCTTCAACCACATGTGCCTTTGCTAGCTTTTGATCTTTTTGGTAGCACTTTGAGGATGGATGATTCGTCTTTCCACAATACCCACAAGGATGTTTGGAGAAACAATCCTTAGTAAGATGATTTGTACGACCACAAATAGTACACTTCTTCTTTGCCGATGTCGTAGTAACAGTACATGCATCACATCCTTTGTAATCTTCTTGTCTTCTTCCTGCAAAGAATTTATGATACTTTCCAAAGAAGGGACTGGCTCCTTCGTACCGTCACAATTTGTCTAAAGCTTGAAGGTAAGCTTTTAAGCAAGATAGCAATAGCATCTTCTTCAGGAACAGGAGATTTAACATAAACCAATTGTGTCATTAAGCTCTTCAATCTGTTAATCAAAGCTGCTAAATTTTCATTACTTTCCATGGTTAGATCAAAGAGTTGCATCTTCAAACTGATCTTAGAATGCTTTGCCTTTGCACCAAAAGTTTTTCTGATCTAAGACTAGCTTACACAAGCATCCAGGGAAAATGAATGAATGAGAACTGCCTAAATCAATCAAAAGCTTAAAAGGTTTACCTTGATACTCTGCCGGAGTATGGATGACTAAGAACTGATGGTTAGGCCCTTGGTTTTCAATTGCAGCATAGATCTACCCTCTTTCGTCTTCTACTACATCTGAAATTGTGATTGCTCTAGCTACTGCAGTCAAAGGCGAAACTCTTTCTCTTTGGTTGCCCTAGTTCTGGGAAGGAGTTCTAAGGTTACTCTGGACAGAGGTAGATGGCTGAGCTGGAGTTCTTCTGGGGTTTCTGTGGCTTGGGCGAGACGGACCCTAATTAGATTGGTATGAAGGGGTTGGTCTCTGAACTCAGGGTCCTTGACTTCCTTGTCCCCTTGACATGGCAGGAGTTGGTTGGGCAGTCTTTCAACTGGTGACCAAAACCTTGGCATCCAAAACATCGGTTTTCACTTCTGAGCTCATCCCTCTGATTTCTTGAAAGATGGGGCTCTTGAGAGAAAGTATTTTGGGGGAAGGGTCTTCCTTCACTTCAGAATCTTCCTGCATCATGATTCTGATTCGGGCCTTGCTGCCTCTTCGGGGATGGAAAGTTTGACGTACTTCCCTGGGTTTGGAATCTTTTAAAGTTAGAGTGTGCAAGCATCGGCGGGACCTTTACTACAAAGGCTTTGGTAAAATCCTTTGCCATTCTTACAGCTTCAACCATGGACACTGGCTTGGCATTTTTGACCTGTGTGTCCAAGGGTTCGTTCATTCCTCGAATGAACCTGGCCATGAGTTGTTCTTCATCTAGAGGTGGTGAATATTTGAGTAGAAGAGCAAAGGCTTGATGATATTCCTCGATGGTTTTGCTCCCATGCTTTAGCTCTAAGAATTTGTTCATTTTGATTTCCAAAAATCCAGGGGGACAAAATCTCTTTCTCAAATAGGTTTTTAGGTTGTTCCAGGACTGAGTACTTCTGTCCAGATCGTTGGTGTCACAGTGGTTTCTCCATGCTACCCTGGTTGTTTCCACTATTTTCAGCCTGGCGCAAGAGCCATTTTGCTCCGCTCATTGTAGCCTGTGACGTCAAAATATTCTTCCATGGCTTCCACCCATTTCTCCGCAGCTCCGCCTAGGTTCTCTCCTTCTCCTTTGAAGGGTCCTGGTGGCTGAGTCCTATGAAGAGCCTTGCGAACATTAGGTCAAGCTCGTCATCTTCAGAGAGAGGGTCTGGCTGACGGCGGCCACGGTTTCCTCGTCTCATGATTTTGCCAAAAATTTATATATTATTGAATTTTTATTTTGATATCATCCACGAGATCCTAAGACTTATGAGGTTCGAAAAACAATTTCTTAAACAAGACAATGATCTTATTAGATCTATGGCATATGTCCAATAACAGATTTTTCTTTATCAGATCGTCCATAAACAATCACTTATACAACAGGGAATTTTTCTCCGAAAAACATTTCTTTATTTATATAAAAGTTGCAATATGTACATAGAGTAGCTCAGCTCGAGAATTCAAAATCTCCTCGGGAGATGCATAAGAAGATGGTACTAGAGGCCATAGCCATGCCCTGATACAAACGTTCACGTATTGACAAGGGAGCTATTATTTTCTCCTTAGGAATAAAACAACTAAGGAGTCTGTAGACTTGGTATAAAAGTCTGAAATTTCGAGGCGTCGAATGATATAGATTGACGCATGCACCATTTTCAGCTTTAACAGAATCATTGCCAATGAGAGGTTTTTTTGCCACAGCATTGCACGGTGGTCGCAAGAGGCGTGGATATACTGCCCTGCAAACCACTTATGCTGTTGTCTCTCCATTGGGTTAGGAAAATATAAATCCTCGAAATGGCATCTGAGTCTTGCTCGGCTTGTTCGAGTTGAAGCGGAAGAAATGAGATGCTTAAAGGTGAACACAGTCATATCTTGAGAATGGGTGAGGTCGGGAATACCAGATAAATAGGGAACTTCCATCTATAAAAACAATTTCTTTGATTAAAAATTCTTCATTAAAGAAGCTTACGGAATGAAAATACACTATGAAAAATGCTTTTTCGGAGTTTTTATTATCAATTCCTGATAAGAATTTGTTTATCCTTATTAGCTTTCAACAAAGCTCTTATACCAACTGTGAGGTCCCTTTACCCCCTCCGCACACCGGACTCCCGGTGGTGGCTGACAGAAGCGGAAGCAGTCCCCTCATGCGCGGGGCAGGGTTTCTCACTCAGGGCCTCGCCCACGAATGTCTGGGCATGAGACTAGGCTGGTGTCACTCCGAAAACCAAAACCGGGAAAATTTCCCATGCCTGGAAAGCGAGGACAATTCCACCTTTTTGAATTTTCCTAACGATTTTTTCTAACAAGATCAAAACCTAAACTATCCTTCACCTGAATAAACTAGATATAAGGAAACTATCGCTGATATAATTTGATCATCTGAGCAGTTCAACGCTTTTTTCCTAATCAAGATCAGGCACAGCCGTTGATCCACTCAATTGAGAAATTTATCAGGAATTAACTAACTACTCAAATCCTAGTGTAATCCCAAGATCTTTCAGTTTGATTATTAAAACTCCACCACCCTACCACTGGAATCGGTAGAACCAAACAAGTACTCACCCACCCATAATTGAATGCCTTTCTCAACTTTAGCTTTAGAAAACAGTTACGCACACACTTCTCTTTAAAACTTTAATATAAAAATAATCCATTGACAAAACACATATGGTCTCACAGATTTCATAACTCAAAATTTTCATTCAGTCCCTTGTTTCACAAAAAGAGTACCACTCTGGACTCTCCGTTGGGACGAGCTGGTCAGCAACGAGATCCAGTAATAGATTACAATAATCATTTCGTCAACATTCATATATATCTTCCATGACATATGCATGGGTGTCATAAGCACCGCGAGCCTGTACTTCACTCAGGGACCGCTTCATCGGCCCTCGCCCATCGTACCGGAAGCACACCATTTTTCACCATACCTAGGCTGGTCAAGACCTGGGCAGTTTTTTGTCGCGTGAGCTGTCCCTTGAACACTCCCCGCCAGCTGTTGCAACCGAAGTTCAAATCACTCTTTTGATATAAAAGAATTTGTTTTATGCATCAATTTATTCATAAAAATCATTTATGATGAAAATCACACTTTTAATAAAAAAATCTTTTATGCATATATTTATGCATACAAATCATTTATGATGAAAATCACTCTTTTAATATAAAAGAATTTCTTTTATGCATAAAAATAATTTATGATAAAAATCACACTTTTAATATAAAAAATCTTTTATGCATATATTTATGCATATAAATCATTTATGATAAAAATCACTCTTTTAATATAAAAGAATTTCTTTTATGCATCCATTTATGCATAAAAATCATTTATGATGAAAATCACACTTTTAATATAAAAAAATCTATTATGCATACAAATCATTTATAATGAAAATAACACTTTTATAATAAAAATTTTTCAATATGCTTCCTTCTATGCATAGAATTTAATTTTAAGAAAAGTAACACTTTTTTTAATAAAATATTTTTAGTATGCATTTTTCTATACCTAGGATGAAAAATAACACTTTAAGAATACATATACGATGGGAATTACTCTTTTTGAATTAAAAAAAAGTAAAACTTATTTTACACAATTTTAGAAAATTTTGCCATAACCTCCTTTGTATGGCTGACCATTTTTTAATTTTTAACTCTCTAAAATTAATTAGAATTTCACCAAGAGAGAGTATTTAAATCATTCTAATGTAAACATTTTCTACTTATTTAAGAGAAACATTATGAAAAAATTTGATTTTATCCATTAATCATTCATCTAGGATAAAGAATGGTTGGATTTACTAATTAAGAGAGGGAAATGCCTTTTTTCAATGAGGCATAACATTATATTCATATTAGAGAAGAGAAAAATCATAAAAAACCATAAAATAAATTAGAAAAGAGAAGAATCTCCAACTTACAAGGAGAATTTGAAAGCTTTTCTTTGACTTGATGGTTTGAGGGATCTACTCTTGTTTGAAACAAGAGTGGCCACCAATCTTTAGAAGAGGGAAGGTCAAAAACTAATGAATTATGAGTAAATTCACAGTTTTTGGCAAAAACACTATTGAGCTTCAACAAAGGGAAAGGCTTCTATTTATAGAAAAAAGTGAGCTTCTAACCAAGCCAACTGATTCTAGAATTTTCCAGATGAGTTTGGTCACATATGTGAAATAGGCGCCTCCTTCATGAGGGAAATTCCCCCATATTGAGGTGTCAAAAATGCATCATTTCTTCTAAATATCTCTCTTTTTTAACTATTAACCTTGTCCTTAGTCAACTCTTCATCTTATGTGAGTATTTATTCATTTTTGGGGGATTTTCCTTTTATTCTTCCATTTATCTCCTCCCTACATTTGGATGAATCTTATTGGTCCATAGGAACCTTAATTTAAAATTTTTAAAAAATCTTAACCCCTAGGATAAGGCCTCTTGAACAGATTATACTTGATTTCTAATGCACCTTCTTAAAATCTTTTTGAACTTCTATTTCGGGGAAACTTATTTTAATAAGAAGATATATTTTTCCATCCAAAAATATTTAAAAACTGAATTACCACTCTCTAGAAGATTTTCTCTCTCTAGGGCAAAACTGGTAGAAACAAGATCTTTTATATTTCTAAAGAGGGATTTGATTACAGGGGAAGATGCTAGACATCTTGAGAGGCTGGGGAGAATCTTACAAGGCGGGTCATCAGTGTCCACCGCCTCACTAGATGAGCTCGATATCTCAACATCAATCACGCCTCACTAGATGAGCTCGATATCTCAACATCAATCACGTCGTAACTTCTATTGTCATCATGAGTTCGACAACCAGGTCTTTAGGCCTCGGTGACAGGTTCTGAGGACAGAACCTACATCAGGTAGGGGGGATGTTAATCTCAACTAGGATTAACAATTATGCTCCTCAATTTGAGGACATTAATAAGTGTCATGAAAAGGCACTATAAAAGTTGTAACATTATGAAAGATTGGCCACCCAAGGCCTTAGCTAGTAAGTTTTGGCGTCCAAGTGTGAATAAGAGCCAATTGTATATAAGGTATTTTCTCATAATGAAGAGACACATTCCCCCTTTTTGCTATGAGAGTTCTTGCTTTTTCTTTTTGAGAGAGAGAGAGAGAGACAGAGACAGAGAGAGAGAGAGAGACAGAGAGAGAGAGAGAGAGAGAGAGAGAGAGTACTCTAGCACATGTGCCTCCTCTATACTTGTATGTTTGCATGCTTGTGTGGTGAAGTGAGAGAGAGAGAGATTGCCTTGTGTGGTGGTGTGAGCGACTCTACGGTGACAGTGTGGAGGTGAAGCTTGGAGGATTGGAGCTTCTCAAGTGAGCTTGGAGACCTCAAGGGACACAAGCTCGGAGCATTAGTATGTTTCCTACTATGACTGTTGTGTTCTATTTCTTCTTCAAAAGGTGAATGCATAGAGTTTCTTCTTGGAGGTGTGGTAGCCCATTACATTTTTGGCACCGTTGGCTGAGAAGACACCTTTGTTTCTTCCATCCTCTTTGAGTTTTAGCTCCCATTGCAAAAGTTTCATCATTTCCTTTGCATTCTGGTAGTGCATTATGTATGGAATGAATGGATAAGGTTTGAGTGGAAGGAAAGGTTTGTGAGAAATTGGTCATTTTGGTTGTGTGAGTGACTCTACGGTGACAGCGTGGAGGTGAAGCTTGGAGGATTGGAGTTTCTAAAGTGAGCTTGGAGACCTCAAGGGACACAAGCTCAGAGCATGGTTGCAAGAGTACCGACTATTCTAGAATATAGTCATCAGTATATGTGTGCCGTGCCCACACAGAGAGTGGACCCTTTGTGTATGCCAATGAAAAGAAGATGGACACCATTGGAATTCCATGAGGCCAAGCAAAGAGATTCACATGTCTGCTATAACTTTCCTTTATTCTTGCCAAATATAGGACAACAAAGGAAGCAATTGCTGACTTGGATACATGAATGATGGCGTTGAATCCCAGACCCTGGTATTGTAGCCAGTGTTTGATTTTTGAAGTTGATCGTGGTTCTAATTGATCAACCTAAAGAGAGGTATGATGGATTTGATGCCAATCAACTATAATTCGACATGAATCAAGGCCCTACCTTGAGTCATGCTGTTATATTATCATCGCCTAAGGTATTTACCAGCATATACGCATGTCACATTTGAAGACATGGTAGACATTGGGTTATGCAGATCACACTCTACATTCAAAAGAACCTTGAAAAAGCTTTAGTTAGTAGCCGCCGTAACTTCTATTGTCTCATGAGTTTGACGACCAGGTCTTTAGGCCTCGCGGGGTGATAGGTTCTGAGGACAGAACCTACATCAGGTAGGGGGATGTTAATCTTAACGATTATGCTCCTCAATTTGAGGACATTAATACATGTCATGAAAAGGCACTATAAAGGTTGTAACATTATGAGAGATTGGCCACCCAAGGCCTTAGTTAATAAGTTTTGGGCACCCAAGTGTGAATAAGGGCCAATTGTATATAAGGTATTTTCTCATAAATAATGAAGAGACATAATCTCCCTTTGTGCTATGAGAGTTCTTGCTTTGTCTTGAGAGAGAGAGTGTGTGAGAGAGTAGCACATGTGCCTTCTCTATACTTGTATGCTTCCATGCTTGTGTGGTGGTGAAGTGAGAGAGGAGATTGCCTTGTGTAGTGGTGGTGTGAGAGACTCTACGTTGACAGCATGAAGGTGAAGCTTGGAGGATTGGCGCTTCTCAAATGAGCTTGGAGTGGTGGTGAGAGAGAGGGAGATTGCCTTGTGTAGTGGTGTGAGAGACTCTACATTGACAGCATGAAGGTGAAGCTTGGAGGATTGGCACTTCTCAAATGAGCTTGGAGACCTCAAGGGACACAAGCTTAGAGCATTGGTGGTAAGTTCCCTATGATAGTTGTGTTCTGTTGCTTCTTCCAAAGGTGAATGCATAGAGTTCCTTCTTGGAGGTGTGGTAGCCCATAACACTTCTGTTAGAGCGTCTTTGACCTTGCTGTAGTTTGCTTGCTTCTTTTTGTGATAGTAGTCTTCTTCTAGGTGACCATTTTTTTAAACAGTAAATCGCAAAAACAAGCTTTGGTTTATCTTTGTTGTGACATTCATTCTTTGTGTAACGAATGTTTTGCTCATATAACATACCCATCTTCACTAATAAAGAAATGTCCATGTAATAGATAAATTTATGAGTTTTAATGATATAAAAATCAATGATTTTATTATTTGAGTTATTTTTACTTAGAATCTTCAAATTCTGAGCCCAAATTTGGAATCTATGTGCGATTTTACCCTAATATAGGATTTTATAGCATCCAAAACGAACACTGGATTAAGCTTATACTTAAATTTCAGTCATTTTTAGCTAAAAAGCGACGACCTTTAAACCTTAATAAATGCACGACCGGGCGTCCGATTGATGAACGGTCTGAACCCAATGACCAAGAGAACCTCTTGAATAAAAAAAAATCACCCTCCAGGGCGGTTCGACACGCAAATCGAGGTCGGTACCCCAAATTTGGGGACCTTGTCCCAAAATTTGGACCATACACACTTACCAGGGTGCCCGTACGATGGTCGCACAAGAACCAAAGGACGATCGCCCATTGTGTGGTCCACACATACCGCTACGTGGACACCCATGCTTCCCCTGACCAGATAAGGTACGTGCGTACCACTCCTTTCCCTGTTAACCGCCGACACCATACCTTTCCCCTAGACCCATGCAGGCCACTGATCTACAGCCTTTACTGGTACACTGTCCTTTCGTCCTTACTTTGCGTAGCGCCCGTACTTGTACCCCACAATTATATAAACCCATGGGCAACACGCATTTTTGCATAGCCTATGCTCTGTTGTGCCGCCGTCTGTCCCTGTGCAGTGTACTTGTTGTGGTACAGCCACCCCTCTCACACCCCCTCATTTGCCCCTTTTCAGATAAGGCAATTTTCCTCTATCCTCCTCTTGCTACTGGGAGAAGAAGCTCTTGCTCAAGCAAATGCAACTTCCCTCCTTTAAAGGAGAAGGTTCAAAGATTGAGAAGGATGCTGAAGTTTGGATTGAAGCGATGGATGATTATTTGTCTGCCGCCGGTATTGGAGTAGCAAATCAGTTTATGCTTGCACGGCTTCGCCTCATCGTCGGAGATGCTAAACTCTGGTGGAAATAGTGGTGTCATGATAAGGGAGTCACTGAGTATTCTCAAACGTGGGAAGACATCAAGCAGGTTGTGAAGGAAAGATATCTTCCCCCATCCCATGAATCCATAAAGATGAATGTGTTTTTTAGTCTTAGGCAGTGCAGCTTAACTGTTGAGGACTACTATTCCAAATTTATCACTCTTCGGAAGTATGCCCCAGCTATGACTACTTCCGAGCAAGTGGCTCGTTTTTGCCAAGGGTTAAATGAACCCTTAGATTCCCGCCTTGAAGCAATGAGGCCAAGCACATTATAGAATGCTCTCATACGAGCAAAGTCCCTTGTGAAAGAAATAGGGACTGACAAACCTAAGCATCAAAAGAGATCTTACCCTGAGGCAAATCCTAAAGATCAACCCTACAAGAAACCCAACAAAATTTCCCCTACTACAATGGAGGGCGACAAGGCAACTCTTTTGTTCCCCGCTCGTATGCTGCTTCTTCCAGAGAAGGCCCTCTGTGTTTTGAGTGCAATGAGTCGGGACACTTTAGGGCCAACTGTCCCAAGATGGCAACATCATTTCCCCAAGGTGGCAGAGGAAATCAAGGTCATGGAACCCCTATCCACCAAGGTGCAAGAGGCAGTGGACGTGGCAGAGGCCGCGGAGGAGCAGTTGCTAGGACCGCCTATATTATAAGTGAAGAACCAACCTTGGAAATGGCTGAAGAAGAGCGCGCCACCGTCCATGCAGCAGTAGAACACCAAGGTCTGAATAAACAATTTGGTGTAATCCAAACCCTAGCCACTCATCACGGTAAGCCATTTCAGCTTTTGATTGATTGTGGCTGTACCCATTCATTTCTTTCTCCTAGGTGTTTGCAAAAATTAAACTTGGGTCCAAAAACAGCTAGAAGAATGACTGTAGAGTTAGCTAGTGGGAAAGAAGTAGTATCTTGCCACTCTATAGGAAACCTTGATTTTGAGCTGGGTAATGAGCAAACTCATGGCCACTTTAGAGTCTTGCCATTAGGAATTTATGATGGAATCCTTGGGATGGATTGGTTAATTGCAAACAAAGCTGCATTCATTGTACAAGGGGAGTATCACTTTTGAAAACGAGCATGGCCAAGTAATATCCGTTCAAGGGATAACAGGAAAACCTAAATCTAGGGTAGTCAAGGCAAAACATCTTCTCAAGGGAACACATAAGGGTCAGCAAGTTTTCTTAGTCAAGCTCAACAAAGCCATTGAACCTAGTAAGGAGAAAGAACCCTCTTGGCTCCAAGAATTCTCTGACATCTTCCTTGATGAGCTTACAGGGCTGCCGCCTCCTCGAGAAGTCGATCATGAAATCGAGGTGATCCCTGGGGCTCAACTCGTCTCAAAAACGCCCTATAAAATTTCCCTTCCTGAAGCCATTGAACTTAAAGAGCAACTTTCCCAACTCATTGAGCAAGGATTCGTATGCCGCCCCAGTAGCTCTCCTTGGGGGGCACCTGTTCTTTTCCAAAAAAAGAAGGACGAAGCTCTCCGCCTCTGCATAGATTATCAAGGACTAAATCAAGTCACTGTCAAGAATAAGTATCTTATCCCTCGCATCGACGAACTTGACAGGCTTCATGGGGCCAAAGTCTTCTCAAAAATAGATTTGAGGTCTGGTTACTATCAAATCAAAGTCAAGGAAGCAGATATACCCAAGACAGCCTTCAATACCCGTTATGGCCACTATGAGTTTACTGTAATGTCATTCGGGTCAACCAATGCTCCTGCAATCTTCAACCGCCTAATGCAAGATATATTCCATCCTTACTTGGATGAATTTGTGCTTGTTTTCTTTGATGACATCTTAATCTACTCCAAAGAGTTCTACAATTGTTGCGCAGACACAAACTCTATGCCAAGAAGAGCAAATGTACCTTCTTTACTCATCGAATTGAGTATCTTGGGTTCATCGTCTCCAAAGATGGCATTTCAGTAGACCCCACCAAGGTCAAAGATATTTTGGAGTGGCCATCCCCTAAATCAGTTCGTGAAGTTCGTGGGTTTTTGGGAATCACGGGATGGTATAGGATTTTTATCAAAGATTGTGCCTTGGTAGCTGCACCTTTGACGGATCTTCTTAAGAAGGATTGCAAAATAGTGTGGCTGCCAATCCATCAAAATAGTTTTGATCAGCTCAAGGTCATTATTACTTCTACCCCAGCCCTGAAACTTCTTGATTTCACCAAGGAATTTGAAGTGGTTTTACTGATGCGAGTAGTCTACTAGCACTTGGTGGTGTCTTAGGCCAAGAAGGAAGAACGGTCACTTATACTTCCCGCAAGTTGAAGCAAATTATGCCACCCATGATTTGGAGATCTTAGCAGTTTTTCATTGCCTCACATAATGGGTGGCATCTTCAAAAGGATAGAACTTCCATTTGACCAATAATTCTCTCATAATTTTGTTCCTGAGAACCTTCTCTCGAACATTAAGGATTTCTTCAGGTTGGAGTTCCATCTGCCCTTGGGTTGAAGAAGTTAAGATTTCATCAAAAGCACATGATTTGAGCTTGGTATATACTTTTTAAGTAGGCTGACATGAAATACATTATGTACTCTGAGATGAGGAGGCAAGAGAAGCTCGTAGGCTAAGTCACCTACTTTCTTTGTAATCAGATATGGCCCACAATACCTGGGGGGGATAACTTCCCAAGAGATAGAGAACTTCTTTTGGGGGCGTATTCGAATGAAGACCATATCTGCTTCTTTGATTTTTTTGTTTGTCCTTTTCTTATCTGCATACTACTTCTGTCTATCCTGGGTAGCTTTTATATCTTTGTGAATTGACTGCACCTGCTGCTCCACGTCGTCAAGCATCTATGTGGACATCTCAACCCTAATCAATGGGTCATACCAAGTTAACGGAGTTAAGCAATCTTGTCCATACAGAGCTTTGAAAGGACTCATCCTCCGATACTTCGGTGATAAGAAGCATTGTAGGCAAACTCGACTAGGTGCAGATAGCTTAGCCTCTTCTTGGGTTCCCTACCACAGCATGACTGAAGTAAATCTTTGATTACTTGGTTTACCCTTTCTGTTTGACCGTCGGTCTCGGGGTGGTAAGTTGTGCTGAGATCCAAGAAAGTTCCAACTGCTTCAAAAAATGCAGTCCAAAATCTTGACGTGAATTTGGGATCTCGATCACTTACTATTCTTCTAGGTAGGCCATGCAATCTGAAGATTTCTTTGAGGAACACTCTTGCCACATCCACTGCAGTGTAGGTTTCTTTTACTAGAATCAGATGGGCAACTTTGGTTAGTCCTCCATCAACTACGATGAAGATGGAGTTGTAACCTAATTGCACTGAAGGTAATCTAGTAATAAAATCCATACTGATACATTCCCACTTCATCTTGGGGGATGTCTAATGGATGTAACTTCCCAGGCATTTTTACTCTCTTGGCTTTGACTTTCTGACTTGTTAGACATTGACGTACATGATTAAGTACATCCTTTTTTAGACCAGGCCAAAAAAAGTTTTTCTTCATAGACATGTAGGTCTTGATGAAACCTGGATGTCCTGCAATAAGGCTGTCATGGTGGGCTTCATTCAAAATTTGGCCTTTAGTTCCCTCATCATTGGGAATACATAGCTTGCTATTATAATACAAAGTTCCATCATCCCAGGGTGTACCCTTGGACTTGGTTCAACTCCTGTGGAGTTTTGCTTTCCTGCATAAGTAGCAATAGGGCCAAAGAATCTATCCTACATGATCATCTCTCTTGCTTCATTAATCAAAGGATTTGATAAGTAGGGTAGCAATAGGGCCAAAAAATCTATCCTGCATGATCATCTCTCTTGCTTCATTAATCAAAGGATTTGACACTACGGTAATTGCAAGCAAGGAGGCTTTTCTGTTGAGGGCATCTGCTGCCACATTTGGTCCAATCTTTCAAATCTCTGTGTGGGTCCTTATTATCGACAGTTGGCCGACCATGGATAGCTGCAAAATCTGTAGCTGTCCTACAAAATGTTCTCTGCAATGACTTAGCAATGGGAAGCCTCTTCTTGTGAGACGAGCTTGAGATGACTTAGTAGGCTTAGGCATATTCTAAAAAAGAGGTATCCCCTTCTAAGTAATCCTTGTAGTGCCTCTCTCTCTAGCTTAAAAAATAGGGTGCATGTAGGAGAAATGGCCTGAAATGTTTAGAAGGATCTTGGAAGGAAGCATGCAGGGAAGGAAAAGCTTACCTCTACCAGTGAACAACAAAGCATGCAGAACTGAGTGGCACCCTACTCCAATCATGACATTTTACAAAGGTTCCGAGCGCCCACATCTTCAAATGAATGCCCCATCACTTTTTCCTAAACTAGAAAGGATTTTTTAGAATGTATCCTATAGTCTAGAAAAATGGCCTTTGTAAAAAAAGCAAATTTTATCAACCTTTTATAAGGAAAAATAAAACCTTCAAAAGGTGCTGGATTTCCATGCTTGAAAGCCAAAATAGCATGACACCTTCCCATGCTTTGACCCACCATTAAAACTTTGAACATTAAATTTGGCTTTAGGAGAGGATTCCATACTTTGATGAAGCCTTCATACACTGTAGCAACAGATCTGCAGTAGCAGAGTATGACTCAAAGAACAATTTTAGGAGAGGACTCCATACTTTGATGAAGCCTTCATACTCTGCAGAGCAGCAGCAGCAGACAATGACGTGGCCTATGCCGGTAACTCCTTAGGGGGCAAGAGTGTTAGTGGGAAATTCTAATGGAAGAGAAGAAAGACGTGAGAAATTATGATCTGCCTGAGATGTATCAGTAGGAGGAATATTAGGGTACGGATTTAGTAATTTACTTGCTCTATAGATGAAAACACCGAATAAGTTGGAAGATTCGTTGAGCTTGGTGTCTCCTCTTTACCCTCTCCAAAACTAGGGGGTGGGTGGGTGGATTTGTTGAGCTTCATAAATTCTTGTAGCTCCAAGATATCCTCAGGAGATATTGTAGGATATTCAATGTGTATTTTATCAAAATTATAGAGTACTGTAGTCAGCATGGCTTCTAGATGTTTGTGTATATTGCGATAAAGTTTAAGAATGCCAAAAGGACGATAGAGTGTAGACTCACAAAGATTTAAAGGTTGATGGGTATTATACACTTCTAACGACCCATGACTGATGATCCATTGGTAACTACGAGCTACAACCTCGTAATTGGCCAGTGTATCAAGAATATCATCTGGTACAAATAGGTCTAATTTGTCAACACTATTGTCCAGGATGTCTGATTTTTGCAACACCCAACACCAACTACAAAGGTTGAGCATAATAGGGTGTAATGGATAGAAGAAAACATCCTTTGGATCAGTAAGTACTAGGTCCCCCCCCCAAAAAATCCCCATGATAATAGTAGGGACTCTATATTTTGTTTAATTAGTGTTAAATCTCCTAGGTTTAAGTCATCAAATACATTGATTTCATAATAGTAGGGACTCTATATTTTGTTTAATTAGTGTGAAATCTCCTAGGCTTAAGTCATCAGATACATTGATTTCATATTGTAGTAAAGAGAATGTTAGCGTAGACAAAAAGAGAGTCAAAGTTTGAGGAGGGGCTCGAGGAGTTACTGACAACGAACCTATCTCTGAGGCTCGCTCAAGAAGTAGACATAACTTGTTGGTAGGATCTTATCTTTCACTGAGTTCCCGGATTGCTAGTTGGCGCTCCAATTCTTGTATCCAAATATCCTTGGTTGTTAGAAGATCTAAGATGGTTGTTTCTTGTACCATTCTTGCTGCATCTAATTCTTCAAAGCGTCTTGTGGCAACTTCCCATGCTCGTCTAGCCATAGTTTCCATTTCTTGATCTCTACAATCTTTTGAAGCCTAAAATCTTGACTATCTTGGAGCTGATGGATAATCTGTAACATTTCTTGTTTGTGGGTGTCCCCCATAATCTTTTGCATCCCCAAGGATTTGGCCGTTGATGGTCTCATTCAATGCCCGTACGTTTTTTGCATTGGCTTTATTTATTTGTTCCCTTTTTGTTTGAAGTTGGAGCACTTTGTGATCAGCATCCTTAAGAGCGGCGGATATTGATGTCAAGTTGTTTTGTAATTCCTCTTCCTTAGCTTGGAATGTATTTTGGAACTCCTAAAGCTGTTGAGCTTGGATGCTGGCTTGTTCCTTATTTTTGGCATGCTCCAGTTGTGCCTTTAAGTCTTTATTTTCCTTAGTTCTTTGTACCAATGTCTAGGTGAGAATGAGATTATTGCCTTCGAGTGTTTGATACCTTGCTTCTTGCTCTTCATCAGCCTTTAAGATTTTTAAGATTACATCTCGGTAGGTTGCTTCTGCTACTGTTAAATGCTCTTGGAGCATCTGAACTTGGTTATAGTGGCATCCTGGACCTGCTTCCATAGTGTTGTATTTCTATCTTGAAGCATGTGCGTGGTCAAAAGATGGCATCACCACACCCTCTTCTCTTGTCCCTTTATTTGTTTTTGAAGGTATTTGTAACAATGGACTTTAGGTGGGATTTTGGCACCCATATTGTTGTATTGCCTTGGTAATAGCCTTGTGTCACTAGCAAATCCCTTCGAATCCATTGCTTATAAGTGCGCCTTGTGAATTGCGGCTTCATTTGGAATACTGTCGGGCTAACATTTGAAGGCCATCTTTGTCTCCCTTTATAATTTAAACTTTTTTCCTTGATTCTTTAATTATTTCTTTTGCATCACTGTATATCTGTTTTCAAAGTTGAATTGCGGCTTCGTTTGGAATACTGTCGGGCTAACATTTGAAGGCCATCTTTGTCTCCCTTTATAATTTAAACTTTTTTCCTTGATTCTTTAATTATTTCTTTTGCATCACTGTATATCTGTTTTCAAAGTTGATTCTTAGGCACCCACTACTGTGAGTACCTGGTGTTTTTGGTTGTTTTTTGCATATGGATTGTGGGGTTGATGTTTTCTCTGGTTTGTGGGTTGCTTTTACCACTATTCGTGTTTCCATACCGTCAATCATAGCCTACTTCCCGTTACTTATTGGGCTTCATAAGGGCAAAGTAATGACATTGTTGTCCTCATCCAGTTATGCAGCCCTCTTTTCCCATTGGATATTATAATTACTGGTGCAAATCCAAGTACTACAACAAAATGAGGGTCTAGCAGCAAAAATAGCAACATTTTTATAACTAGAAGGATAGGTAGATATCGGGCCATTTTTGCTCTGCTAGAAACACTATTATTTTTGCTGCACAACAATGGGTTCACTGCTCAGCAGTGATATTTCGCTATCCCATAGTGAAATGTCACTGCTATAAGCAATGATATTTCGCTGCTGAGCACAGCGAAAGATCTGCACAATAAAAAAGAGTTGGGACAGACTGGGGAGTCTACACAGGACTCTCCAGTCTGCCCCAGCTCTTTTTTTATATTAAAACATAATCACAATTTCATATTTATAACACAAACACAAATATAAGAAACACATACATTGTGGAGAATGCAATTGAGCCCAAAAAGTTATTATATTTCATAAATTGTTGGACCTTTGGCCATATATACATAAAGTTTTTATAATGAAGAGGTGTCTAACTGCAATCCTCATTGGATTTTGAGTGATCACCATCATCGTCTTCCTCATCCTCTTCACTTGCTTCACACTGATAATTAGGATTCTCCTCTTCATCTTCCACTTCATCCTACATAAATGCCCTTAAGCGCAAGGTAAGCAAGAGCATTAAAATACAATTAGACGTAGAAAAGAGAATGGTTTAGGCTCACTTACCTCATCTTCTTGAGTCCCCAAAACAAACTCATCCAAGCATACGCCTCGCGTACGCATCCACGCCCACAATTACGGACAGGGAAAATCTATACCCATAGTCATACTCCTCCTTTGTTGGGTCATGCCCAACAACCTCCCTCTATAAAAAACAATTAAGAAAATATATAGTTATTTCAAGAAAACAATATAGTACAAAAGAAAATAAAAGAAGAGAAGAAATGATTACTTATGAAATGAGCAAGAAAGGAGGATTTTCCGCCAGAGCTAAAGTGTGCGAAGCCCCTTGCTTCCTTACTTGGGAAGCACTCACCACCGCTTGTTATTGAAAAGCACCTGGGTGCTTTCTCACGAAGCTGCGTGCGTGCCTCCACTCCTTGGCCGTACACACGCTAGGCTTCTTCAAGTTATTCTGTGCTGCTCTCTTGATATTTTCTCTCCTATTAGAGAGCAAAAGCTTGATCCACCTCTTCATCCACTCCTCGGAGAAACAAAGATCCAAAATGTGGCACAAGGAACTCTAACTTAAGCACATCGATAACGTATATCTTAGAGAGAGTTCATCTTGTGCTTTCCACATTTTGAAGGATTTCATGATGTAAGATTCCTCCCCCAACCCCTTTTTGATGTCTAGTATATTCCCCTGTAATCAATTCCTTTTCTGAAATATAAGAGATCTTGTTTGTGACTGTTTTAATCTAGAGAGAGAAAATATTCTAGAGAGAGAATATTCAGATTTTGAATATTTCTGGATAGAAAAATATCTCTTATAATTCAGATGAGTTCCCCTGAAACAGAAATTTAAAAAGAATTTTCCAATGTGCAATTGGAATTAATTGGAAATAGGTATAAAGAACCTTAGCCTAAGGGTCTAGATTTTCATAAATCTTTAGACTATGGTCCAATTAAGGTTCCTATGGGCCAATAGCATCAATCCATGTGTAGGGAGGAGATAAATCCAAATTGTAAAAAGAAAATACCCAAAAATGAGTAAATGCTCACATGAGGTGAAGAGTTGAAAATGTACAAGGTTTATTAGTAAAAAACTATATTAAAAATATGAGATATTTTGGGAATAATGATTTTATTATGACACATATGTAAGGAAGGGGAGTCCCTTAAATGCTCACATAAGATAAAGAGTTGAAAATGTACAAGGTTTATTAGTAAAAAACTATGAGCAATATTAAAATGATTCCATTATGACACATATGTAAGGAAGGAGAGTTCTTTAAAGGAGGTGCATATTTCACATAAGATGAAGAGTTGAAAATGTACAAGGTTTATTAATAAAAAACTATGAGCAATATTAAAAATATGAGATATTTTGGGAATAATGATTTTATTATGACACATATGTAAGGAAGGGGAGTCCCTTAAATGCTCACATAAGATGAAGAGTTGAAAATGTACAAGGCTTATTAGTAAAAAACTATGAGCAATATTAAAATAATTTCATTATGACACATATGTAAGGAAGGGGAGTTCTTTAAAGGAGGTGCATATTTCACATGCTTGAATGAGTTTTAAACTCATAAAAATTGAGATATTTCATCTCTCCTCTCTCCTCATTCAAGTCTAGTTCCAAAAAGTTAGCTTAACTGACCTAAAAATGGTCAAATATTGACCAAACTGACTTGGAAAATTCTAGAATCAGTTTGTTTGGTTAGGAGCTCAAATTTTCCTATAAATAGAAGCCTCCCCTTGTTGAAAAAGATATAGAGTCTTATGCCTTGTTACTCTACTCCACCTAAGCCAAAATAGATAGTGTCTTATGCTTTGTTACTCTACTCCACCTAAGCCAAAATATATAGTGTCTTATGCTTTGTTACTCTACTCTACCTAAGCCAAAATATAGAGTCTTATGCCTTGTTACTCTACTCCACCTAAGCCAAAAAAATATAGTGTCTTATGCATTGTTACTCTACTCCACCTAAGCCAAAATATAGAGTGTCTTATGCATTGTTACTCTACTCTACCTAAGCCAAGAACTGTGAATTCTTTAATAATTCACTAGTTTTTGATACTTCTCTCTTTCTTCAATCCCCATTGGTGGCTCCATCAACATACTAAACCAATTGATTGGTTGGGGGCCTCTACCGTGAATAAAGAATCAAGCAAATTATAAGGTAAGTATATTGAATTTTGATCTTTTCTATAATTACTCAATGATTCTCTCTTCTCAACCCCTCTCAAGTTTGAGAAGTTTAATTGGTATGGTTTTTTTTAAATGCTATTGAAGTTAATTGGTGAATAGTAGTGAAGAGTTACATAATTTAATAAATGCTATAGAAGTTAATTTTCATTTATGTTTAAATTCTAATGGTTTTTATGTAATTTCTCTCTCTCACTCAAGAAATGGTCATACTCATGACTCATTCTCAATCCAAATGAAGCTTTTCATAAAGCTTTTCCTTAATCCAAGATTAAGCTATGCTTGAGGCCAAATTAATGGCTTTTTGCTATGCTTTTAGTTTATGCACATTGATGATTCAATCCATTATGGATTGATGACCCAATTAGAGACCATTCTAATTATTTCCTTAATGATAAGCTTTATCCCTTAGAAAAGAATTGAGATTTATCAGTCATAGTAGCGGAGCTATGGCAAAATTTTTATAGAAATTACGCATAAAATAAATTCATTCAAAGCATAAAAAGAGGACTTCCTACCATATTCTAGGAACTATCATCCTAGATTAATTAAAAGAATTTTATTATGCATGGAGATGTGGATGTTTGCATGTAGATGTAGATGTATGGATGTGAGTGTGAATGTGGAGGTGGATGTATGCATGGAGATGTGGATGTATGCATGTAGAAGTAGATGTATAGATGAGGATGTAAATAGAGTTGTGGATGGATGCATGTAGATGTAGATGTATAGATGTGGATGTGAATGGAGATGTAGATGTAGGCATGTAGATGTAGATGTATAGATGTGGATGTGGATGTATGCATGTAGATGTAGATGTATAGATATGGATGTGGATGTGGAGGTGGATGTATGCATGTAGATGTAGATGTGGATGTGGATGTGGAGATGGATGTATGCATGTAGATGTAGATGTATAGATGTGGATGTGAATGTGGAGGTGGATGTATGCATGTAGATGTAGATGTATGAGGAGAATGTGAATGTGGATGTGGATGTGGATGTATGCATAGAGATGTGGATGTATGCATGTAGATGAGAATGTACGCATATAGATGTAGATGTATGGATGTGAATGTGCATGTAGATGTGGATGTATGGATGTGGATGCATGAATGTGCATGTAGATGTGGATGTGAAAATAGATGTATGGATGTAGATGTGGATGTGTGGATGTGAATGTGGATGTGGATGTGGAGATGTGAATATATGTATGAATGTGAATATACGATATGTGATGTGAAGGAATATGAAGTGTTAAGATGGAAAATGGTGTGAGGGGATGAGTATACATATAAATGGAATATGGAATAAGTAATGTGGATTGATGAGGGATAATGTGGAAAAATGAAAGTAAAAATAGAAACTGTATTGTAAACTGTTTGTAAATGCTGTTTGTAAATGACTGTTTTATGTCAAGATTGCTGGGGGAGCATTGTGACTATCTTGTGATTAAGGTCGTGAGAACTAATTGATAATGTTGCAACTGCTGACGGAGAGTCAATGAAGGACGTCTCGCGTAGCAAGGTTGGCCGAGGTCTTGACCAGCCTCGGTGCGATTAAAATGGTGAGCTTCCGGTACGGTGGATGAGGGGCCAAGGAAGCGGCCTATGAGTGAAGCGCTAGGTCACCTGCGAAGGATCCTAGAGGGTGCTGACCATACGGTGCTCGGGCTCTGGGTCGCCTAGGATACCCACGCGTGCGTCGAGGAAGATATTGGAACAGAGTTGGAGTTGTTTTCTGAAATCGAGCATGGATCTGGTTGATTGACCTTGCTGGTCTTCAATGGATGAGTCCATGGCTCCTTATATGGATCCGTTGGTTGATCTTGCTGATCTTCAACGAGAGTCCATCTTGATAAGTGATTATATTGCCGAGTATTAAGGGCTAGGAACTAAGAAACGGCCCCTGAGTGGACAGGTGGTGAGCGTCCTAGTTGCTAATGATGCCATAGATACTCTGATGAAGGAATGATGGAAAAATTAAGAATCAACTGGATAAGTTGGAAGATGGTGATCAGTGATACCATGGTTTTATTAAAGGATTGTTTTAAACTGGTTGAATCTGTGAAAAGGCAATTTCATATTGGGTGTGTGAGTGGTGTGACTAAGTTTATTTTGCATGAACATCCGGCTAGGGGGCCTTGGAACTCTTTTCCTTGGTACCCGGGACAAAACCTAACCAAATTTTTAATTGGATCCCATCACTACAGTGGTTGGGCGGTTGGCTAACCCATGGGATTGGATGGGGTTAGGCTGGACTGATGGATCCGTAAAACGAGACTCAAACTTTTGTTTTTACGATAGAAAAAAAAATAAATCCCGGACAGTAACTGTTCTATGGATAGGAATCAACGGCTGTGCCTCTTGAATGGGGAAAAAAGCGTTGATCCCAATGATCCAAGTGCAAGTTTCTTCCTTGAACTGACTAAGTATCTTATAGATGTAATTGGATCATCTCGATCAGAAATGATCTTGACTACGTTAGAGTAAAAAGTTATCCTGGTGGAATCGCCCGTGCTTTTCGGTTAAGGAAGTTTTTCCGGGTTCGGTTTTGGAACAACCGACGGATTAGTCTCTTATCCGGATATCCGTGGGCGAGGCCCCGAGTGTGGGACCCCTGTCCCGCGCGAGAAGCGCTACTTCCGCTGCCAGTACCCCGAATACGTTGCTCGGTGGGAACAGGGATCTTACACATGAACTCTAGGTTTGTAAGTACATGCATACGGTTCATGACTTGCTTTCCTCGTGCATTCATCACATGAGGGCACCATTCACATCCATGTTTTATGGTAGGAGACATGGATTGAATGGTGGAATGGGTCTCCTGGGGACTGGCTCTCATAATGTGTAGATGAAGAGCCCCCTTGTTGGGGAGACACATCGGGAGACCTAGTGCTACTTTTGCCAAAGAAAAAGAAGCCTGCTTCCCCCCGCTAGCACGCATACTACCCCCCAGACTCCCTACTATGTTGTTGTCATGGTGGTCAAGACAGACGGGATGGAGCGGGGGTGGGTCTAGTGGAGGAAGGTGGTGTAGGCTCATCACAACCATATCATGATGGTCTTGCACCACTCGACCCTGCTCTTATCAACAGTGTGGTCTGCCTCGACTGAGCAAGTGGGGGGCAGATTGTCCCCACGGCATCGAGGCCAAGTGGGGTAGTTTGCCCCCACTATAACCACCTACTCATTGTGGATAACCACTCCTAACTTGACATAAGCAGCATTTTAGATTTCATATAACAATGACCCATATCTCTTGACCTAAACCATAGCGTATGTATAGTCTAAACCATATGCTATGCATAGCCTATACGTATGCTATGCATAGCCTATGAATACGCTATGCATCGCCTATATGTACCCTAAATCGAAACATAAGTTCATTAGTTCATAAGCACTATATATAAACTTTATGCATAGCCTATGCATAAGCCCTATGCATAGGGCTTATGCATAGGCTATGCACATAAAGCACTATATATAAGCTTTATGCATAGTCTATGCATAAGCCCTATGCATAGGCTATGCATAGCATATTCATATGCTATGCATAGCCTATGGCATATGACATAGCGTATGCATAGGCTATGCATAGCGTATACATATGCTATGAATAGCCTATGCATATGCTGCTATGCATACGGTCTATACATAAGCCCTATATATAGCCTATGCATACGCTATGCATAACATATACATAGCCTATGCATATGTTATGCATAGCCTATACATAACATCGTATGCATACCCTATGCATACTCTTTGCATAACATATGCATACCCTATGCATAACGTATGCATAGCCTATGCATAGGGGCCATAGGCTCTTGACCTAAACCTAATCCCTAACACCCAAGGGTGCAAAAACACAAAGAGAAGAAGCATAAACAAAGAGGGCTTACCTCTACTAGCCGAATCTGTATGAACCGCTACGTGGACTGAGCCCTTGGTGGTTGTTTTGCTTGAATAGACCTACAAAAAATTATCATAATAAATCAAAACATTAATTCATTAGTTCATTAGCACTATGCATAAGCCCTATGCATAGCCTATACATACGCTATGCATATGACATATGCATAGCCTATGCATATGGCCTACGCTGCTATGCAAATGGCCTATGCGTAATGTATGTATAGCCTATGCATATGGCTATGCATAAGCCCTATTTCCATAAGGCCCATGCATAAGCCCTATTGCAATAGCCTAAGCATAAGCCCTATGCATGAGCCCTATGCATAAGCTCTATGCTTAGCCTATGCATAAGCCCTATTGCATAAGGATATTGTAATAAGCCTATGCATAGGGCTATGCATAAGCCCTATGCATAGCCTTATTGCAATAGCTATGCATATCCTATGCATAAGGCTATGCATAAGGCCTATTCATAATCCCTATGCATAGCCCTATTGCAATAGCCTATGCATAAACCTATTGCATAGGGCTTATATAAGCCCTATTGCAAAAGACCTATGCATAAAGCCTATTTGCCTATTGACTTAACCCTAATCCCCGGCACTCAAGAGTGCAAAAACCTAAGCAAAAATGAATAAAGAGGGCTTACCATATGAGAGGCTATGCCCAAAACCTTGCTCACTTGAATAAACCTACAAAAAAAACATAATAAATAAAAAAGTGTCCTTATTAACACATAATACTAAGAAAGAAGAACAAGAGAAAAAAGAGGTCATGAGTACCCTAAACCCTACTCTTAATACATAAGTGAATGGAAAAATTAGTTTATGTTAAGCCTAAACCCTAGCTCTATGCATAGAATGCTTAATAGAAAGCTTTGATGGGAGAGCTCTCCATTAAAGCTCTCTATTCGAGCTCTATGAGTTAGGCTAGGGTTAGGGCAAGGGAGAGGAAAGAGAGGGAAAGGGAGAGAGGGGAAGGGAGAAAAGCTCACATAAAGCTATGTCCAAGCTTTCATGGCCATGAAAGCTTGGAAGAAGACAAAGATTGAACAAAGCCATGAAAGTTTGAAGAAAGAAATAAAGGTCTTACCTTGGAGAGGGAGACTTGGCTGATGCAAAACCCTTGAGAGAAGAGGTGTGGTGGGAGGAATACTCAGGCTGCAGGCACAGGCTGTGTATATGTATGATAGGGGAAGTAGGTAGGTATTGACCCCCGTCTCGGCCACTATATAGGCTAGAGTCACAATTCGTAGATCACTGCTCATGAGCAGCAAAATTTCGCTACTAGCTACATTAGTGAGTAGTGGATTTTCGTGTGCAGCAAAAAAACGTTGTTGTGGTTGTAGTGAAACCCTATGTAATTTTCTGTTTGCAATATTGGATGCTGTTGTGTGTTTTGTATGAACCCTAAATCAATTTTGGCCAGGTTAAAGATGTGTAACAGTGATCATCAAGGGCCAAAAGTTGGATCTGAGGCATGGTTGAGAGAAAAAATTTGATGTGTGTGTGTGATCGATGCAAGGGCTAGTATATACGACAACGTCGTAATTGGTCCCTCAGAACCTTAATCCAAAATTTTCAGAAAATCTGGATCCTTAGGTAAGGTCTTTTGAGCAGATTATAATTTATTTCTAATGTACTTTAGGAAATTCTTTTTAAACTTCTGTTTCGAGAAAATTAAGTTTAATAAGAAATGATATTTTTTCATCCAAAGATCCAAAGATATCTAAAAATTGAGTTATCTCTCTCTAGAATATTTTCTCTCTCTAGGCCAAAATAGGTAGAAACAATATCTTTTATTATTCTGAAAAGGGGATTGATTACAGGGGAAGAAATTGGGCATCTTGAAGGGTTGGGGAGGAATCTTACAAGAGATAAGCCTTATATTTGAAGCCCATGATGGGCCTCATGGTCCTCAACTTACCAACCTATATATAAACACACCATGCTTAGCATATATATCCATGTAGAAGCTCCTAAAGCAGTTACATTTCTTTTAATAAAGCACCAAACTTGGCATAAATATACATCTAGCATTTCAACCCAATATAATGTTGACAATCTTAACACATGTGAACAAAGCTTTAAAACAATCTTCAGGCAACTGGATTCTCTCTCCTTGGAAGTCTATACTCCTCTCCTCCATCTAGCAAAATATATTTAAGATAAAAATATTAGCTAGTGCAAGATATAATTTTTGGAAAAAAAAGAAAAAAATGATAAAACCTTACAAAATTCATTTGGTGGATCAATATTTGAGATGAACGCCGTTTGAATAGGCTTGTAGACAGTAAATAGAAAAATTATGTATTGTCCAGTGCTATGTACCGAAAATCTAACTTATCATGCTTTTCATAGTCTCCAAACATTACATGTACATAAAGTTAATCCGTGATCTTTCACAATCTTAAATTGTAAATTCTAAGAAGCCCAAAGCTCTCGTTGTAAGTGTCTTGATAGTACAAACCTAACAATAATATGGGTTCTAAAAAATAAAAATATTTCCTGTTGCAAAAAGAATGTATCAATAATAATATAAATTTATCAAATAAAAAGCAAAAGCTAAATAAAAAACAAGTTTCTATATACATCGTAAAACACCAGTGCTTTCTAATAGTTCGATAATTAGAGATGATGTTGCTTGTCCTTTTCAAAATGGAGAGTCTACAATTAAGCCATGAATATTAAATAGATTATGAAAAACAATAATACATATATTATAGCAACCATTTTTTAAAAAAAAGCCTTCAATATCTAGTCCATCACCACCATAAACAAATGAAAATGATCTCCTTGCCACATCCACCCTAAGCAATATACCCCTGATATCAAATATAACACTCACTTCACTAATCATTTATATAAGACTTTAAGGTCTCTCTCTCTCTCTCTCTCTCTCTCTCTCTCTCTCTATATATATATATATATATATATATATATATATATATGTTCATTATTTTGTGTCAAGCAAGAAAAATAAATAATGCCACTGTACACAAAAGCAAACTTGACCAATGATAGGGTACTCCCTTTTCTAGATCTACATGGTGGCTTTAGCTCAATGCAAGTAGATTTATACACATGAACGCTGTCCTCAGTAACAAGTCTCCACGTGGAAGCAAAAGTCTGATATGACTCAGGTAAAGCATCAAGAACAGTCTGCACAAGAGAATGATCAGGAATATAATCACCTGCAGAAATCAACTGTTCCTTGAGATCTTTAATCTCAGCAAGAAAAACATTCGTGTCATCATCTTCCTGCATAATCTTTGATTCTAGCTCTTTACGACGCAGGTGAGAGATTTTTACCTCGTTACGACCTGCATACAAACCAGCTAGAATATCCCAAGCCTGTTTTGCTGTTTTAGCTGAACGAATATGTGGGGTGATGTTACGTTTGACAGAAAATGTAATCAAGGCACGAGCTTGCGCATCTTTACCATCCCAAAAAACGAGCTTGTTCAGTAGTGGGTAAAACAGCAGCAACAGTACTGCTAGAACCTGCAGCATCCTCAACAGATCCTACATCCACAGAACCTGGACGTACATCCATACCCTACACAATGTTCCACACTCCTTTTGCAACCAAAACATGCTGCATCATGTATGCCCAAAGTGGGTAGTTGCTGTCTCCATCCAGTTTGTCATCAGCAAACAACATGTGAAATACATCATTGTTGTTATCAGCCATGGCCACTGACTGAAACTGATGCAAAAGCTACCTGTAATGAAGCAAAGACTGAACAGAAAACAACTCGTGCTATGTAGCACGGTCCACAATAGAATACGTATGCCTGTTTTGCAGAAAATTGCACTGTCAAAATTTCTGCACAAAATGACGAAAACACCTGTGCAGAACTTGAAATGCAAAAACAGAGCCCGAAACGACCTTAGGTGTAATTTTTGAGAACGCGAAACCCTATGGACTTATTTTCAGAGTATAGGGACTTGCAAGCGCTCGTAAAAGCTCATCTCAATCGGAGAACGTGAGTCGGAGGATGCCGACAGCGTAGCCCTGGGAGCCGATGTCTGCTCTGATACCAATTGTTGGAATTAGGATTGCAGGAAAGCACACAAAGCTTGGAGAAGAAGAAGCAAGAATACACACAACACAAAGTGTATTAGATTGTGTCAATGTACAAAAGATAAGTTAGCCCTAGAATGATGGGCGTATATACAAGCCGGGGAAAAAAACCTCTTAAAGAGGAAAAAAGTACCCCGGCGGTCCTAAGTGTGTTCACACACATCACTGCCTATATATATGGCAACAAATAGATGTGATGAGATGTGTGATGTGAATCAGATAGATGTGAATGAAGGGATAGATAGATGTGATCTGAATAGAGGTGATGAGATGTGAGGTGAATAGATGTGATGTGAATCAGATAGATGTGCATGAATGGATGGATGGATATGATGTGAATAGGGGTGAAGAGATGTGATGTCATGTGAATCAGGATGTAAATGAATGATATGGGATGTGAGTGGGATGTGAATGTATATAAAAGAATGTGATGTGGATGTGTATGCGAAGGAATGTGATGTGATGTGATGTAAGATTCCTCCCCCAAACCCCTTTTTTGATGTCTAGTATCTTCCCCTGTAATCAATCACTCTTCAGAAATATAAAGACCTTGTTTCTAACTGTTTTAACCTAGAGAGAGAAAATATTCTAGAGAGAGAATATTCAGATTTTGAATAATTTTGGATAGAAAAATATCTCATATAATTAAGATGAATTCTCCTGAAACAGAAATTCAAAAAGAATTTTCAAATGTGCAATTGGAATTAATTGGAAATAGGTATAAAGAACCTTAGTCTAAGGGTCTAGATTTTCAGAAATCTTTAGACTATGGTCCAATTAAGGTTCCTATGGGCCAATAGCATCAATACATGTGTAGGGAGGAGATAAATCCAATTTGTAAAAAGAAGATACCCAAAAATGAGTAAATGCTCACATAAGGTGAAGAGTTGAAAATGTACAAGGTTTATTAGTAAAAAACTACGAGCAATATTAAAAATATGAGATATTTTGGGTATCCAAAAAGGAGTAAATGCTCACATAAGATGAAGAGTTGAAAATGTACAAGGTTTATTAGTTTAAAAAACACATATGTAAGGAAGGGGAGTTCTTTAAAGGAGGTGCATATTTCACATAAGATGAAGAGTTGAAAATGTACAAGGTTTATTAATAAAAAAAACTATGACACATATGTAAGGAAGGAGAGTTCTTTAAAGGAGGTGCATATTTAAACTCATAAAAATTGAGATATTTCATCTCTCCTCTCTCCTCATTCAAGTCTAGTTCCAAAAAGTTAGCTTAACTGACCTAAAAATGGTCAAAAAGTGACCAAACTGACTTGGAAAATTCTAGAATCAGTTTGTTTGGTTAGGAGCTCAAATTTTCCTATAAATAGAAGCCTCCCCTTGTTGAAAAAAATATAGTGTCTTATGCTTTGTTACTCTACTCCACCTAAGCCAAAATATATAGTGTCTTATGCTTTGTTACTCTACTCCACCTAAGCCAAAATATAGAGTGTCTTATGCATTGTTACTCTACTCTACCTAAGCCAAGAACTGTGAATTCTTTAATAATTCACTAGTTTTTGATACTTCCCTCTTTCTTCAATCCCCATTGGTGGCTCCATCAACATACTTAACCAATTGATTGGTTGGAGGCCTCTACCGTGAACAAAGAATCAAGCAATTTGTAAGGTAATTAGTGAATATTGATTTTTTCTATAATTTCTCAATGTTTCTCTCTTCTCAACCCCTCTCAAGCTTGAGAAGCTTAATTGGGATGGTTTTTTAAATGCTACTGAAGTTAATTGGTGAATAGTAGTGAAGAGTTACATAATTTAATAAATGCTATTGAAGTTAATTTCCATTTATGTTTAAATTCTAATCGTTTTTATGTAATTTCTCTCTCTCACTCAAGAAATGGTCATACTCATGACCCATTCTCAATCCAAATGAAGCTTTTCATAAAGATTTTCCTTAATCCAAGATTAAGCTATGCTTGAGGGCAAATTAATGGCTTTTTTCTATGCTTTTAGTTTATGCATATTGATGATTCAATCCATTATGGATTGATGATCCAATTAGAGACCATTCTAATTATTTCCTTAATGATAAGCTTTACCCCTTAGAAAAATTGAGATTTATCAGTCATAGCAGCGGAGCTATGGCAAAATTTTTATAAAAATTACGCATAAAATAATTTCATTCAAAGCATAAAAAGAGGACTTCCTACCATATTCTAGGAACTATCATCCTAGATTAATTAAAAGAATTTTATTATGCATGGAGATGTGGATGTATGCATGTAGATGTAGATGTATGGATGTGAGTGTGAATGTGGAGGTGGATGTATGCATGGAGATGTGGATGTATGCATGTAGAAGTAGATGTATAGATGAGGATGTGGATGTATGCATGTAGATGTAGATATATAAATGTAGATGTGGATGTGAATGGAAATGGGGATGTATGCATGTAGATGTAGATGTATAGATGTGGATGTGGATGTATGCATGTAGATGTAGATGTATAGATGTGGATGTATGCATGTAGATGTAGATGTATAGATGTGGATGTGGATGTATGCATGTAGATGTAGATGTATAGATGTGGATGTGGATGTGGAGGTGGATGTATGCATGTAGATGTAGATGTGGATGTGGATGTGGATGTGGAGGTGGATGTATGCATGTAGATGTAGATGTATAGATGTAGATGTAAATGTGGAGGTGGATGTATGCATGTAGATGTAGATGTATGGAGGAGAATGTGAATGTGGATGTGGATGTATACATAGAGATGTGGATGTATGCATGTAGATGTAGATGTATAGATGTAGATGTGAATGTGGAGGTGGATGTATGCATGTAGATATAGATGTATGGAGGAGAATGTGAATGTGGATGTGGATGTATACATAGAGATGTGGATGTATGCATGTAGATGTGAATGTACGCATATAGATGTGGATGTATGGATGTGAATGTGCATGTAGATGTGGATGTATGGATGTGGATGCATGAATGTACATGTAGATGTGGATGTGAAAATAGATGTATGGATGTAGATGTGGATGTATGGATGTGAATGTGGATGTGGATGTGGATGTGGATATATGTATGAATGTGGATGTGGATGTGGATGTATGGATGTGGATGTGGATGTGGATGTATGGATGTGAATATATGATATGTGATGTGAAGGAATCTGAAGTGATGAGATGGAAAATGATGTGATGGGATGAGTACACATATAACTGGAATGTGGGATAAGCAATGTGGATTGATGAGGGATAATGTGGAAAAACGAGAGTTAATATAGAAACTATATTTTGTGACTGTTTGTAAATGCTGTTTGTAAATGACTGTTTTATGTCAAGATTGCTGGGAAAGCATTGTGACCATCTTGTGATTAAGGTCGTGAAGACCTAACTGATAAAGTTGCAACTGCTGACGGAGAGTCAATGAAGGACGTCTCGCGTAGCAAGGTCGGCTGAGGTCTTGACCAGCCTCGGTGCGATTAAAATGGTGAGCTTCCGGTACGGTGGATGAGGGGCCAAGGAAGCGGCCTATGAGTGAAGCGCTAGGTCACCTGCGAAGGATCCTAGAGGGTGCTGACCATACGGTGCTCGGGCTCTGGGTCGCCTAGGATACCCACGCGTGCGTCGAGGAAGATATTGGAACAGAGTTGGAGTTGTTTTCTGAAATCGGGCATGGATCTGGTTGATTGACCTTGCTGGTCTTCAATGGATGAGTCCATGGCTCTTTATATGGATCTGTTGGTTGATCTTGCTGATCTTCAACGAGAGTCCATCTTGATAAGTGATTATATTGCCGAGTATTATGGGCTAGGGATTAGGAAACGGCCCCTGAGTGGACAGGTGGTGAGCGTCCTAGTTACCAATGATACCATAGATACTCTGATGAAGGAATGATGGGAAAATTGAGAATCAACTGGATAAATTGGAAGATGGTGATTAGTGATACTATGGTTTTATTAAAGGATTGTTTTAAACTGGTTGAATCTGTGAAAAGGCAACTTCATATTGGGTGTGTGAGTGGTGTGACTAGTTTTATTTTGCATGAACATCCGGCTAGGGGGCCTTGGAAATCTTTTCCTTGGTACCCGGGACAAAACCTAACCAAATTCTTAATTGGATCCCATCACTACAGTGGTTGGGTGGTTGACTAACCCATGGGATTGGATGGGGTTAGGCTGGACTGATGGATCCGTAAATCGAGACTCAAACTTTTGTTTTTACGATAGATAAAATAAATCCCGGATAGTAACTGTTCTATGGATAGGAATCAACGGCTGTGCCTCTTGAATGGGAAAAAAAGCATTGATCCCAATGATCCAAGTGCAAGTTTCTCCCTTGATCTGACCAAGTATCTTATAGATGTAATTGGATCAGCTCGATCAGAAATGATCTTGACTACGTTAGAGTAAAAAGTTATCCTGGTGGAATCGCCCGTGCTTTCCGGTAAAGGAAGTTTCTCCGGGTTCGGTTTTGGAACAACCGACGGATTAGTCTCTTATCCGGATATCCATGAGTGAGGCCCCGAATGTGGGACCCCTGTCCCGCGCGAGAAGTGCTACTTCCGCTGCCAGTATCCTGAATCCGTTGCTCGGTGGGAACAGGGATCTTACAGTTGGTATCAGAGCCTTTGGTTAATAAAGATCAACTGAGAAGACAAATATATCAAAAATTTATCAAGAAACACAAAAAGGTTATAATTGTGTGATATAATTCATACAATTTGATATTCAAACTGAAAGTCGTAATTTGGTAATTGGGTCTTCAAATGGAAGTTTCGCAAATTATATAGAACCCTGACTTGCTTGAGGCTTAGACATGATGGTATTTACCTTATAATTCCAAAGGGCCGTGACTACCCGTATATACCGAGAGTATACTGCAGCTCTTTACTGACAGTATATACGAGTAAATCTAAGATTTGAAATTATAAGCGTTAATGCTATCTAGATGATGATTTCGAATGTGATTGATATGATTTTTAATTCTATTTGAGAATGGATGAATTGATTTGGATTCTGATTGAAAATTCTGATTGAAAAATGATGATTTTTAAAAAATTAGTTGAAATATAATGAAACCATAATGAGGGGGAATGGGACGAGTCCCTGTGAGGATATTCATAACTAGAATGATGATAATGAATTTAGCAAATCACTATGAGATTAGTGGGTTGTGCTGTCAGATTCCTACTGTTAATACTTGATCGGTAGATCAAGTTAAGGGATGTCAAATTGAGGACTAGCTTAACTAAAATTCTCGTGAAGGAATGTTCAGAAGGAAATTTTTCGGTCTAATGGACCATTATCATGTTAAAGATATGAATGATAAGATCTGAATGAATTGTTATTTAATTATGGGTTCTATATAAGGGATATTTATCCCAGTATTCTGTTGGGTTGACCAGAATATAAGGAACCCCAGAATAAAATTGGATCTTAAGAAAAAGAGTTGTCCTCTACCTTGCGAGATGAGGACATCTCGCACTTTTTAAGTGGGGTAGGATGTAAGATTCCTCCCCAGCCTTCGAGGTATACAAGAGTAAGAATCTCCCTTTCTGATCTTATAATTATTCCCTCTCTAAAATAAAAGAAAGTTTCTGTTTAAAAAAGGAAGACCCTTTTTCCTAGAATACTTCTCAGGAGTCACGCCTATTTTAAGGATTCAGAACAATGAGTTCAGAAGTGAAAATCGGTGTTTTGGATACCAAGGTTTTGGTTTTCATTCGAGTACGGCCCAAAAGAAGTTCTTTATCTCTTGGGGAGTATAAGAAGTTATCCCCCAGATATTGTGATCCTTATATCTGAATTCAATGAAAGTAGGTGACTTAGCCTACAAGTTTCTTTTATCTCCTCATCTCAAAATTCTTAATGCCTTCTATAGAAAAATGTGTCAAACTCAAATCATAGAAAGACGGTAAAACTTCAGTGGCAAGTTACCGTTGGCTTCTAGGTTACGCTAGCTCCTTCCTTTATATAAGTCGTAACTTTTACTTGTCGCTCACAGTAATCTTACTCCCATCAATCTCCTTTCTTTCTTAATCTCCTTTATGGCTTGGCAACAAGAACTAGTTTTATCCATGATGATTTCTCACCTTCAAGACGCAAGAGAGTCTGTGAAGAAAGACTTTATAGAACAGTATGAGCGCTCACTTTTTCCTCACCTAGAAACTTATGTAGCGCAGACCAAATGGCGGACCTATCAAAACATAACTAGGGTAACACCCTGGGGTCAGCAACACTTTCGTAACAATGTCCTCTTGGCCATGGTTATCGAAGCCTTGGGTTTGGGTCCCCGATACTACTGTGTCATGAGATCAAGGGATCTTGGGTTTTCTGAGCGGGTCTTCTTACTGGCGTGTTTTCTTCCTCATGAGAAGATATGCGTTTACCCCGTTTTTGGCTTGCCTCTCAGAGGTCCTTTTGTTGGATCACCTCATTCCACTGAGATAGGTGCGGCAATAACCAGCAGAATCATTCCCATAGATGAGTTACCCTATACTTGTGCAGTTTGTGAGGACTGCTTTTGTGACCATATGATGGACGGGCTTATGGAAGTGTAAAGAGTTCTTCTATCTTTACTGTATAAGTTCCGAGAATGAATAAAGTTTAAATCTTGTTCTTATCTTGCCCTCTTTAAGACTTTTCTTGGTGATTAATCGTGATTAAAATTTTTCTCTAAGTCTCATATTCGTGCATCTTGCGAAATTATCCCAAGTTGCGAGATGAGGACATCTCGCGTTTTTTAAGTGGGGTAGAATGTAAGATTCCTCTCCCAACCCCCTTTTTTGATGTCTAGTATCTTCCCCTATAATCAATCACTCTTCAGAAATATAAAGACCTTGTTTCTACATGTTTTAACCTAGAGAGAGAAAACATTCTAGAGAGAGAATATTCAGATTTTGAATAATTTTGGATAGAAAAATATCTCATATAATTAAGATGAATTTCCCTGAAACAGAAATTCAAAAAGAATTTTCAAATGTGCAATTGGAATTAATTGGAAATAGGTATAAAGAACCTTAGTCTAAGGGTCTAGATTTTCAGAAATCTTTAGACTATGGTCCAATTAAGGTTCCTATGGGCCAATAGCATCAATACATGTGTAGGGAGGAGATAAATCCAATTTGTAAAAAGAAGATACCCAAAAATGAGTAAATGCTCACATAAGGTGAAGAGTTGAAAATGTACAAGGTTTATTAGTAAAAAACTATGAGCAATATTAAAAATATGAGATATTTTGGGTATCCAAAAAGGAGTAAATGCTCACATAAGATGAAGAGTTGAAAATGCACAAGGTTTATTAGTTTAAAAAACGCATCTGTAAGGAAGGGGAGTTCTTTAAAGGAGGTGCATATTTCATATAAGATGAAGAGTTGAAAATGTACAAGGTTTATTAATAAAAAAAACTATGACACATATGTAAGGAAGGAGAGTTCTTTAAAGGAGGTGCATATTTCACATGCTTGAATGAGTTTTAAACTCATAAAAATTGAGATATTTCATCTCTCCTCTCTCCTCATTCAAGTCTAGTTCCAAAAAGATAGCTTAACTGACCTAAAAATGGTCAAAAAGTGACCAAACTGACTTGGAAAATTCTAGAATCAGTTTGTTTGGTTAGGAGCTCAAATTTTCCTATAAATAGAAGCCTCCCCTTGTTGAAAAAAATATAGTGTCTTATGCTTTGTTACTCTACTCCACCTAAGCCAAAATATATAGTGTCTTATGCTTTGTTACTCTACTCCACCTAAGCCAAAATATATAGTGTCTTATGCTTTGTTACTCTACTCCACCTAAGCCAAAATATAGAGTGTCTTATGCATTGTTACTCTACTCTACCTAAGCCAAGAACTGTGAATTCTTTAATAATTCACTAGTTTTTGATACTTCCCTCTTTCTTCAATCCCCATTGGTGGCTCCATCAACATACTTAACCAATTGATTGGTTGGGGGCCTCTACCGTGAACAAAGAATCAAGCAATTTGTAAGGTAATTAGTGAATATTGATTTTTTCTATAATTTCTCAATGTTTCTCTCTTCTCAACCCCTCTCAAGCTTGAGAAGCTTAATTGGTATGGTTTTTTAAATGCTATTGAAGTTAATTGGTGAATAGTAGTGAAGAGTTACATAATTTAATAAATGCTATTGAAGTTAATTTCCATTTATGTTTAAATTCTAATGGTTTTTATGTAATTTCTCTCTCTCACTCAAGAAATGGTCATACTCATGACCCATTCTCAATCCAAATGAAGCTTTTCATAAAGATTTTTCTTAATCCAAGATTAAGCTATGCTTGAGGACAAATTAATGGCTTTTTTCTATGCTTTTAGTTTATGCATATTGATGATTCAATCCATTATGGATTGATGATCCAATTAGAGACCATTCTAATTATTTCCTTAATGATAAGCTTTACCCCTTAGAAAAATTGAGATTTATCAGTCATCATAGCAACGGAGCTATGGTAAAATTTTTATAAAAATTACGCATAAAATAATTTCATTCAAAGCATAAAAAGAGGACATCCTACCATATTCTAGGAACTATCATCCTAGATTAATTAAAAGAATTTTATTATGCATGGAGATGTGGATGTATGCATGTAGATGTAGATGTATGGATGTGAGTGTGAATGTGGAGGTGGATGTATGCATGGAGATGTGGATGTATGCATGTAGAAGTAGATGTATAGATGAGGATGTGGATGTATGCATGTAGATGTAGATATATAAATGTAGATGTGGATGTGAATGGAAATGGGGATGTATGCATGTAGATGTAGATGTATAGATGTGGATGTGGATGTATGCATGTAGATGTAGATGTATAGATGTGGATGTGGATGTATGCATGTAGATGTAGATGTATAGATGTGGATGTATGCATGTAGATGTAGATGTATAGATGTGGATGTGGATGTGGAGGTGGATGTATGCATGTAGATGTAGATGTGGATGTGGATGTGGAGGTGGAGGTGGATGTATGCATGTAGATGTAGATGTATGGATGTAGATGTGAATGTGGAGGTGGATGTATGCATGTAGATGTAGATGTATGGAGGAGAATGTGAATGTGGATGTGGATGTATACATAGAGATGTGGATGTATGCATGTAGATGTAGATGTATAGATGTAGATGTGAATGTGGAGGTGGATGTATGCATGTAGATGTAGATGTATGGAGGAGAATGTGAATGTGGATGTGGATGTATACATAGAGATGTGGATGTATGCATGTAGATGTGAATGTATGCATATAGATGTGGATGTATGGATGTGAATGTGCATGTAGATGTGGATGTATGGATGTGGATGCATGAATGTACATGTAGATGTGGATGTGAAAATAGATGTATGGATGTAGATGTGGATGTATGGATGTGAATGTGAATGTGGATGTGGATGTGGATATATGTATGAATGTGGATGTGGATGTGGATGTATGGATGTGGATGTGGATGTGGATGTATGGATGTGAATATATGATATGTGATGTGAAGGAATCTGAAGTGATGAGATGAAAAATGATGTGAAGGAATGATATGTGATGTGAAGGAATCTGAAGTGCTACTTCCGCTGCCAGTATCCTGAATCCGTTGCTCGGTGGGAACAGGGATCTTACATGTGACATGAATATATGTGGATGTGAAGTGATAAATATGAATGTATGAATAGATGTGGGTAGTCGTACAGGTGAACGATTGGATGGATATGTATGAATAAGATATAGTGTAGACATAATTGATGTGATATAATGTGGATAGAATGTATAGAATGTATGTGATGGGATGGTTATGAGAATGTATGTGATGGTATGAATGAACGAATGTGATGGTTATGAATGAATGAGATGTGATGGGTGTAAATGGATGTGATGTAATTGAATATGATGGGTGTAAATAGATGTGATGTAATTGATGTGCTGTCATGTGAATTGTGATGTGAATGATTATGATGTGATGAGAAAGGAAATACAGATGAAATAAATGAGAATTGATAATGGAACAATGTGGAAAGACGAGAGTTCATTATAGAAACTGTATTTATGATATGTTTTTAAATGATTGTTTTATGTCAAGATTACTGGAGAAGCATATTGACCGTCTTGTGATTGAGATCGTGGAGACCTAATCGGATAAAATTTACAATAGCTAACGGAGAGTCAACGGGAGGACGTCTCTCGTAGCAAGGTCGACCACCGAGATCTTGACCAGCCTCGGTTCCATTAAAATGGTGAGCTTCTGGTACGGTGGATGAGGAACCAAGGAAGCGGCCTATGAGTGAAGCGCTAGGTCACCTGCACAAAGGATCCTGAGGGTGCTGACCATACGTTGCTCGGGCTCTGGGTCGCCGACAATACCCACGCGTACGTCGAGGAAGATATTGGAACAAGGAGTAAGAGTTGTTTTTTGAATTCGAACATGGATCTGGTTGATTGACCTTGCTGGTCCTCAACAGATGATCTTAATTAGATCACATCACTACAGTGGTTAGACGGTTGGCTAATCCATGGGACTGGATGGAGTTAAGCTGGACTGATGGATCCCTAAATTGAGACTCAATTTTGTTATGGTACGATAGATGAAGTAAATCTCGGACAAAAATTGTTGTATGAAAAAGAATCGACGGTTGTACCTCTCAATGAGAAAAAAAGCGTTGGTCTCTATGATCCAAGGACAATCTTTTCCCTATTCTGACTATGGGACTTACGGGTTCGAACAAATCAGTTCAGTGAGTTAAGGCTTTTGACTACGTCAGAGAAAAATTATCTTGGAGGAATCGTCCGTGCTTTCCGGGCAAGGGAAGTTTTTCCAGGTTTGGTTTTGAAAGAACCGATGGATTAGTCTCTTGTCCGAATATCCGTGGGTGAGGCCCCGAGTGTGGGACCCTGCCCTGCGGCGCAACAAGTGCTACTTCCACTGCTAGCACCCCTGAATTCGTTGCACGGTGGGGACAGGGATCTTACATCTCTACTCACCCTTTGAGGACGAGCGTTTTGTTTTGTTTAAAATTGACTGGAATTAGAAAGTGCAACACAATACATGCCATCGCTTGCTTGAACCAGTGACCTTCAGACTCTCGAGCAACACCTTTCTCCACAGTACTAATTTGCGATCGACAAAGACGAGCCCTTTGTTTTCATATATGCAAGAATACTCTTACGTAGGAGGAGTCAAGACACTAGTATAGGTGAATATATGCAATTAGAAACTATATGGGAGTCATCATTTTATTGCCTTAAATAGAGAGGATATGGGTCATCATTTCATTGACTTTTTCAAGCATTACTCATCACTACATACTAAAATGAAACCTTAAAAAAACACTCTTATTCTTGAAAATCTCACATTTAATGGAAATGAAAAAAAACATTTTAGTGCCATATTTTAGGCGGTCTCCACTGCCTTTGCAGACGTACACGAGGCTCAAAGTCTGAGTGTGAGATCTAAGGGGGAGCCACCGGTAGGAAGGGCGTTGCTGAATAGAGGCGGCTCAGATTGGTTGCCGTCTAGAAAGAAGTAGCTGGCAGGATATGTTGACCACCTCCAAATAGGAGTGGAGATATACTCGTCCTGTGAACGGAAAATGGGATGATTAAATTCCAAAATTTAATCCCAAAGGATTAATCGACTCTTATTATTATTATTATTACCACTATTACCGTGGAGGTGTCGGGCGCACTGGCGCTGCTCTTTGTGGTAGTGGCGGAAACAGGGGACAGCGTGGTGGAGGGAAGTACGGACTCCGCCACGGTGTCATACCCAGTGGCACTGGGAATAGCAAGAGATAGAAAATTGTGCGGGCCCCCGCCTCTGCTCTGCCGGCGGCACGCCACCGCCGCCACAGCACCCGCGCTGTCGTTTTCAAGCTCCAGGTTGAGCGTCGGCTCTGCATCTCCCGGCGGCCGGAGCGTCAACTCGCAAACGTCCGTCCGTGCCGTATTGCTCCTGCAGTAATACAAAATTTGCTCACCTTAAAAACGCGGAGTTCCGATGACTAGCCTAATCCGACTACCCATATTAAGCGAAACTGGCCCGCCGATTCACGTACCTTCCATGACTCCGACGGTCTGTTAATTCTTGATCCTCCGTCGATAGCTGCCGTCCATTGACAGTCGGGATTCTCCAAGCGGGGAACTCCGATAATTTGCAGCCGGGTGCCGGCGGTTGAATGGCGCAAGCGCGTCTTTTGATATAAGCCAAGGCCGCTTGTTCCCTCTTAACGGCGCCGCTGTCCGTACGGGGGACGCTTTGGAAAGAAGAGAGCTCCATCATCCGCTCGAGCGATGATGGTAGAGGAATGGGCACCTGTAAAACCAGCGCAGGTAATCATATCCGTTAACAACATTACAAATTGGAAGTATGAAATGATAAGTTACCTGGTTAATAATCGGGCTTTGGCGCCGTGCGACAATGGGAGAACCGTTCTGTAGCTGCGTAGGAGGGTGGCCAAGACTACCCTGGCCCTCGTTATTCAGACCTAACGTCCCAACTAACCTTTGACGGCGGCTCTCCGCTGATCCCTCGTCTACTTTCCGGCACAGATCATCATCCCACATACAGTTTGATCCCTTCACCATGGCGCTTGGTAGCAGTTCCAAGGGACCAACTTTCGACGGACTTTCGATCAAACTGCGGCGAATGCTGCCGGAAGGAATCAACGTCCTGTTCCCGTCAACGGTCGACGGAAAAGTAGATCCGGCTGCATCAGGGGACACGAGGGCATGGCTAGACTCCCTTTCACGTGGGAGGATACCAGGAGGTGCATAGGGATAGAATAGAGGTTGCCCATGAAGTTGATGAAGCGCAACAAGCTGTTGTGCTTGCTCATGGGAAGCCCTCCGCTGCTCTTCGAGTCTTATTTTCTCCAATTGGGCAACTCCTAGACCTCTCTGTGGTGGCTTCTTTTGCCCTTTCTTTCCTCTTCTGGCCCTTCCTGGCCTAATGAGCCTCCTTTGAGCTTCCACTTGAAGGGCCACATGAGCAAATCCGGATAGCAAAATCTCCCCATCCTGGGCTGGATTGTTGGCACGAGATAAGAGATGGGCCATGTAGACGTAGAATATTGTAGGCTTGCTGTGAAGAGGTTAATTAAAAATAAGGGCATGAAATCTGCTAAAGTAATGGCAATTTTGCTAAAGAAAAAGGGAAAATGAGGAAGGATCCTTCAGGTGGATTTGCGACAGAAGATTGCACAATCAAGCAAAGGGAAGATACGCCATAATCGCAAAGGAAAGGGTCATGATTAATTAGGGTGTTGGGGGAAGAAGGGAGAAAGCAAAGGAGAATCCGGTAGGTGAGGAATGGGGCAGTTAAGAAGAAGAAGAAGATGCAATGGGAGGATTTAAGAACGGAAAACATGTCATAATGTAATTTTATCTAAACTGTACTAAAATTGGTTCTTGCAAGTTTTGGGGGTGGGGAGAGAGAGAGAGAGAGAGAGAGAGATGTACACAGAACGACCACTTTTCTCAGGAAACAGGGATACCTCTCACGCGCAACTTAAATATAAGGGCTGGCACTCTGTGTCTCTCTAAACATTTACAACACACAACTCACACTCTACGGTTACCTACCACTCTCTTCTCCATCTCTCTCTCTCTCTCGCTCTGTGGTCCACCCTCCCATATAAACACAACACAGCACAGTACACACACTCTCTCTCTCTCCTGCGCGCGTAGACACTACATACAAAAACTCATAAAATTATGACAATCAAAACATGTTTATTGGGTTGGTTACCTTTAGACAAATTGGGTCCATTCAGAGCTAAAAGAAGACGATTTCTTGTTCAAATTTCTACAGCCTCCACAAAAACCCTTCCCCCCCCCCCCCACACAGCTCCCCACCCACAACTAACGGGATTCCCGTTAGGTGCTTGTCCCCCCTCCCCACCAGCAAAGCTGGATCAGTTCCTCAACTTTCTCCAAAATCTCAAAAATATAAAGATACAGAAATGAGCACTACCTAGGTATTATATTATTGCTGGTGCATGCAAAGGTACGGCTGTGGTCCCTTGTCTGAGGAGGCTATTAGCTAAGAAGAAAGGCCAAGGCTACCTCCCGTATCAAAAGATACACTTGAAGCCTGTCACTGTCCGGATTTAAAGTTGATTAAATCCCAGAGAACCCGTCAATGCTTTAATAATGATAGCAACGCCTTTGTATGCTCGTGTTCTAGAATCTGTGTAACACACCACACACACACTCTCTCTCACAACTCACACACACTCTGGTCTCTCCCTCTCTCACACACAATGTGTTTTTTTTGAGAAAACTTACAAATTATATACAACTAGTTGGGGACTAGTGCTTTGCACAGTCTTTCTAGGTTTCTAAAATCAAATGCTACCCAAATCTCCTCAAACCTTCTCCTCTATTTTCTGAATCTCTAAATTCTTGTCACTTGGTAGCTTTGTGAAACTCTTTCTTAAAATAATATTATAGTGGGCAACCAGTGTGTTTCTCACTTCTTTTGAGACTCCAAATTCAAATTCTACCCAAACCTCCAAATTCAAGCCTCCTCTTCCTCTTCCCGAACCTCCAAATTCTTTCCAGGTAACAACTGTGTGAAACTCTTCTTTAAAAAGAGAAGAGATATAGAGATATAAATAAAAATAGAGATAGAGATATAGAGATAAAGATGAACGTACAACATTCTCATAAAAAACCTTCAAATTTTTTAAAGATTCAAGTTTTATGATTTAGCATGTTACTTTAGACTCACATCATTAGCTTCACATGCTTGCTTCACATGCTTCCTTTTAATGCTGTGCAGTGTACACACTGCAAACTCTCTTTCTCTCTCCTCTCCTCTCCTCTCCTCTCCTCTCTCTCTCTCTCTCTCTCTCTCTCACACACACACACAGCAGTGAGCTCTCTCATGAAAATAGCTTTTTTTATCTTTTCTTTTCCTATGTTACCTAGGTAGCTCACTTCCTCTAGAGTTAGGTTATCTCGCTTGTAGTAGCCACTGGCCGGCGTAAGCGAATCCTTCGTTAGTGAGGGACCAGGGTGGTGGATTACAAGTAATATGGCGGCACGAGATTACTGAACACAGAGGTTTTTTGATGGCAACGTCTCAAGCAAGGGAAGGAGGAGGACGGCGCTCAACGTTAACTGTCCGCTGTGTGTGTACGTATCTCGGGGACCGGGGCCTGACCCCTGAGGATATCAAGGTTCGAATTTCTCAGGCTTGATTGAAAACCAAAACTAGAGAGAGAGTGGAAAGAGAGGGACTAGGGAACCTGCAGAATGCAGACTGCCACCATAGTTAGGGCAGCCAGGTCCTTGTACAAGCAATTAGAGGAGACGGTCACGAGGTGCAATATATATATATATGAAGAAAGGTTAGCTTGGAAGTTGGGGGACAGCAGAGTGACCTTCCGTAGATGCAACTCATTTGCACAGAGAGCGCGTGGCTTGCCATGGCAAGTTGTGGGGCGCTCTTTCTCGTGAGTGACGCGCCTCTATTATCTAACCGGCTCTAACTTTGTTTGTTTCTTAGATATCTATCCTATAGCACCACCTCCCTCTTGGGCTCTTATGATAGAGAGACAAAAAGGAAACACGAGTGACTGACTGTACTGTAGTTACTAGTCACCTCCTAGTTGCTTCTTTTCATTACTAGTCACCTCCTAGTTGCTTCTTTCTGTGAGAGGACTTGAGCTCTTGCCTGTCCTCACCTCGGACCTGGTCTTTTATGGAAGTACCTTGCAAGTTGCACAACTGATAAATTTTCTAATCCAATGTATCTGTTACATGTACATATTGTATACGGTATATAATGCCCGTATCCAACCTTTTCGAATCTCATCTTTGGAATACTGTACAGTATACATTATTTATACCTCTTTGTTGCTCTGGCTATGTGATACCGACATTAAAATAAAGATTTATACGCATAGTACGCAACAACGATGCGCGGAAATGATGTGTAATGTGGGAAGAGGCGGTAGCCGCCTCGTGACTCATGTGGCGAATCCAGCTGGATGCCAGGTATGCCAGATTGGCCACTCGTACGGGTGCCAGGTGGCGTAAAAGTGGGCCCGACCTGTGTGCGTAATCTACTATTACCCACGCCTCTGTTCGTACTTCTGAAGACAGGGTTGCCGACTGTTGCCATCATAACCCCCACACAATTATTCCCAGACTACTAGCCCTCATCCTACCATATGGTCCATTCCTTGTTGCCAAAACCTTTAGTAGACTTGTGGACAATGCATGGACCTTGACACTTCATTTGCCCCCTCTTGCTACCTAGCATAGGCCTAGGCTAGCGAATCAAGGTGAGATTTACAACTGAGATCAAGCCTCTATCCTCCTCAACTAGACCTTGTTGGGGCCTACTCTAGTTCAAAGAGTCTCTTAATGTTGTGTCTCTAGACCCCTAACTTTATCCAAGTCTTCCAAGTGCCTACTTCTCCTTTCATGCCTCCACTAGTACACACAAGCACACATCCTCCTATACATAATTGCTTTTTGACAAGCATCATGCACTTTTTTGAGCATTTTTTTTACTGTGAAATACTTGCAAATTTTTTTTTGGGACCCGTAGTTATATATATATTATATATATATAACCAAAAAATAGCTTTATATCTCTTGGGGACAGTCATCTTTTGTATTAGAAGATGACAGATGGTCTTTAATTTGTCATTTGTTGAACATGGTCTGAATATAATGTTGGGAAGCTAGATGTAATACTTGTAAATTTTTAAAATTCTCGTAAAAAATTACACTAAAATACAAAAAAACTTTGCTATATTTCACTCGCCCGTCAATTTTGAAGGGCAAGCGTGCCCCATCAAGAATCAAGCCTGCTCCTATACCTCTTCTCCTTCATAGAATTGTCCAAAGTTCAAACCCGTCGAATGTCATTAATACATAGAAAGTTTGTGCCCATATTTCCTTTCCACGCTCACATCTTCCTTGTGTAAAAGATTCATAAATACTTTTTCTTCCAATAACTGTATCCTTTAACCACACACAAACATTAGCTATTCCATCTCATTTTGGCACTCGTCAAGATAGTTAGGTCTTTGCACATGTTAGTCTTAATCTTAAGAACTAATAGAACACTGACTAAAGCATGTGGTTCTTGTCTTTTGTTGTCCATGCTCAAACATGCCAATGTTCCCAGAAAAACCAACGAAACATATAGGAAAAATATATAGTTTTCTAAAAAAGAGAGGATCTTTTTAAAGCTCGAGATGATAAAAAGGGTTCAAGCATTAATTTAAGAATAGAACAAAAGTATGCTAATATTACCATACCAGTGAGTGAGCTTGAGATTAACTTTCACCTTCCTATGCAATTTATAAATTGGAAATGACATAGTTATGTATAACTACACTTGTCCTACCAAAAAAGAGAAGTTTTGAGTGAATGAATTTTCTATGATTTGTTTCTCAAAAAGAACGTCTTTCACATGTATTTGCTCATCTGAAATGACCATGTAATAGAAAGGTTGGTATTAAATAGTGTAAATATTAATGTGTGCCTCATCAAAATAACTTTTTTTATCAGTGGTAGTTTCTCTTGTTTCATGGATGAACTTCTTGTTATGAAGCACCAGAGCAGTTTTTTTTAAATAGGGCACCCATTTTCCTTTTCGATTTAGATTTTAGAATAGAATGTGTTTAGGTACACTAACAAAAGTACTTAATTTAGCCCACCCAATTAAATGATTTTTGGAATAAATTCTTGGTGTATTCATTTCATTTTATTTGCATCAAACTAAGTCGATTTTACACCAGTACTTAATTTAGCCCACCCAATTAAATGATTTTTGGAATAAATTCTTGGTGTATTCATTTCATTTTATTTGCATCAAACTAAGTCGATTTTACACAATACTTGGATGAGTTAAGGTTCTAGAATAGAGCATAAAAATAATAATGTGCTTATATCTTTTTAAATATCAAATATTGATATTAGGAAATTAAGCTCAATTTTGTATGCTACAAAAAAAATTATAGAAAAGAAAAAAAATCTCATGTTAGACAAGTCAAATACTAATAATGCAAATTTGATGCCAACTAGAAAACACATTCTTCGTTGGATCTCTTTCAAAATGATTAAGTTTAATATACAAAGTCCTAACATCTATCTCATTATCAACTCATAGTAGCATACTAGTTATATATGGTACTTGAAAGAAGAAAAGCATTTCTTAGTGCTTTACACCATATTCACTTCAAGTATAGGAGTTGTATTTTTTAATTTAAAAGAAAAAGGAACATTTATTTCCATCGTGTTGTGATATAGGATGTGCGATAAACTGGAGGAGCATTAAATAACTTTGTATTTGGCATGTTGTTGAAGAGAAATAGATTATTAATGGGGTATTTGATAAGTGTGACAATGTAGGGAAAAACTATTTTCATAACAAAAGGATAGCACATTGCTTTTAAATGGGATTCTATATGTATGAGTTAAATCCACAAAGCTTCCAACTATGTAAGTATAATGGGACATTACCAAAGGTTTTATGAACAAGTTTTGTACCTTACAAGAACAAATTTCACACCTATTAAAGACAAATGTTGGAGTGGAGCATCCACCATATTTAAAATCCATATATAAATTTTATTTTGATTTAAAAAGATAAAAGATTCAAGCAAGAGCTAATGACTTGCTCATTAAGAGAATGAGTAAACTAAGAAGATATGCTTACATAGAAGAATATGAGATAAGATTAAACAAAATATAGCTCACCAATTACAATATGATAAAAGATAAGATTAAACAAAATATAACTTATATGATAAAAACATATCTCATTTGGCTAAATGCATTAGACATGAAGCTTTGGATCTTATAAAATGGAGATATTAGCATCCATTGCATCATGCATTACATCTCTCAATTCAATAGCATATAACTTTAAGTCTCCAATAATTTTATTTAAGTCAAAGTCTAAAGATGATGTGAACCATTTCAAGTGAAAAAATGAGCTTGCTACTAGAAGAGTTGTCACGAGATGTGGAACTACTCTCACTGTCAACTCTTTTCAGATAATGAGTTCAATTATTCACAACATTAAAATTATTATGATTGAATTATCTGAAACTGGTTTCATTCTACATACTTTGTATCTCCTGTTTTTTATAATGAGGCCTATAATATGTGTTTTGTGTAAGATGTTTGTATTAGGTAGGTCATCCAAGGTAAGTCGAGAGTAACTGTAAATTTTAAAATTCAGAAGTTACTTGATTCATACCTAGATATGCAAATATATACAATTACAAATTTTCCCTTAGAATATATAGTCCATTTTAGTGCATAGGCTCAGAATGTTTGGGCAAAAAGGTATTGCTTCAATTTGTCCATAATTTTGTGAAAAAAATGGTAAATAAACCACTATAATTTTCTCTCACAATATTTTAAACTATTCCATCTTAGTTTGACACTCTTCAAGATAGTTGGGTCTTTGCACACATTAGTCTTAATCTTGAGAACTCATAGATCAATGACTAAAGCATTTTGTTGTTGTCTTTTGTTGTCCATCCTCAAACATGCCAACGTTCCCAAAAAAATAAAAAAAAAACATATAGGCAAAATATATAGTTTTCTAAAAAAGAGAGGATCTTCTTAAAGCTCGAGCAACAATTCTAATGATAAAAAGATTCAAGCATTAATTTAAGAATAGAACAAAAGTATGCTAATATTACCATAAAAGTGCACGAGCTTGAGATTAACCTGCACCTTCCTGTGCAATTTATAAATTAGAAATGACATAATTATGCATAACCATATTTGTCCTACTAAAAAAAGAGAAGTTTTGAATGAATTCATTTTGTATGATTTAAAAGTTTTTAAAAAATGATGTCTTTCACATGTTTTTTTTCATCTAAAGTCATAATATAATAGAAAGGTTGGTATTAGATCATGTAGATGTGTGTGCCTTATTAAAACAACTTTTTTATTAGTGGTAGTTTCTCTTGTTTCATGAATGAACTTCTTGGTATGAAGCACCATAGCAGTTTTTTTATATAGCGCACCCATTTTCCTTTTAGATTTAGATTTTAAAATAGAATGTGTTCTGGTACACTGATACAAGTGCCTAATTTAGCCCACCCAATTAAATAATTTTTGGAATAAAATCTTGGTGTATTCGTTTCATTTTATTTGCATCAAACGAAGTTAATTTTACACAATACCTGGATGAGTTAAGGTTCTAGAATAGAGCATAAAAATAATAATAGTGTTTATATCTTTTTGAAATTGTTTTTTTGAATATCAAATATTGATATTAGTAAATTAAGCTCAATTTTGTATGCTACAAAAATTTTATAGAAAAGCAACAAAAAAAAAATCTAATTTTGGACAAGTGAAATACTAATAATGCAAATTTGATACCAATAAGAGAACACGTTCTTTGTTGGATCTCTTTCAAAATTGTTAAGTTTAATAGACAAAGTCCTAACATCCATCTCATTATCAACTCATAGTAGCATACTAGTTATATATGGTACTTGAGAGAAGAAAAGCATTTCTTAGTGCTTTACACCATGTAAATGGGTTGCATCTTATAATTTTAATGAGAAAGGAACATGTTTTTCCATCGTGTTGTGATATAGGATGTGCGACAAACTGGAGGATTAAATAACTTTGTACTTGTTGGTAGAGAAATAGATTATTAATGGGTTGTATCATAAGCATGACAATGTGGGAAAAAATATTTTCATAACAAAAGGATAACATGTTGGTTTTTAATGGAATTATGTATGTATGAGTTAAATGCACACAACTTCCAACTAGTATGTAAGTATAATGGGCCCTTATTTAAGGGTTTATAAACAAGTTTTGCACAAGAATAAACTTCACACCTATTTTAAAGATAAATGTTGGAGTGCAGAGGCATCCACCATGTTTAAAATCCATATATAAATTTTATTTTGATTTAAAGATAAAAGATTGAAGTAAGAGCTGATGACTTGCTCATTAAGAGAACAAGTAAACTAAGAAGACATGCTTACATATAGAAGAAGATGAATAAAAGATAAGATTAAACAAAATATAGCTCATTACACTCATTCAACATGGCACTACAACATTATGTTTTAGATAAGAATAAAAAGATAAACATCGTCTTCAATTTATTGAAGGCACATGTAAGGAAATATATTACAAGATATAGATGAGTGACTTTTTTACAGATTAGAGAATCTCAATTAGAAGATGAGTTTAGAAAATAATAATTTCAAAACATGAAAAAAAAAATATTGTTGAGAAATAGATCTCAATCATTATATCTTGATTATATGAGTTTAGTAAATAATAATTTCAAAATGGGAAAAAGGATTTGTTGACAAATAGAGCTTAATTTGTATCATGATTATCTTGGTTATAAGTGAAGCTTAGAGTCTATTAGAGTTATAAATGCTAATAGTTATGAACAAGTGTCAAAATGTAAACACATGGGAGCTTGTTTTATGATGGTTCTAGTATTCATGTGAGAAGTCTAGAAGAGGCTATGTTTATGAAAATAAGTTTGGGATTAATAATTCAAACATTGTTAAGATCGATAATTCATGCTTCATACAAGTATAAAAATAGGCACTGGGGCTCGTAAAGTGCCAAACAATGATTTTTTTCTTTTTATAGATTTTTCTTCTTGTATTTATTCTTTATCTCTCTTTTCCTAATTTTTCTTCTTTTAATGATTAGGTATAAGTCACACCTTTATTTACATGCATTGATCACACTTTGCCACCATCATCAACATACCTTAAAACAAAGGTGAACTTGTCCACATGGAAAGGAAGGCCATTCCTCTTGGAGCTTGAAGAAGGGAGCTCTATCTTAAATAAAGAGCCTAATGCTAGGTACCAATTTGAGAAAAAAAATCATACTCTCATGTTAATACTCTCATGTAGTAAGTAATGAAACTAACAATATTATTTATGCACATAATCTTCATTTCTTTGATTTAATGCATTATGGGGTACAATATCTAAGGATGATCAAATCAAGGAATGAGCTTTATAACTTGGGAGATTAACTTAATTAAATTTAATTATTATTTGGCACATTAATCAAGGCACAAAATTCACATTGATCAAGCTCACATTAATCGAGGCAAGAAATTCATGTTGATCAAGCTCACATTACATAAGGCAAGTATAACTTTTTAGAGCTACAATGAGCTCCAAACACCACAAAAATAAGTGCCTACTCTTAGTGTGCCACTTATGTGGCTACGCAGTTATCCAGATCACCTTTACTCCCACCCCAACATTTGATTCTTCTATAAGCTTCTTCTACCATTCACCTTTTATACTCCTCAATTAACCTTTGAGTACAATGCCTCACCTTAATTAGCACATTAGGAGAATAGCTTGCCTTCCCTCAAAATATAAATCCCAAATATAAGTGAATATCTTGCCACTTCACAACAACAATGTGCACCCATAATTTCTAACAAAAAGGAGGAAGTATGATTTTTTGTCTGTCTTCTTATTCTTAGACATATATACTTTTCCTTATATGTGAAGAAGATGTTTTTTTTTGTCTTTCTTATTCTTAGACATATATACTTTTCCTTATATGTGAAGAAGAAAGAATTCTTTATAAGAAGAAGTCTAGGAGGAAGAGGAGAAAGAAGAAGATAGAGAAGAAGAGGTGAAGAAAGAAGAAGACATAGAAGAAGAGAATTTCATCTTCCTTCTCCCCTTTATTATTGCACATAGAAGAAGACACAAAGAAAAAAGGGGGAGGCAGGCTTTCTCCTTCTCCTCTCTTTATTATCACAAAGAAGAGTATTTTATCTTCCGTCTCCTCTTTGTTATCACACAAAAGAAGACATAGAGAAATAAAGAGGAGGCATGCTTTCTCCTCCTCCTCTAATTTTTTAAATACATTTTTTTTAGTAGAAGAAAAGGATTATTATTATGATTAGTGATTAAGAAGAACATGAAGATAAATTTTTTGAATGTATATAAACCAAGATAAAGCTAAACTAGAAAGATGTCAATCGATTTTATATATATCTTTAGGTCTAAATATGGCCTTCCAAATTCAAATGGTGAGAATTTAAAACACATACGGTTCACCAAATGGAGAACCTCTTAAGCCTTGCACAAAGGGAACACAGGAAAGAAATGTAAGCTATGTCCATGCAAAGGGTTTGGTAGTTGACAAACTTGCCCACCGCTTCTTGTGAGGAGGCTAGGGGTTTTAACCTTGCCACTAGCGATGCCACTCCACTAGTGATTCCTTGAGAGAGTGAAAATAAAAGAGGGAAGGAGATATGGAAATCTCAACCTCTACCTCAATGCCTATATGTGTATACAAGAGGGTGAGGGTGAGAGTGAGTGAGATATGGAGAAGAAGGTGGATATGGAAACACCACGGATATACTTCCAAAACGAATAGGTATAAGATTTTTCACATCAGGTGTTCAAGAAATTGCATCTCTCTATATGTTGAGCACCGCATACATGCCCCAACACTACGAACCATGAACCCATAAGCATCAAAGAAGTAAGGTAAAATTACAAGGGAAATCCACCCGTAAGACCCTTAGAATAAGTTGTTTCAAGGGAAAGAAAGCTTATGAATTCCCAATAGAATCGGAAGAGCACTGGCTGCTGCAGTATGTAGAGGCTATTAATGTACATTCCCACTTCTACTAGGTTTGGCAAAAGAAGCTCAATGTGTTCCCCATTCCGGTTAACAAGGTAACCACTAAAAGGGAAGAGCCACCTGACACGATCAGAACCCCGAAAACGTTGTCGCTCCACTCGTAGGATACGAAACAAAAATTTGGGGCAAGCCCAGCGAGAGGCCAAGAATGGATGAGGAAGGCACTAAAGCAGAGGAGACCAAACATGTTCTTGAATAGTTCAAAGCCTACAAGGTGGGAGACCACTTTTTACAATACGAGAAGGCCCAAAGAATCCATGATGGAAAGCGTGGAACATCCTAGATGATTCTCCCGAGATTAGGGGGATCAACTTGGCAGGTCCAGGGGAAGATCCGAAACCTATCTATATTGGGGAAGACCCCTCCACAAAAGAAGAGAGAAACCTTACTGACCTCCTCATGGAATTCCATGATTTCTTTGCACGAAAGTACACTGATATGAAAGATGTACCTCCTAAAGTAGTCAAACATACCATCCCCATGGTGGAAGGGGCAAGGCTACTAAACCAAAGAGCATACCCTATGAACCCTAGTTACTCCAAGATGGTCTATGAAGAGATCAATTGACTCATGAATGTTAAATTCATCTACGAACTAGAATGCACCGAATGGGTCTCACCCATTTGATAGTACCCAAGAAAAATGAAAAAGTGAGTGTGTGTATGGACCTCAAAAAGTTCAATACTGCCATGATACGAGATCACTATCCATTACCCTTCACATAGCATGTGTTGGACCATGTCACAAGAAAGGAGGCCCACAAAAAGAAGCTTAAATATTGAGGGCTAGGACCCTTCCTAGTGATCAAAATATCCCCACAAGGCACTGTATGCATCAAAACACTCAATGACATCAAAATGGTGATGTGTGCATCACAACACTCGATGGCGAGTTATTTCAACGGTAGTAAACTACGTGCATGATGGTAAAATGAAGTACTTGGCTGATGTACTTCATGTTTCGAATATTACAAAGAACTTGGTTTTTGTTGGACACATGGTTGAGCAGAGGGTCTGCAAGTGAGGTTTAATCCTCAATGATGTTTTGTGGAAGACTTCAAAAATAAGTGTCGCTTGGTTGCAAAGAGTAACAAAAATGGTAGGATGTTACTTTGTATGTGAACATGCATGAGATAAAGGCAACCATGTTTGTGCATGGAACAAGTGTCATTGTAGATATTAACATATGGCATAAGCGCATTGGTCATGTGAATGTATAGAGTCTATGCAGGCCCAAAATATTATTGTAGGTTTGCCAAAGTTTAAGATTGACGGTATGCATAAGATATGTGAAGCATGCCAGCTTGGTAAGCAGGCCAAACATGCTTTCCCACATAAAAAGCATGTCAGTGGAAGGCCATTGGATGTCATACATTCAGATATATAGGGATCGACCAAGACTGCAACCATTGCAGGTTGCAGGTACTATGTTACATTCATTGATGACCACACTAGGAAATTGTGGGTTTATTTCATAAAGGAGAAAAGTGAGGTGTTTGCTCACTTTCATAGATTTAAAGCTTTGGTCGAGAAGGAAAAAGGCATGCAAATAAAATGCCTAAGATCAAATGCTGGGGGAGAATATTTCCACAACGAGTTCAGCGATTTCCTGAGAAAGAAAGGAATCAAGAGGCAGTTTATGTGCAGGTATACTCCACAACAGAATGGTGTTGCAGAAAGGAAAAATAGGCACATTGCAGAAGTGGCACGTGCCTTGATGGTGACTGAAAAGAATATGCCACATTACTTTTGCTGCACAGAAGCAGTAGTAACTACTATGTACATTATGAACAGGGACAGTCACTGCAGATCTTCATGGTATGACTCCTGAACAGAAGTTTAGGGGCATAAGACCGGATGTGTCTCGCTTGAAAATGTTTGGGTGCATTGCATATGTACATGTTCCTGTGATGAAGTGAGAACAAAGTTGGATCCAAAGGCAGAGAAATGCATCTTCATTGGTTATGCTATGGAGCAAAAAGGTTATAGATGATACAACCCTGCCACTCGTGAGATGCGAGTAAGCAGAGATGTTGTCTTTGTTGATGAGACGAGTAGCTAGTATGCATTAGTACTGATGACAACAGAAGATGCAGATGTAAGAAGTGCTGATGCTGCACCACATGTAGAGCATCAATCATAGGTGCTGAGTGGACCTGGTGAGTCCTCGAGTAGTGCTGATGTTGCACCACATGTAGAGCATCAATCATAGGTGCTGAGTGGACCTGGTGAGTCCTCGAGTAGTGGATCCAATGTTAGCCCATGGTCATGCAAGTTGAGGAATTATGCAGGTACACATGTATCATGGAAAGGGAAGGAAAAGGTAGATTAACCTTTTGTGCCTGATCTATCAGCAGGTCACTCATATGTGGATGGTGACTCTAGTGGCTCTAAGTAGAGCCTTGATAAGGAGCTTGGCATTCCATCTGTGGTGGTTACTCCTAGTGTAAGAAGGAGAACCAAGGCTGTTTTGAGGAGTCCTAGCAGTGACCCAAGTGTACATAGGTCTACTAGGGTTAGATACCCTGTTGACAGGTTGAGATATGATGGATATACAGCCCACCATTATGCTTACATGGTAAAAGCAATACAGGAGGTTGAACCCACTTGCTTTGAGCAAGCAACTCGAAATAAGAAATGGGAAGATTCCATGGATGAGGAGATGGTAGCATTGGATGTAAATGCAACATGGGAGTTAGTGCCTTTACCTAAGGAAAAGAAGGCAATTGGATATGTAAGTGGGTGTATAAAGTCAAGCACAATGCTGATGGTTCAATGAGCAGGTACCAAGGGCTATGCGCAGACTTATGGCATAGACTATGAAGGGACATTCAGCCCAGTTGTAAGAATGGTAACCGCGTGAGAGCTATCATTGCTATGGCTGTAGTGAAGGGTTGGTCTTTACATCAAATGGATGTAAAGAATGCTTTCTTGTATGGTGATTTGTAAGAAGAAGTGCACATGATGCAGCCAGCAGAGCAGGTGATGAGTGATGTGAACATCTAGATTTTGTGTGCAGGTACGCAAAGCCTTGTATGGCTTGAAGCAGGCACCCGGAGCATGGTCAAACAAGATCGGGGAGTATCTTGTTACCATTGGATTTCAGATATCCAATGCAAATTTTTCACTATATGTGAAAAAGACAGATAGAGGGATCATGCTATTAGTCATCTATGTGGATGACTTGATCACTGGTGAAGTGATGTAGACATACATGATGTCAGGATGCTTTTGAAACAGAAGTTTGAGATAAAGGATTTGGGTGAGCTGCGGTATTTCTTGGGCATAGAGGTGGTGAGATCACCTCATGGAATTTTGCTATTGCAGAGGCAGTATGGCTTGGACATGTTGTCCAAGTATGGTATGACACAAGAGAGAGATACATTGGAGTAGAACACAAAGCTTTCCACAGATACAGGTAATATTTTGGAGGACCCCACTACATACAGGTGATATTTTGGAGGACCCCACTACATACAGGCGCATAGTGGGTAGTTTGATCTACATGACCATTACAAGGCTAGACTTGAGCTATGTTGTTGGACTTGTGAGTCAGTTTATGCAAGCCCCTAGGAAGCCACACTTGGGTGGCTAGACGGATCCTCAGGTACATAAAGTCCACAGTTGATTATGGACTTTTCTATGAGGTTGGTATACAGAGATACAGTTGCATGGGTACACAGATGCTGATTGGGCTGGTAGTATTGTAGACAGGAGATCTACCAGTGGTTTTATGTTCTCATTTGGAAGTGCTGCTATGAGTTGGAGCAATAAGAAGCAACCAACAGTTGCCTTGTTGAGTACAGAGGTAGAGTATAGGTGTGCTGCTATGGCAGCTTGTGAGATGGCTTGGTTTCAAAAGCTACTTGGTGACATGGGAGAGCCCATGGATAGGGCAGTTGTCATATATTGTGACAACATGAGTAGTATACAGTTGGCCAGTAACCTAGTATATCATGCTAGAATGAAGCACATTGAGGTGCATTATCACTTTGTGAGAGGGAGAAGGTTCTAGTAGCAAGAGATGTAGATCTGGTATATGTTAGCACAGAGGATCAGGTGGCTAACATCTTCATGAAGGCATTGGGCACATAGAAGTTCCACAGGTTTAGGAGCTTACTTGGAGTGCAATGTGTGGCGTTGAGCTTGAGGAGGGGGAGTGTTGAGATATCAAGCTCAACTAGTGTTACGAGACAGACATTGATGACCCGCCTGGGTGATAGCTTCTGCATCTACACCACTCGCATGATTGGTGAGATTATGGGTGATACGTGGCCAGTGGGATGACATGCTATGACTGGCATAATTATAGGGCTAGTTGATTTAGTCGGGTTCGCATTATGGACCAACCCTTGTATATTGTAGTAGTTGAGTACTAGCCCATATAGTGTGTTCTCTTATCTTTATGTTATGTTGGTTGAGTAGAGAAGAAGATAAAAGAAATTTTAGCTATCCATCTCTCTCTTGTGTCTTGCTCTCTCTTGTGTGTATGTGTTTTCTTGCTAGGGTGTTTGAAGCTCTCCCTCTCCCGCACATTCTCTTTAAGTAGCTCTCCTCCTTCTTTGCATGAGTAGTAGATGTGTTAGCAGTAGCTCTCATCTTGCCTTGCATCCATGTGATCGCATTGAGAGACACCATGTGGATGAAGCCATTCCCTGCACACTCAACAGGTTAATGCTGGTGCTTGGTTTAGCTTCATTTTCTTTTCCAAGTACACCCATTTATCAATGGGCAATCCTTATATATGTGGTCTATCCCACAACTTATGTATAAGGTAGTTAAGGCTAGGGTACTCATCACAAGGGCACTTAACATCCCTTTCTTGACTGGACATCTATTTGGTGAGGTCTAGCATAGTGATAACATTACATAAGTGGTTGTTTAGACATACTGTTTAAGTCCTGCCCTCGCGGTGTTGTGGCAGCTAGGTATACGGGGTTCCATCACATAATGACTCAACATTTCTAGGGGTGGGCTACTTGGTTTAGGGGGCTCAAAGATGGTGTTGTTAGTCACCTCTCCCTCCTCACCTTCTTCAAAAAATTTTGTAAAGCCCAACTGGTGAATTGGGGTCACTCTAGGTAGCCGGGGTTATAGTGGAAGGACTAGAGCTAGCAAGGGTATGTCAGGTATCCTGAGGATACCTTGCTGGGCCACTTCATGGCAGGCTGAGGTGCATTGTGCTATGATAGTGCTGGCAAAGCCAGTGGTGGTTTCCTTAGATTAGGTGGTAAGGCCTACGGGTACGGGCCTAGCTTGAGCAGCTCTTTGGTGGTAAGGCCTACGGGTACGGGCCTAGCTTGAGCAGCTCTTTGGTGGTAGAAGTTTGATGTTTCGTGATTTCCCCATCTCTGGCAGTAAGTGTAGTAGAGAGTTGGTCTAGGTCTCAAATGTGGCCACTCTTACTAGTGTGGTTTGCTCTACAAATCGGGCACCGTGCTAGTTCTCTCTTGGGATAAAGATGAGGTTGGCTGGCCTAATCTTGGCCTTGACCTATTCTCCATTGTTGGGTCATTTGTTGCATCAGTGTAGCTCTACTGCTGCTGCTAGATGCTCTACCTGTTATCCTGAAGAGGATTCCTTCCCCTTTCCTTTAGATTTTGTGCTTATGGTTTTATTTAAATGAAGCTTCAAAAGTGCCTTCATGCAATTCTCAGCTTGAAATTGTCTTCAAAATTCATGGTGTGTCCAACATTGCTCGAAGGAGGTGTGTCCAAGAGTATGAAGGGAATCATGCAAGGCTTCAAGTCCCTCTAAGAATCGAGATCGATCCATCATTCATCAGAGAACTTGTCCCTATCATTACAAGTGATAATGAAGATATCTCACCCAATTGATATAGTCCTAGATGGATTCTCCCTCTTTCTCCTTCACATTATGCAACTGTTCGATTGGACTCCATTGAGTTCCTTGTCTCAAATACCCTACTTTGAAGGCCTCTTTCAAGGAATTAAAAGTAGCCTTGTCTTCAATTTTTAGATCAAAACCATGACACTCACCCTAAGGTAATCTTCCACGTGGTCCAATGCTTCACAAATCTAGTTAAACATCTCTAGATGAGGTATGGGATCCTCTGACCCATTAAACTTAGTAATAAGTTTGGAGATATCAGCTGGTTTGCTCCTTTCTGGTCTTGGCCATGGCATCGGTTGTGTGGGTGTTAGTGATACAATTCCTGAGGCTACCTCCTCCCTATTTCCATGGCCAACGTCAACATTTTACGTATCAACACTATAGCACAGCTGAAGCTGGTATAGGTGAAGGTATGATAGGTGTGGGGAACCAAATCCTAGAGGGTAATATCCCATTTATGGATTGTGCCTCAATGGTGGGCCATTCTGTGCTCCATAGGGATTCATATGGTATCTGGGATACACCCCTCGAGGTGGGTAGTTATATACATGGGTGCCGTGTCTTGGTTGGGGTGCTCTTGGTGGACTCTCTCCCCATGGTAGGAGGTTTCAAGGCCTTGGTTAGCTAGTTCTCAACCTAGGCTTGGCCTTGGCTTGGCATTGGTCTAAGTTCTTGAAATGAATCTACTGACATGGTAGTCAATATGCTTCCCCAAACCATTGGATTGGTTCGAATACATTCTCAAGCTCTTACTCCCTAGCATGCACACAAACCTTGAAGCTATCAACAAAGAAACATGCATACTAGAGAATAGACATGAGAAGAGAGACAAACATCAACTCATTGCATTGAATTAACAAAAGAACTTACAATAATGTAGATGGGGAGAGAGAAGAGCTTGCACCTCTATGGGAAAAGAGGGAGAGCTAGTCTCAAGAGAGCTCAAACATGAGTTTGCCCAATGTGTCCATGCTCTCAAATGAGCCACCTTTTATACAAAAATTCTAGAACTCCCAAAAGTTCCCATGTGGGATTATTGTCAAGCCCTCTCCCACATTCATCTACAAAGTGGAACTCTTTACAAGAGCCCTAAGTATCTTTTTTGTTGCATCCTTGTATTGATCTTCATTTGTCATGCAACAACCACCTCCGGTCTTGGACCTATCAGGGGTGTGGCAGTTCTCTTAGGATGGCGATCCATGCTCGTTTCCCTTGGATGAGGCTCTTTTGATTGTGTTTTCCTGAGGATAAAGTTTCTTAGTCTCGAGGAAAGACTCCTTTTTGTGAATGTGCGGGGGATCTTGGGGCTTACTCTTGAGATAATGATATATCCATACACTAGGTAGTCAATCCTAGGAGTAATGTGTCAGATCTAGCAAGCGATTATGCATAGGAGAGTTTAGTGTCCTCAAATAATGGGTTATTTTGCACCAATTTCCCTGAGCATGTAGATGCATGAATGTGTTGAGTGAAGGTGCAAAATCACACTCTAGAATAGGGATATCTTTGCCTCTAGAAGTTAGGAATGACCGTTCTATGTGAGTACGAGCATGGCTAAACTACAGCTACCACTATTTGTCTTCTCAATTATATTGGTACAGTCGTGGACTAGAATCTGGAACGGATGTTCTCTTGTAGAGGCACAGATGCTTTGTTAATATTGAAGGGTGCGGCCATGGTGGGGAGATAGAGGAACAAGCATTCTTTTGCAAGGGAGAGTGCTCTCTATGTTTTCATCCCCTTGATGCAACATGTGAATATGTGCTATGATGTAACCACTTTTTCTGCCTCTCTTGCTTCTCCCTCCAGTTGGTGCAATGGGCTAGGTGCCTAGTTTGTAGATTTGGCATCAACCTAAACACACCTATCGAGTTTTGGGTATCGACGATATTTTTCTAGGGACAATAGAGATTGATCCATAGACAGGGCAACCAATATCTCACACGACATGAGAGGAATTTCTAGCCATTGCTTGTGAGTCAAGCATCGAGACCCTCCCAAAGGGCTTCAAGGAGCCAACAGAGTTGGTGTGGATTGAGATACAGTTCAAGCAGCTATATGCTATTCTAGAGGAAAGTAGGCGCACAATATTTGGGCACATTGGTGGTGCTGGACCTAGTGGCATATCTACTGAGACACATCGACATAGAGTTATGACAGTTGAGCAGATTACATGTGTGGAGTGGGAGACACATATGCGTGCTGACTTCACTCTTAGTTTAGAGAGATAGGCCAGACCATGGGAATCACGAGAGAGAGAGGAATACAGGGCCCTTGAGGCAATGCGAATAGGTGCTAAACACAGATTAGCTAGGTTAGCACTTACTTTTGTAGTCATTATATGATGTTTGTTTACTATTGTCTAGTGGCTATGCCTAGAGTATCTGGTCTAGTACCCTTATGTTGTAGTTTCATGTATTATTCTCTTATATTTATACATTATCCCATTTTGGTCTAGAGTATCTGGTCTAGTACCCTTATGTTGTAGTTTCATGTATTATTCTCTTATATTTATACATTATCCCATTTTGGTTACATAGAAGGGTATCATTTCTCTCTCTCTCTCTTTCTCTCTCCCTCTATCTCCAAGGCACACACACACACACCCCCCCCTACATAATGCATATGAACTCACACACAAACACACCTCTAATGTTTTGTCTCTTTCATTTTGGTTACAATGTGTATGCCAAAGACTTAATTTTTATGGTGTTGTGGCCTTAGAGAGCCCCCTAAAAATTCAGCCTTTGGTATGTACATCGCAACCAAATGTGGTTCGATGGTGATCAAACTTTGCAAGAGTGAGGGTGGGATCGACATACACACTCTTGCAAAGTTTTATCACCATCAAACCACATTTGTATGCAATGTGCATTGGAAATTCCCAATTTTCAATTGGTTATGGCCTTAGAGAGCCCCTTGAAAGTTGGGCCTTTACAATGCACATTGTAACTAAATGTGGTCCAATGGTGAACAAACTTTACAAGAGTGTATGGAACCCACCCTCACACTTGCAAAGCTGTGTCACCATCAGACCACATTTGGTTTCAATTTGCATGCTAAAGGACCAATTTTTAATGTGAGGTAGCCTTAGAGAGCTTGCTGAAAATTATGCCTTTGGCTTACACATTGCAATTATGCATTTGGCATACACATTGCAACCAAATGCGGTCCAATGGTGACCAAAATTTACAAGAGGATATATGGACACCATCCTCACTCTTGTAAAAGTTTGATCACTATTAGACTGCATTTGGTTACAATGTGTGTTGGAAAGGCCTAACTTCCAATGTATTATAGCCTTAGAGAGCCCCCTGAAAATTGGGCCTTTCCAATGCACATTGTAACCAAATGTGGTCTAATGGTGACCAAACTTTTCCAAATTATATATGTGGACCCCACCCTCACTTTACAAAGTTTGGTCACCATCGGGCCACATTTGGTTATAATGTGTGCGCCAAAGGCCCAATTTTCAATGGTGGGCTATTGCGCCAAAGGCCCAATTGGGTTGTTGGCATGCACATTGTAACCAAATGTGGTTTGATGGGGCGACCAAACTTTGCAAGAGTGTATATGTAGATTCCACCCTCACTCTTGCAAAATTTGGTTCATCGGACCACATTTAGTTGCAATGTGCATGGTAAAAGCCTAATTTTCAACGTAAGGTGGCTTTAGAGCCCCATGAAAATTGGACCTTTGGCATGCACATGCTAAAAGCCTAATTTTCAACGTAAGGTGGCTTTAGAGCCCCATGAAAATTGGACCTTTGGCATGCACATGCAATCAAATTTGGTCCACAATGGTGTGACAAAACTTTGTAAGAGTATAAATGTTGATCCCAACCTAACTCTTACAAAGTTTGGTCACCAATGAGCATGCTAAATGCCCAATTTTCAATGCGAGATGGCCTTAGAGAGCCTGTTGAAAATTGGGCCTTTGGTATGCACATTGTTAAAGAGAATGCAAGGAAGAGGTAGAGATTGAGTTCCTTGTAAGAAAACACACACATAAGAGAATGCAAGGAAGAGGTAGAGATTGAGTTCCTTGTAAAAAAACACACACATAAGAGAGTGCAAGACACGAGAGAGATGGATGGTTGAGTTTTCTTTCTTCCTCTCTTCTCTAAAGCTGTATAACTCAAAGATAAGAGTACATATATAAAGGTAAAGTACTCTCCTAAAATGACATACAATGGTTGGTCCATAGTGTAAACCTAACTATATGAGCTGGCACTATAACTATGATATAACTCTAGTACTCCAAAGCGGCTGTCACACAGTCTGTCAGTGCAGCATATCAAGCATAATCTCACCAACCATGCTAGTGATCAAGCTACCCACTACGCACTTGTATGTAGTCTGTCCTCCAATAGCTCACATGTATCTGCAGAAAGCTTTGTGTTCTTCTCCAATGGCATTGAAACAGGCTTATAGCTTGTCATACCATACTTGGACAACATGTCCAAGCTATACTGTCTCTGTAATAAGAAAGTTCCATGAGGTAATCTTACCACGTCTATGCCCAAGAAATACCACAGCTCACCCAAATCCTTCATCTCAAACTTTTGCTTCAAAATCCTCCTGACATCATGTATGTCAACATCATTATCACCAGTATAATTAAGTCATTCACATAGATAACTAATAGCATGATACCTCTATCAGTCTTTTTCACATAAAGTGAAAAATATGGATTGGATATCTGAAATCCAATGGTAACGAGATACTCCCTGATCTTGTTTGACCATGCTCTAGGTGCCTGCTTCAAGTCATACAAGGCTTTGTGTAACCTGCACACAAAATTTGGGTGTGCATCACTCTCAAAGATACTCCCCAATCTTGTTTGACCAAAGTTTGGACCATGCTCTAGATGCTTGCTTCAAGCCATACAAGGCTTTGTGTAACCTACACACAAAATCTGGGTGTGCATCACTCTCATAACCTCGTGGCTGCATCATGTATACTTCTTCTTGTAAATCACCATGCAAGAAGGTATTCTTTACATGCATCGAATGTAAAGGCTAGCCCCTTTTTGTAGCCATAGCAATGACAGCTCTCATGATTGCCATTCTTGCAACCACGTTGAATGTCTCCTCATAGTCAATGCCATTCTTGCAACCACGTTGAATGTCTCCTCATAGTCAATGCCATAAGTCTGCACATAGCCCTTAGCCCAACCAATCTTGCCTTATACCTACTTACTGAACCATCAACGTTATGCTTGACCTTATACACCCACTTACATCCAATTGCCTTATTTTTCTTAGGAAAAGGCACTAACACCCATGTTGCATTTGCACCCAATGATGCCATCTCTTCATTCATGGAATCTTCCCATTTCTTATTTCCAAGTGCTTGCTCAAAATAAGTGGGCTCCAACTCTTGTATTTCTTTAACCATGTAAGCATAATGATGGGTTGTATATACATCATATCTCAACCTATCTCAATAAGGTACCTAACCCTCATAGACCTACGTACACCTAGGTCTATGAGGGTTAGTTACCTATCTCAACAAGGTACCTAACCCTCATAGACCTACGTACACCTAGGTCACTGCTAGTGTCCTTAAAATAGCCCTGGTTCTCCTTACAACAGAAGGAGTAACCACAGATAGAATGCCATGATCCTCATTAGGGCTCTACTTAGAGCTGCTAGAGTCACCATCCACATATGAGTGACTTACTGTGGATAGATCAGGCACAAAAGGTTAATCTACCTTTTCTTTTCCTTTACATGATACATGTGTACCTACATCTATCCTCAACCTTCTTGACCATGGACTATTGACCATGGACTAACATTGGATCCACCTACTAGAGGACTCTCCGGGTCCACTAAGCACCTGTGATGATTGCTTCTCTACATGTGGTGTAGCATCAGCATCTTCTTTTTCCTTCACTATTGATAAATACCAGCTACTCATCTCGTCAAAGACAACGTCTCTGCTTACTTACATCTCACAAACCATAGCATCTATAACATCTATAACCTTTTTCTCCATAGCATAATCAATAGCATAACATCTATAACCTTTTTTTCCATAGCATAACCAATAAAGATGCATTTCTCTACCTTTGGATCCAACTTTTTTCTTACTTCATCAGAAACATGCACATATGCAATACAACAAGCACTTTCAAGTGAGACACATCTAGTCTTATGCCTGTAAACTTTTGTTGAGGCATCATACCATGAACAACTGCTATTGTGGGTGTCCTACTTATAATAATGTATATAGCAGTTGCTATAGGTTCTACCCAAAAATAATGTGGCATATTCTTTTCAACCATTAAGGCAAGTGCCACTTCTGCAATGTACCTATTTTTTCTTTTTGTAACACCATTCTATTGTGGAGTGTACCCGCATGTAAATTGTCTCTTGATTCCCTATTTTCTCAAGCAATCGCTGAACTTGTTGGAGAAATACTCTCCCCCACCATTTGATCGCAATCATGTTATTTCCATGCTTTTTTTTTTCTCGACCAAGAATTTAAATCTATGGAAGTGAGAAAATAACTCATTTTTCTCTTTCATGAAGTAAACCCACACTTTCCTAGTGTGGTCATCAATGAATGTAACATAATACATGTAATCTACAATTGTTATAGTCTTGGTCGGTACCCATACATCTAAATGTATAACATCTAATGGCCTTGCACCGACATGATTTTCATGTGGGAAAGCATGTTTGGCCTGCTTACTAAGCTAGCATGATTTAGATACTTTATGCATGATTCAGATACTTTATGCATACCATCAATCTTAAACTTTGGCAAACTTGCAACAATATTTTGGGATTGCATAGACTTCAGGACCAATGTGCTTGTGCCATATGTAAATATCTGCAACAATGAAACTTGTTCCATGTGCAAACATGGCTACCTTTACCTCAGGTATGTTTACATCTAAAGTAAACATCCTGCCATTTCTGTTACCCTTTGTAACTGACACTGAGTTTTAAAATCTTCCACAAAATATACTTGAGAATTAAGCCTCACTTGTAGACCTTTCTCTACCATCTGTCCAATAGAAACTAGGTTCTTTATAATATTTGGAACATGAAGCACATCTACTAAGTACGTCATTTTGCCATCCTATATAGACAATGACACTTTACAAACATGCGCAATGGGATATGCAATATCATCACCTGTTTCTACATAACCTACTTTTTCCATTTTTTACGTTTCTAAACCACTCATCGTGATTGGTCATGTCCTAGAGGCGCAAGAATTCACATACCATATATCTTGATAATCTAACACATCTCTTGTTGTGGAATTGAGCATGTGCTGCATCACAAATAGCTACTCACTTCTATCACTACCCTATTTACTAGATGATGCATAGTTGCCTTTGTGCAACTTTTTGCTCTTAATGTCATTATTCTTTTTATAGTATTCCTTTGCCCTGGTTTGCCACCATAATAGCACTCTATGCTATTTCCACTTTGATTTCTTTTTATAGTATTCATATGCCCTGGTTTGCCACCATAATAGCACTCTATGCTATTTCCACTTTGATTTCTTTGCCAACCACCTTGACCTCTTTGACTCCCTTTGCCTCTAGACTGGCCTCTTCCACCTGTGTATGATTGTTGCTTGCGAATCATTGGACTATTGTTGTCCAGAATTTTGATTTCCTTGTCGGCCAACTTGCCCTCAACCATAACCTCTACCTCTGCCTCTACCTGAATTAGAGTAGAAGTCCTATTTTGATGTGTTCTTGCTTTATGAAGAAGAGTCCTCACCTAGAGACTTTTCTTCTCTACAGACACCAAGTCCTAAAAGTTGGAAATATTCTCTTTGATTGTAATAGAGATCTTGAATGGCTTGTACTCTTTACCAAGCCCATTTAAATAGATGCTCACCAAATCATCATCTTCCACCAATACATTGATAGACCTAAGGTATTTACCAATGCCCTTGATCTTCAAAGCATACTCATTGATAGACATGCTTTTCTTTTTTCATAGTATGTAGCTCTTGTTTTAGCTGCATCTTCCTTGCCTTTATATTGGACCAGGTTTGGAACATCTACACCAAGTTTTGCCATGCAACTCTAGAGTTTTGGAACCTTGTATGTGTCTTAGCATTGTTTCTGTGACACTAATCGAAAGCCAATACATGACTTTCATTGCACCTTAATTCCAATCCTTGAATGCCTTTATATCGCTAGACTGGCATTCTCTTCAAACAACTGTCGAGGCTCCTCGTCTTATTTGACATAGTCCCAAAATCCTTTACCCACCATCAGGAAATTGTTCATTCTAAACTTACAGGCATGGAAGTTGTTCTTGTTCGGCTTCTCACTAGCAATCTGATTGAGTTCATCAGACATGTTAGCCTAAAACAATCAGAAACCTACGAATAGACAATTTCTCTATGTAACTTGTAATATAGCAGCTTTTGTGACTAATTTGCAATACTTCAGTACAACCTGTATGTCACCAGATCTGACCCAGATCTGACCAAAGTACATGTACATACACCTAGTATCAACAATACATGTGTAAACACTATCTACACTCCCAGAATGCACTATTGTATTGTAGTAACCAAATTTTGACCGTTTACCCACCAGAACTTACTAAAACTCTCAAAAACACCTTGTGATTTTGCAAGCAAACACACACGCACAAGAGAGTGCAAGACACAAGAGAGATGGATTACTGAATTTTCTTCTATCTTCTTCTCTTCTATACAACCATATAACTCAAAGATAAGAGTACATACATAAAGGGAAAGTACTCTCCTACAATAACATATAATGGTCGGTCCATAGTCTGAACCCAACTATATAAGCTAGCTCTGTAACTATGCCATAACTCTAGTACTCTAAAGTGGTTGTCACATAGCCTATCATCAATGGTGACATATCAAGCATAATCTCACCAACCATGCCAGTGGCATAAGTGCAGAAGCTATCACCAAGGCGGGTCATCAATGTCTACCTATAGCACTAGTTGAGCTCGATATCTCAACAATTGTAACCAAATGTGAGGTGTCCTTAGAGAGTTTACTGAAAATTGTGTCTTTGGCACATGCAGCATTGTAATCAAATGTGGTCCGATGGTGACCAAACTTTGCAAGAGTATATATGTGCATTTGGACTCACTTTTGGGCCTTTTAAGCTCTTTGAGATTCTAGGAAATATTCCATAAGGATCAATGAGGGTGAGGCTTCCGTTACTTTTGAGGTTACTTTTTGGTGGGGAGGCCATAACTTGAGCATAAAAAATCAAAGTTTGTCGGAGGTTAGTGCGTTAGAATCCTCTCATTAAGATCTTTCTAATGATATGTTACATGATATAGTTTTGAGGTACTATGGATAGTGTTATCCACGATCCCCCTTTTCGTAATAGAATGATGACGGCATTTCTTAGAGGGCCCAAAAATGAGTCCACATTTTCCCTAATGCTCTTGAAAAATTAGGTCATCACATCAAACCACATTTGGTAGCGATGTGCATGCCAAAGGCCCAATCTTCAATGTGTTGTGGCCTTAGAGAGCCTACTAAAAATTGGGCCTTTAGCATGCACATTGCAAAACCAAATGTGGTTCAATGGTGACCAAACTTTGCAAGAGTGTATATGTAGACCCCATTATTGCTCTTGCAAAGTTTGGTCACCACATCAAATCACATTTGATTGCAATGTGTGTGCTAAAGGACCAATTTTCAATGTGTTGTGGCCTTAGAGATCCCCTTGGAAAATTGAGCCTTTGGAACCCACATTGTACACAAGTGTAGTTTGATGGTGACCAAACTTTGTAGGAGTGAGGGTGGGGTCCACATATACACTCTTGGAAAGGTTTTTCACCACCATCAAAACACATTTGGAATGTGCATGCCAAAGGCCCAATTTTCAAGAGGCTCTCTAAGGGCACAACACATTGAAAATAGGGCCTTTGGCATGCACATTGCAACCAAATGTGGTCTGATGGTGACCAAACTTTTCGAGAGTGAGGGTGCGGTCTACATATACACTCTTGCAAAGTTTGGTTACCATAGGACTGCATTTAGTTACAATGTGCATGCCAAAGGCCCAATTTTCAAGGGACTCTCTACCAATTTTCAATATGTTGTGGCATTAGAGAACCCCCTGAAAATTGGGCCTTTAGCTTGCACATTATAATAAAAATGTGGTCCAATGATGAACAAACTACAAGAGTGTATATTGGACCACCCTCACTCTTACAAAGTTTGGTGAGTGACCATGAGATCACATTTGAACATGAGATCAAATGTGACCATGAGATCACATTTGAACACCAAACAAATAAACATCAAAAGATGCAACAAGTAGACATCAAAAGATGCAAAATACAATGAAAAAAAGTGAGACACCAATAATATAATAATAAAAATACAAAGTACAACTCTCCATGGTATAAAACTAATCATCAACACCCTATCTAGGCTCTTAGAACATCTAATATGCTCTTGTGCTCATCTACATGAAGCTGCCCATAGAGGTTAGGCACTACTTTTGCTTTTGTGGCTTTGAACACTTGATCAAGATAAAGCTTGATCGCAATCACAAGATGAGAGAAGATGTAGGCCTCACAATCAACCTCATACTACTAAAGTTGAATGTATCTCCCATGCCTACAAGCATGCCGAAAATAGTAACCTAATGTAACCATACTATGTGCATCAAATTAAACCCCACCATGGCATTCTTGTTGAGAATGCTCTTTGGCATAGAGCATCTCAACAAATAGTAGTCCACCTTCTCATTGCCATCAAGGAAAATGACAGTAAAGACATCATCCATGGTCAATAAATAATAAGCATGTCATAGTCAACTGTAAACATGGTGCCAACATCGAGTGTTGTAGGTACAACATGCATAGGATACTCAAGGGTAATCACTCAATCAGCCTAAGGATATGGCCATGTGCGGCATGACACACTCACCCTAATCACCCACAATGGATGTTTCTATGAGATTGATTTTTACCTACATTTAGATTGTCATCCCAAAGTTTACAGGCTTCAAACAAGACCAAATATTTTATTTAATAACATCATCTAACTGATCCAGACACACAGTTGACCTAGCTTGATTCAATCAGACCCTGCTAACTCAAAGTCTAAGCTTTTTGATTTAGACCAGATTCATCAGATCTTAGATCCTTACTCACACATATATTCTTTCAACAATATCAAACCAGACAACAAAAGTAAAGCATAATAAATTCATCCACCATCTCGAAAGAACATAAGAAGTCTCTTGCATATATAGATGATAATTCAGCCTATCCCCACAACAACCCTCAGACCTAGGGTATCAACAAAAAAGAGAGAAAATCACAAGAACAAGGGGGATCCACCACAGAATATTGTCTCAACAAGATTTCCTCAAGAAATTTTCTTCAACTCCACAACAGTAAGTTTCTTTTAACTTTGCTACCCCCCTCTGCAGGCTTCCACCAATCAAACCTAGCGCGCAGAGGAGAGCAGGTGAAGTTCTTAATAGTTTTTGTCCCTCATATGCATCCATCAAGAAGAGGAATATATTGGATGCATTGGTTACTCATCACATTATTGTAAGAGCCATAAGTAGACTCCACATCGCAGGCAAGATGAGAGCTACCTCTCACATTCCTTGCATTGCACCATGCACTCTTAGAGGTGGTTCTTTGAGAAGGCAAAGTCTAGATGCAGATGATGATGGGGTATTACGGGATTCTAATGATCGTTCTCCTAGGTGTAATCGTTTGATTAGCGATAGCACCAAGGAACTTCTAGAGACATTTTGGGAGGAGAATTATAGAGCTTTTCCAGTGTTCAAGAAACCATTGCAAAAAAGAGTCTCAAAGGGTGTGTTCATCAAACATGGGGCCTGCTTTCTTGAGGTGACTCAAATTGAGTTATATACTCAGTTTGTGGAGGCACACCCTCACCTCAAGATCTTTTGAGCGATGTTGTAAGCCATGGTTTGTGCGCTACTCCCATCAGCGTGACACATGTTGTTGTTGATACCATGTGGAGTTTCAACTCTAGTATGATGTGTTTCATTACCTTAGTGGGATCAATGTGAGGCCTACTAGCCTGAGTGATTTCATACACTCTCTTTTATGTCCACACAAGCTAGATGCCTTATACCATCACCTTTCATGTGTCGAGGGGAAGTGTGGTGCATGTGGGGGGTTAGCAGCACTATCTATGCTTGAGGGGGGATGTTAGTGACATTAAGGTAGTGCATTCGCAACAATATGAGTATATAGTGCACCAGCTTGATGGTGGGGGGAAATCTATGAGGTTGTAGCTCATGGAAAAATGCACTCCACGTGCATTTTTCTAGAGAGCACATCTACCCTTATATATGACACACCCATTGTGCCAAGTGGCAGGACCATTAGTTTCATGCGTGCTTGGAGCAATTTGCCATTGGTGTGGTTATCGCAGTGATGAACTTTGTTAAGAACTATACATTCACGCCCTACCACCATAGGAGATATAATCTAAGTACTACTTCTTAGAGCAAGTATAATATCTTGGATTTCTTTGTGATGTATTAGATTGCTTTTGAGCATTGTTTTAAGATAAAACTGTATTGCATTTTATGTGGTTATTTTGGTGCATATTAGCTAACGTCATGTAGAGATACACTTGGATGGAGTTGCCAGCACACTCGAGGCTCGTATCATTATTAGGGAGTACCATTTTTACATTAGTGATGGATCACTCACATGATGCACATTTTGTACAGTACATCATTGTTTCTCCCTTTATGATGCATTTACATGATGGAACATGGAGTCACATGGCATGAGCAATGGATTTGGTCTGACCTACGTGGTGGTCAGTTCAAGTCTTTAAAGCAGTTCTATTAGCTTTATAGGTGGCACTTGGAGACTAGCAGGATAAGTCATTTGGAACTTTTTTGAGACTGACCATGGGAAGGGGGAGCATGGTGCTGGTGTGTGCATGAAGCACACTTTACAACATCACTAGCTTCAACCTGATGTAGAAGAGGTCTAGAGATGCACAATAGGTGTGGAGTGGTGTACATAGCACTTAAGTGGTAGCGCAACCTCTTCTTATTCCTCACGTGATGCGAGGATGGTTAGGAGATACTTTTGGTGTCTGGATGGTAGCACTATGTATCGCTTGGTGGCATTTGATTGCCAGATAGTTCCATGCACTTTGGTCTTCCATTCCATTCAGAGCACCTCTCGCAGTGACCCCACTATCTTCACATGGTGGTTTTCATACTTCTGTGAAAGACTAGATGGTCTGTGTCAATTGAGGGCTACGTCAAGTTAATAACATATTAGTTTGGATCAATTAAGGACCAATATAAGCCATTTTGAGAGTGTTTAAGGTTTAACATGGTAATTCTAGATTGAAGGGAAGTAGTTTTGAGTCAAGTTTGACAGTCAAAAGACTCTAAGTGGTTAGTAGTCTAGCAATTCACTGTGAGTAGTCAGACAGTAGGGTTTATGAGCTGATGGGTCATTCAAAGTCAGCTTCAGTTGGTTGCAATCAACTGAGCATCTATAGGGTTGGTTCCTTGTGTGGTTTGAGTATTGTGAGGGTTTAAAGGAATCATAGGACATAGCACAAAGAAAGTCTTTTCCAATAGAATCAGCTAGGTCTGATTTAGGCAGAGCTAAGTCCATTTTAGTCAAATACAGTCAGATAGCCACCATCAGCTTCTATAGTTAGCACAAAGTTTTTGATGTGATATCTATTTGAGATTAGAACAGCCTAAGGGACAAAGAGAGTTGATGGACAAGTAAGAGAAAGTGTCTGATTTAGTTAAGGCAGTTGAGTAGTCGGTTGGGTCTGTCTCAGTTAGCTGAGTCAATATCTGTTAAGATCAGTCAGATTAGTGTCAGCAGAAGGTTCACAGAGCATCATGAAAGTATTTAGCGAGGTTCTAGGATTGAGGGTTTGAGGTAAGCTAAAGCCATAGGACAATTAAAGAGCCAAGAGGTCTCATTTCGGATCAGTCAATGTCAACCTTCCAGATTAGTTCACAGTTAGCTGTGTGTCAGGTGGGAAGGATTCTAGCTAGCTCGTTGTCATCGAAGGTTAGCTAGGGAATTTTGTCTAGAAAGGTAATGGGTGTTGGAGGTTCGGTCTAACCTAGGGGGACACTTGGAGGAGTCAGGTTGGAGTGTGTTATGTGTCCGAAAGTGTCAGAGGGTTGCGGATTGGAGTAGAGCTTATTGGTGACATTGGAGTTGGGATCTCAGTGTCCCCCCAATTTTGATCCCTTTACATTTTCTTCTTGTGTGTCTGTTGGTGGTGTTATACAAGCCATCAACCAGCTACCTCACATGCATTGGTGCCTCCACTGAGGAACAAAAGGTTCTTATTTAGGGCTTTGATCAACAGGCTGTAATCCACTTGGTGATTAACTCAGGACCAATTGGCTGATTTTGCATATGATATATTTAGAGATGAGGGGAGGGGATGTCACTCAATTCTTGAGGAGAGTTGAATTGGCAGCTCTGAGGAACAATAGGGATAGTGATCCATATAAAGTTTGAATGATAGGATTACTTCTGGAAGGTGCAGCCATGGAATGGTATGATGATGTGTTAATAGAAGAGGAGAGGGGGGAATCGAGAGCAATTGAGAAATGCATTAAGAATGAAGAAAGTATGGGAGGAATGATAGTCCAGAGGATATTTGGAAGGAACTTAGTAGACTATGCTATGGGAAAGAAGAAGCGATTGTTGCTTTTGTAAACATGTTTGAAGGGTTTTGGAGAAGAATTCTGAGGGTATAAGGGGAAAATCAAATACGACCAGATTTCTTGAAGAAGGATAGATTTATAGGGCTGTTACATGGGGTTATTAAGGAGAAGGTGGAACTTAAAGACCTTGACACTTTTGTTGAGGCAATTAGACTGGCATAAAGACAATGGAAGAAAAAGGTGTGGAAATAGAAGCTGGTTCATAAAGAAAGAGAAATAGGTCTGTCAACAAAATATGACCATGGAACATGTAGACATATGATGGAGACTTTGCATGTTGATGTTCACGTGGAAAGGGACCGTCGCGCTGAGATTTCAAGGGCTACTGAGTCATATAGAGGTCAGGATGGTCTGAGAAGGAGATTCAAAGGTTGACTGAGTAGATTGGGAATCTAAATCTTGTTGTGTAGGTTATTCAAAACAAGGTCTGAAGACCAAAGGGAGAAAGACCAAAAAGAAATCGGATGGAGCACTTCCAGTGCTACAACTAAGGGGAGAGGGGCCATATAGCTCCGCAATGTCCTCAACCAAGAAGAGAGCTAGGAGGTGTGTATGCAATAATTCCAAGACTGGAAGGTAACTGAGGTGTCGAAAATAGGGAAGTAGATAATGGCTAGTACAAGGGCAGATACAACCCTAAGGTCCTCTCTGGGGAATGTGTATGTGCTTGAACTATTGAGGAAGAGGAGAATGAAGTTGATGTGTTGGTAAATAAAAGAACAAAGATGCAGAGATCAGAGTCAGAAGGTGCTAATCAAGAAACAAGGGACAAGAAGAAAAGAGAAAAAGAAAAGTCAACCATGGAGAAGCCAAAATTTAGCAAGCAAATAAGAGCTAGAGCTAGAAGAAGAAAATTCGTATGGAGGACTTTCAGTTGGGTGAAGAGGAATCTACTTATAGTATTTTGATAGATGTGAAGCATAAGAAGGAAGATATTATGTATGGTCAACTTTTACAGCTAAACTCTAGCATAAGACAACACTGGCATAAGATGGTAAGTGTCAAAAGAGGAAAGTTTAAAACGCCTCAAGCTAATGTGGTTCAATTGAATAGGGTATCTGACATTTTGCCCATTGTTGATGTCTGGATTTAGGGCAAGAAAGTAAACAAAGTTTATATAGATATGGTGGAACTCACACCTGTGTTATGACTGAGGAAGCTGCACATGATTTGGGTTTGGAAGTAATAGGTAGATCCATCTTCAGTGTCAAGATGGCAAATAGTCAAAAATTGTGATTGAGGGTATGGAGTTGAATGTGCTCAGACAAAAGGTAGTTATTGATATGCATGTCATCATCATTTTGGGAAGACCCTGGCTTATTGCAATGAAATATACGTAGGACTGGTATAGGGGATGTGTTGATTTGTTTGTTGACAGACCCAAAGAAAAGAGAATAAGATATGACTTAAAAACAAGAAAGATTCTCGAGAGATTGGGAAAAACTTGGGGTCAAAAAGAGGAGCAGATTTAGCTTCTTTTGATAGTTATGAGGATTATTCTATTGGTTCCTCAAATGAAACTGATGAAGAATCAACAATGGATCAAATTTTGTTGGACCTGGAAGCAGATATCTGTTGCATGCAAATAGCAAATCACACAACAGAATTAATTTGTGCTCAATGTACTCAATGTGAGACCCCCAACGGAATTAATTTGTGGTCAATGTGAGACCCCCAACGGAATTAATTTGTGCTCAATATGAGACCCCCAACATTCTAAAAGCTGAGTTAATGGGGATGCTTGCAGATGATCTGACCAGCGAGGAAAGAGAGAAATGCGAAGTGTTGTTTGACAAGTACCCCAAACGTTTTGCTAAGGACTATACCAGCATGGTTCATGAGAACAAATTGAAGGAGGGAGAAAAGCCAATAGCCCAGAAATTAAGGAGATTAAGGACAATACAAAGGCAGATCCTTGAGGTAGAAGTTACTAAATGGTTATAGGCTGGTTTCATAGACCCAGTGTTGATGATGCAGAGTGGGTGCCCCCTATAGTTATTGTGACTAAAAAGGGTATAAGTGGAGAGTTTGTGTGGATTACAAACACTTGAATGCTACTTCAAAGAGGCATCATTACCCTCTTCCTTTTCAAGATGAAATATTAGATTAGGTGGGCAGGGCATGAGAGATATTCAGTTTATGATGGGTTTAGTGGCTATTATCAGATTAGAATAATGCTTATGCCAGTTTTCAAAGCTGGGTGGATAAGATCCGAACTCCTTACCTTGGAACCTTTGTTAGGATATTTATGGATGACTTTTGTGTTTATAGTGAAAGGTTGATACATGTGGAGAGGCTTGACATTGTTTTTAGACGTCTTGATGATGATGGAGCCTAACTCAATCCAACAAAGTGTAAGATAGCAAGGGCTAAAGTGATACTCTTGGGACATGATGTGAGTGAGAATGGTATAGCCCTAGACCCTTCAAAAGTAGAGAGCTTGCTACAAATGGAAAGCCCTAGGTTAACCAAGGAGCTAATGAGATTTGTTCAAAATATCAAGTATTTATCTAGATTTTTTTATATGCTTGGCTGAATATGTCTAACCTTTACAAAAAGCTAGTTAAGATACATTTAAGTGGGGTCAAGTAGAGGAGAATTATTTTGAGAGACTCAAAGATATGCTTTTGACTCTTCCAATAATGATGCCCCTAGATTGGAACTAGCCTTTCTATCTGAGCCTTAGTGTCAGAACACATCCAGTAAAAGAGCAGTGCTGATGCAGAAAGGAACAAAGCAATCTTATATGATACCTATTTTTTATATCACCTAGGTAATGGGTGAGATAATAAAGGCTTGGCATGAGGTTGAGTTGTTAGTTTGGACACTTGTATATGCCACAAAAAGGTTGAAACCTTATTCAATCTATAGACCTTTTGTTGTTCTCACCTCTTGTAATCTTTTACCTTAGGTGATGAAGTATCTTGGTGACAACCCAAAGGTACATAAATGTATTATGACATTACAGGAGTCTAACATGAGTTTTATCAAGGAATATAGTGTGAGGGCTCATATGGAAGATATGAGTCTAACATGAGTTTTATCAAGGAATATACTGTGAGGGCTCATATGGAAGATATGAGTCTAACATGAGTTTTATCAAGGAATATAGTGTGAGGGCTCATATGGAAGATATGCTAACCTATAGAGTTCAGGTCAAACCTAGACCCATTATGATATTGAAAAACAAGTGGTTTCTAATGATAGGATGCATGAGGAATTGCAAGATGTAGATGGAACTTTTTTCTTTGATGGGGATTTTAAAAGGAGTATTGGAAAAGGTGGTGGTTGGTTTGTTTTTGTTAGCAAGCAGGGTCAAGAATTATGGTCTGGCACAATAACCAAGAAATACAGGTTAAGAGCAACAATGAGGGTGAGTATTACAGCCTCAGCTTGGGTCTTAAAAGGAATGTAGACAAAGGAAGCTCAAGAGACTCATTATGAAGGGTGATTCTTTGCTTGTTATAAGGGAGGTACAAGGTACTTGGAGGGTTAATAAAGATGAGATGAAAAGCTAGTTTTTTTAAGGTGAGAAAGCTCCTTAATTGTTTTCAAGACTTTCAAGTTTGGCATGTATCTTGGCATGTATCCAGGGAGGAAAACACAAGAGCATATGAGTTAGCAGAGCAGGTCTTCACCAAAGATGTACATGTTGTGATAGTCCAAAGACCATTGTATCAAGGTAGAGAATCCCTTTCTGAGGAAGAGCAAGTCCTTCTGACAAGTTTTGCAAGAAGAAGATTGGATGCTTCAAAAAGGAAGGCAATTGTAAAAGAGCTATGAAGTACATGTTGATAGGTGATATACTTTATCATAAAGGAACATATGGTGTTTTGAGAAGGGTTTTGTGTCAAGAGATGAGATTTTGGATTTCTTGAAAGCTTGCCATGAAGAAGGATGTGGAGGTCACTATGGAGCCAATATCACAAAAAGAAAAGCATTAACATCAAAGCTTATGTGGCCTAGTATGAATAGAGAAATCCATCATTGGTGCAAATGTTGTCACGACACGAGTGCCAAGCATTTCAGAAAAAACTACTAGTTCCTGAGCCCATACATCATAATATAAGCTATGGGACCTTTGAAAAATGGGGGATAGATGTTATTGGACCTCTTCCACGAACTAGAAGCAAAAAGCATTATACTATCACTACAGTGGACTACCTGACTAAGTGGCGAGAAGCTAGAGCAACCAACAGTGCCATAGCACACCAGGTTTGCAATTTTGTTTATAAGATGGGTTGTTGTTCGTTTGGTGTTCCTTTGGAGCTGGTCAGTGACCAAGGAAGGGAATTCAGAGCTGATGTGATCAAGAATCTGACCAAGAAATCGGGTATAAAACGTAGGTTTACCACACCATATCATCCCTAATGCAATGGGCTGGTTGAAAGTTTTAATGGGGTTTTGCAAAAATTATTGTTTAAATTAGTAGAGGATCACCCCAATGATTGGGACATGTAATTGGATAGAGCTGTGTGGGCATTCTCAGTGTGTCTGAGAAGAATGCAACAGGGTTTACCCCATATCATTTGGTGTAGGAATGTACATTGCCAATAAATATTATGCTACCTTCACACTTGATTTTCTGTTTTGCAACATAATATCCAAGGGAGAGAAAGAGATGGTCCAACTTGTACTCTATGCTTTTGGATCAAGAGGATGCCATCAAATGGTATGAAGAGACTCGTCAGAAGAGGATGAAGTCATTTAATGATGATAAGTTGGGAAGTAAGGATCTCAAGAAAGGTATGTTGGTTTTGAGATACAACAATGCTCTTGATACAACATTTTGGACAAAATTCAGGATCATATGGGAAGGTCCTTTCATTGTGCATGAAGCTTCCTTATGGGACATATCAACTAAAAGATCTTGGGGGCCAGATGCATCCCAGTAGAGTTAATGGCCTGAGATTGAGGCCATACCACATCAGAATTATGTAAGACAGGTGGCACACAGTGAAACACTTTAAAGTGTTTCACCCAGGGGTTGGGACAATATGTGAGAGAAGGGCCTAGGCCCAATCCAAACATGATGTAAAGGCAAATGAAATGTACATAAGATGGTGTAAAGTGGATCCTAGGTGGCAAAAGCAATGCATGGCAACCAAGTGGAGATGCGTCATCATGAAGGAAAATAAAGGCCAATAGAAGTGTCAACCCCAACACGGGGAACTGATTAAACCTGACGGATATGTATGGAACCTTCGGGAAGAAGGGGTCATTGCATGGGCACCTGCAACTAATGAGCCAAATATTGCTAGAGCAAAGCTACAGTTAAGTGAGGAGTAGATTGCTACATGGGTAGTATAGTTGAGGGGGGTAGTTGACGGGGATGCACAATAGGTGCCTGGGAGTAATATGAGTAGGAGGAGAGGAGCAATTGTGAGAGAGAAGAGAGTTGAGAGAGCTAAGGGATTTGGTCATTGTGTAGCAGTTCTAAGGAAGCTTGTTGGGATTTGTTTTGCTTGGGAGACAACGTGGGATTGGATTGTTGGGAAAGCTTGGGTTTAGCCATAACAAAGGATGCAAGGGAGATAGAGGGTCTTGTAGTAGGAAGTTGGTGTCCTAGGACATGTGAGGCTACATCTCTATAACCCAAGGCTTTTCTTGATTGTTCTACGCTGTGTTTGATGGTGGAAGCCTATAGAGGGTACCTCTAGAGGTTAAAGAAACTTGTTCTTGTGGAATTGAAGGAAAAGACTTGAAGAAATCTTGTTGAGACAATCCTCTGTGGTGGATCCCCCTTGTTCTTGTTGCTTTCTCTCTTTTCTATTGATATCCCAGGTCTTAAGGTTGTTGGGACAGGCTGAATTATCATCTATATGCAAGAGGCTCCTTATGTTCTTTCAGGATGGATGAATTGAATATGCTTTACTTTTGTTGTCTGGTTTGGTATTGTTGAAAGAATATATCTGTGAGTGAGGATCTAAGGTCTGATGAATCAGGTATGAATCAAAAATCTTAGATTTTAAGTTAGCACGGTCTCTGGCTGAATCAGGCTGAGTTAGCTGTGTGTCTGATATCAGTTAGATGATGTTATTAAAGAAAAGATTTGGTCTTATTTGAATCCTGTGAACTCTGGTGGGGGGCTGACAATCTGAACATAGGCAGAAATCAATCTGATAGATTGGAGACTAGATGGTTTGGGCCTGCGTTCAGGTTAGGAATTAATTAGTTTGGATCAATTGAGGACCAATAAAAGCCAATTAAAAGTGTAGAATGGTTGATAAGCACATTCTGGGTCAAGTTTGATAGTCAGAAGACTGACAATGGTTAGTAGAGCGGTCAACCTACTATCAGTAGATAGACAATAGGGTTTGTGGGCTGATGGGTCATTCAGAGTCAGCTGCAAGTTGGTTGCAATCAACTGAGCATCTATAGGGTTGGTTCCTTGTATGGTTTGAGTATTGTGAGGGTCTAAAGGAATCAGAGGACATAGAGCAAAGGAAATTTGTTCCAACAGAATCAGCTACACTTGATTTAGGCAGTTGAATCCGTTTCAGTTAGATACAATTAGAGATAGATGTTAGTTGTCAGTAGAGAGTTTTTTATGTGATATCTATTTGAGATTAGAGAAGCCTAAGGGATAGAGAGAGTCGATAGACAAGTAAGAGAAAGTGTGTGATTCAGTTAAGGCAGTTAAGTCGGTTGGGTCTGTCTTAGTGACCTGAATCATTATCTGTCAAGATCATTGGTGTTAGTAGAAGGTCCACAGAGCATCTGGAAAGTATTCATCAAGGTTCTGGGTTTGAGAGTTTGAGAAAAGCTGAAGTTGGAGGACAATTAAAGAGCCTGGAGGACTCGTTTTGGATTGAAGTTAGTGTCAGCCTTTTGGATCAGTTCACAATAGGTGGGAAGGATTCTGGTTAGTTGGTTGTCAAAGGAGGTTAGCTGGGGCATTTTGGCTAAAGGTTAGAGGTGTTGGAGGTCTGATCTGACCGGAGAGGAGAGCTAGAGGAGTGAGCAGATTCAGGTTGGAGTGTGTTGAGGTGTCCAAAAGTGTCAGTTGGAGGGCTGAGGATTGGAGAGCAGAGCTGATTGGTGCCCTTAGAGCTGGGATCTTAGTGTCCCTCAGTTTTGATCTCTTTACATTTTCTTCTTGTGTGTGTACTGGTGGTGTTATAGAGGCCATCACCTAACTACCTCACAACGTTCACCAATCTCGGCAATAGCCCTACACTCAGCCCTACACTCAGCTAGATCAGGATGGTCAATAAGGGATGTGAGAACAACAAATTGTGACAAGGGAGTGAGATCTTTAAAAAAATAATGAATGATCTTGGACACGCACCGACATCATATGGCTGGCTTGTTTATGGTGACTCTTACATTCACATTCTCACTAGGAGGAGGAGGAGGGAAAGTACTCTCCTACCAACATATACGGTCAGCCTATACTATAAGGCAAAGTACTTTCCTACTACCAATATCTAAGGTCAGCCTATACTATAAGGGAAGGTACATTCCTAATACAACAAACAACATATAAGGTCGGTCCATACTGTGAAAACCAAACTATAGGAGTTGGCACCATAAGTAGCTCATATAGCTAACCAAGTAACTTAGTCTATCATGCTAGGATAAAGCACATTGAGGTGCATTATCACTTTGCCAAGGAGAAGGTTCTAGCAAGAAGGTGATTTGGATTTGATATATGTTAGCATAGTGGTTTAGGTGGCTGACATCGTCACAAAGGTATTGGGTACAGAAAAGCTCCACAAATTTAGTAGCTAGTGCTATGGAAATTGATGACCCACCTGGAAGAAAACTTTATCACTTATGCCACTATCATTGTTATTGAGATTATGGTTAATATACTACCAGTGCATAATAGATTGTGTGATAGCCACATTTAGATTACTAGAGTATGTCATAGTTATATTGTCACAATAAATGACAATGACCCTATCCACCACCACAGGCTCAACCATATCACTAAGTAGCCTCCTTGAAACGCATATACCTCACAAGTTACCATAGTAGCACCCCTATACTATGCCTCTATACTTGATAAGGCAATTATCAACTATTTTGTAGCTCCAACTCACAATAGCACTCCTAAAAGAAAACATAAAGCTGCTAGTAGATCTCCCATGCTTTTAAAAAATCTATAATAAATTGTGGACTTTATGTACTTGAGAATCCATTTAGCCACATCCAAGTATGGCTTCCTTAGGGTCTATATAAATTGACTCATAAGTCCAACATCATGGCCTAGTAATGGTTATGTAGATCAAGCTACTCACTATGTGCCATATATCATAGAGGTCCTCCAAATTCTCACTTGTATCTAGAAAGCTTTGTGGTTTGCTCCAATGGCACTGAAATATAAGCCTATAACATGTCATAACATACTTGGAAAACATGTCTAACCCATACTGCCTCTATAAAATAACAAAATGCCATGAGGTGATCTCACCACCTCTATACTTTAGAAATAATGTAGCTCACCCAAATCCTTCATCTCAAACTTTTACTTCAAAAGCATCCTAACATCATGTGTGTTAGTATTACTATCACCAGTGATAATTAAGTCATCCACGTAAATACCGTATAGTATGATTGTCACATATCATGAAAAATCTGCATTGGATATCTAAAATCCAAGATACTCCTCGACCTTATTTGACCATGCTCTAGGTGCTATCTTCAAGCCATACAAAGCTTTGCATAACTTGCACACAAAATTTGGGTGTGCATCCCTCCCATAACCCGGTGGCTATATCATGTATACTTCTTCTTTTACAAATAACCATACTAGAAAGCATTCTTTACATCCATCTAATGTAAAGGCTAACCCTTTGCTACATCCATAGCAATGATAGCTCTCACAGTTACCATTCTTAAAAATTGGTTGTAACCAAGCTAAATGTCTCCTCATAATCAATGCCATACATCCTATGCATAACCTTGGCAACCAATCTTACCTTATACCTGCTCATTGACTCATTTGAGTTATGCTTGACCTTATACACCCGCTTACATCTAATTTCCTTCCTTTCCTTAAGTAATAGAAATAACTCCTATATAGTATTTGCATCCCAATGCTGCCATCTCCTCATCCATGCCATTTTTCCATTTTTTTATTTCAAACAAGTGAGCTCTAACTCCTGAATTTCTTTGACCATGTAAGCATGATGATGGGCTGTATATCCATTATATCTTATCCTATCATCAAGGTATATAACCCTCATAGACCTATGTACACTTGGATCACTACTAGGTATTCTCAAAATATCCCTGGTTGTCCTTGCACTAGGACTGATAGAATTTCAAACTTCTCATCAAGGCTCTGCTCAAAGCCACTAGTCACCATCCACATATTAGTTACTTGCTGATAGATCACACAAAAAAGGTTAATGTGTCTTCTTCTTCCCTTTATGTGACACATGTATACCTACATCTGTCCTCAACCTACCTGACCATGGACTAACAATGGATTCACTAGAGGACTCTCTAGGTCCACTAAGCACCTAACTAATGCTCTACATGTAGGGAAACACCATTAATTTTTATATATGTGTCTTCCATTGCCTTCACCAGTGCATATACTAGTACCTATTGTAATGCTCCTTGCATCATTAGCTTGAGGACTTTTAAGACTAGAGCTTTGATTCTCCACCCAACCATATCACAAATGGACCCTAAGCACATGGTTATATAGGCCTAGGTGATGCATGACCTTAAAGCTTCAGCCCCTTGACCTTCAATGGCTAGGCATGGCCCTTTCACTATCCAATGCCTCCATAACTTCCCCTAGAAGAGTGGAAGATTCCTCCCCAGCCTCTCAGGATGTCCAGTATCTTCCCCTGTAGTCAAGTCCCTCTTCAGAAATATAAAAGATCTTGTTTTACCCTGTTTTCACCTAGAGAGAGAAAATGTTTAGAGGGAGGTAGTCCAAAATTGAGATATTTTTGGATATAAAAATCCTCCTAGTGTCTAAAATAAATTCCCCTAAAACAAAAATTCACAAAGAACTTTCCAATGTGCAATTGGAATTAATTGGAAATGGGTATAAAGGACCTTAGCCTAAGGGTATAGATTTTCAGAAATTTTTGGATTATGGTCCAATTAAGGTTCCTATGGGCCAATAAGATCAATCCATGTGTGAGGAGGAGATAAATCCAATTTGTAAAAGAAAAATATACAAAAATGAGTAAATGCTTCCATAAGATGAAGAGTTGACTATGTACAAGGGTTTTCAAAATTCTCTCCAAATTGAAGAAATTGGAGCTTCCCTCCTTCTTCAATCTCCATTGGTGGCTCCATCAACATACCAAACCAATTGATTGGTTGGGGGCCTCTACCGTGATCAAAGAGTCAAGCAATTTGTAAGGTAAAGACTGAATTTTGATCTTTTTCTATAATTTCTAAATGTTTCTCTCTTCTCAACCCCTCTCAAGTTTGAGAAGCGTAATTGGAATGGCTTTTTAATACTATTGAAGTTAATTGATGAATGATAGTAAGGAAATACATAAATTCCCATTTATGCTTAATTTTAATGGTTTTTATATTTTTTGTCTTCTCTAAAATGAATATGATGTTATGCCTCATTGAAAAAAGGCATTCCCCTCTCTTCTTTAGTAAATCCAACCATTCTTTATCCTAGATGAATGATTAATGAATAAAATGAAGTCTTTCATAATGTTTCTCTTAATAAATAAGTAGAAAATGTTTACATTAGAATGATTTAAATACTCTTGGTGAAATTCTAATTAATTTTAGAGAGTTAAAAATTGAAAAATGGTCAGCGATACAAAGGAGGTTATGGCAAACTTTTCTAAAATTGTGTAAAATAAGTTTTATTTTTTTTAATTCAGAAAGAGTAATTCCCATCGTATATGTATTCTTAAAGTGTTATTTTTCATCCTAGGTATAGAAAAATTCATACTAAAAATATTTTATTAAAAAAGTGTTACTTTCTTTGGAATTAAATTCTATGCACAGAAGGAAACATATTAAAATTGTTATTTTGATTATAAAAGTGTTATTTTCATCCTAAATGATTTTTATGCATAAATGGATGCATAAAAGAAATTCTTTTTTATTAAAAGAGTGATTTTTATCATAAATGATTTGTATGCATAAACATATGCACAAAAGATATTTTTATATTAAAAGTGTGATTTTTATCATAAATGATTTTTATGCATAAATGGATGCATAAAAGAAATTCTTTTATATTAAAAGAGTGATTTTCATCATAAATGAATTGTATGCATAAACATATGCATAAAAGATTTTTTTATATTAAAAGTGTGATTTTCATCATAAATGGATTTTATGCATAAATTAGATGCATAAGAGAAATTCTTTCTCTAAAAAGTGTAATTCCTACTAAATTGGATTTATGCATGGAAAGATGCATAAAGAATTTAATTTAATCCAAAAAGTATTATTCTCATCAATTTTGATTTTATGCATAGAATGATGCATAAAGGAATCTATTTTTATTTCAAACGAGTTATTTTCATCAATTTTGATTTTATGCATAGAATGATGCATAAAGAAATCTATTTTTATTTCAAAAGAGTTATTTTCATCAATTTTGATTTTATGCATAGAATGATGCATAAAGAAATCTATTTTTAATTCAAAAGAGTTATTTTCATCAATTTTGATTTTATGGATAAATAGATGCATAAAGAATTTTATTTTTATTCCAAAAGAGTTATTCTTATCAATTTTGATTTTATGCATAGAAAGATGCATAAAAGAATTATTTTTATTTCAAAAGTATTGTTTTCATTGAAATTGAATTTATGCATAGATAGATGCATAAAATATTTATTTTTATTTTGAAAGTGTTATTCTCATTAAAATGGAATTTATGCATAGTAAAATGCATAAAAGGTTTTTTTTTAATTCGAAAGTGTTATTTTTCTTAAAATTGAATTTATGCATAAATAGATGCATAAAAGGATTTTTATAAAAGTGTTATTCCTACTAAAGTTCCTAATTAGATGCGTAAAGAATCTTTATATCAAAAAAATTAGACTTCTCCTACATTCTATAAATAGATGTGATATGAAGTGATATGAATCAGATAATTGTAAATGGATGAATGGATGTGGCGTCCTGTGAATTAGGATGTGAATGAATGGTATAAGATATGAAGGAATGTGATGGCATGTGAATTGTGATATGAATCAATGATAAGGGATGTGAATGAATGACGGCATGTGAATCGGATGTGAATGGATGATGTGGTTTGTGAATGATGTAGATTAATGTAGATTGATGTATGGATGATGTGGTTTGATGTGTGAATGATGTGGTTTGATGTGTGATGTAGATTAATGTAGATTGATGTATGGATGATGTGGTTTGATGTGTGAATGATGTAGATTAATGTAGATTGATATATGGATGATGTGGTTTGATGTGGATTGATGTAGATGGATGAATGGATGATGTGATTTAATGTGTGAATGATGTAGATTAATGTAGATTGATGTATGGATGATGTGATTTGATGTGTGAATGATGTGGATGTGGATGTAAGAATGTGGATGTGGATGTATGGATGTGTATGTATGAATGCGGATGTGGAAGTGGATGTGAAAATGGATGTGTGGATGTATGTAGATGTGGATGTATGAATGTGAATGTGGATGTGGATGTATGAATGTGAATGTGGATATGGATGCATGAATGTGGATGTGGAAATGGATGTGTGGATGTATATGTAAATGTGGATGTGGATGTATGAATGTGAATGTGGATGTGGATGTATGAATGTGAATGTGGATATGGATGTATGAATGTGGATGTGGATATGGATGTATGAATGTGGATGTGAAAATGGACTGTTTTATGTCAAGAATGCTCGGGAAGCATTTTGGCTGTCTTGTGACTAAGGTTGTGGAGACCTAACTGATAAAGTTGCAACAGCTGACGGAGAGTCAACGGAGGACGTCTCGCGTAGCATGGTCGGCCGAGGTCTTGAGACCTCGATTTAAATGGTGAGCTTCTGGTACGGTGGATGAGGGACCAAGGAAGCGGCCTATGAGTGAAGCGCTAGGTGACCTAGGAAGGATCCTAGAGGGTACTGACCATACGGTGCTCGGGCTCTGGGTCACCGAAGATACCCACACGTGCGTCGTGCAAGATATTGAAACAAGGAGTAAGAGTTGTTTTCTGAAACCGGGCGGGCATGGATCTGGTTGATTGACCTTGCTGGTCCTCAACGGATGAGTCCATGGCTCTTTTATATGGATCTGTTGGTTGATCTTGCTGATCTTCAACGGAGATTCCATCTTGATTTTTATAACTGATTATATTGCCAGGTACTATGAGCTAGGAACTATTGAAAAGGTCCCTGAGTGGACAGGTGGTCAGCGTTCTGGTTGCCAATGATGCCATAGATACTCCAATGAAGGAATGATTGGAAATAAGGATTCAACTAGAGATTTTGAGGATTGTGATCAGTGACACAATGGTTTCATTATAGGATTGTTTCAAAAGATAGTTGATGCTGAAAAAAGGCAATTTCATATTGGGTGTGTAAGTGGTGTGACTAGTTTTATGTTTGTATGAACATCCGACTAGGGGGCCTGGGAACTCTTTTCCTTGGTACCCGGGACAAAACCTAACCAAATTCCTGATTGGATCCCATCACTACAGTGGTTGGGCAGTTGGCTAACCCATGGGACTGGATGGGGTTAGGCTGGACTGATGGATCCGTAAATCGAGACTCAATTTCTATTTAGTTCGATAGATGAAGTAAATCCCGGACAAAAAATTATTCTATAGAAAAGAATCAACGGTTGTGCCTCTCAATGAGGAAAAAAGCATTGGTCTCTATGATCCAAGTACAGTCTTTTTCCCTTATCTGACTATGGGACTTACGGGTTCTTTCAGATGAGCTCAGTTACTAAGGCTTTTGACTACGTTAGGGAAAAGTTATCCTGGTGGAATCGCCCGTGCTTTCCGGGCAAAGGAAGTTTTTCCGGGTTCGGTTTTGGAAAAACCGATAGATTAGTCTCTTGTCCGGATATCCATGGGCGAGGCCCCGAGTGTGGGACCCTACAAGAAGTGCTACTTCCACTGCTAGCACCCTCTGAATTTGTTGCACGGTGGGGACAGGGATCTCACAGCTAGTATCAGAGCAATTTGACTAATGAGGATCAACCAAAAAGCCAAAAATGTCAAAAATTTATGAAGTAGCAGTATAAGATCAGAATTGTGTGATGAAATTTATACAAATTGTTATTTGAACTGAAATTCATAAATTAGTAATTGGGTCTTCAGATGGAAGTACCACAATTGCATGGAATTAGGTCTTCAAATGAAAGTACCACAATTACATGGAATCCCTAACTTGCTTGAGGGCTAGACATGATGGTCTTTACCTTATAGTTCCAAGGACCATGACTACCTGTATATACCGAGGGTATAACTGTAGCTCTTTACTGGCAGTATATACGAGTAAATCTAAGACTTGAAAATATAAGTATTAATACTATCTAGATGATGAATTTGAATGTGGTTGATATTTTAAATTCTGGTTATGAACTGATGATTTGATTTGGATTTTGATTGAAAAATGATGATTCTTGAAATTTAGTTGAAATGTAATAAGCTAAGCAAAACCACAATGAGGATGAATGGGACAAGTCCCTGTGATGATGTTCATAACTGGAATGATGTTAATGACTTCAGCAAATCACTATGAGATTAGTGGATTGTGCTGGCAGATTACTACTGTTAACTTTTGATCAGTGGATCAAGTTAAGAGATGATAAATTAAAAATCTAAAAAAATTGAAATCCCCATGGAGGACTGTTCAGATGGAAAAAATTAGTCTGATGGACCATTATTGTGTTAAAGATATGAATAAGATATTTTGAATGAATTGTGAACTGATAATGCATTCTATATGAGTATCTTTATCCCTTGATTCTGTGGGGAGCCGACCTATTTAGAGAACCCCAGAATGAGTTGAATAAAAAATCGAATTGAATCATAAATAAAGAGACTTAACAAGAATTTTCGTATTGATAGGAACATGGATCGAGGTCGTCGTGGTAGAAATGTTAACCCTCAACTCGATGAAGAAGAGCTCGACTTGGATGTTCGTAAAACTCTTCATAGTTCGCAGCCTGGACCTTTCAAGGGTGAAGGGGAAAACTTGGGCGAGGCTATGGAGAAGTGTATCGAATCAGTGGAAGAATACGTCGATGTCACCGGGTACAATGAGAAGAGCAAAATGGCTCTTACAAGGCTGAAGATAGCGGAGACAGCTAGAGTGGCATAGAGAAACCACTGCGAGACAAACCGTCTCGACCGAAATACCCAAACCTGGACTGATCTCAAAATTTACCTAAGGATGAGGTTCTGTCCTCCCGGCTTTTTAGAAACAAAGATGAACCAATTCTTAGGGTTAACTCAGGGGAGTAGAACTATTGAAGTATATCACCAAGCATTCGCCCTCCTCCTCAGATACTCGCCTCCACTGTGGATGAAGAACAGCTGATGGGGCCAGGTTCATTCTGGGCGGACTGAACGAACCTTTGAATATCCTGGTGAAGAATGCCAAGCCAGTTTCCATGGCCGAAGCAGTTCGGATGGCGAAGGATTTCGCCAAAGCATCACCTTTAAAAAGGTTTTTATTCCCAGAAGATGATTCCAACCTTCCTTTGCCTAAGAGACATCAGGGTCAAACCCAGGATATGGGAAGTTCCAAAATGGAAGAAATGTCTTTTTTCCGAAACTCAATCCCCTGGATTTCAACTTCAGAAGTTCCACCCTTGAACAAGAGTGAAATACTATAACTGTCAAGGGTTTGGACATCGCAGCATGGATTGCCCAAATCCTTTTGGATCAAGGTTTTCAGGGCAGGAAAATCAGGGATTAAGATTCCAGACTCCAACCCCTTCCTTCTAGAGTAATTAGGGTTCTATCCGCCAAAATCACGGATCAAGATTCCAGACTCCAACCCCTTCCTTCTAGAGTAATCAGGGTTCTATCCGCCAAAATCAAGGAAATCCTAGAGGTAGAGTCTCTATCCAACCTCCTGCAGTTTAGTTTCAATCCAAAGTAATGCAAGACCTCCACCTCAGAATAGGGGAAGTCAAAGAGAGTTGTTCCCAAATCGGCCATCCACTTCCAAGGCAGTAACGCTAGAAGTGATTGAAGAAGAAGAAGATGATGAAAGAGATTATACTCCGCCTGTGAGATGAGGACATCTCGCGTTTTTTAAGTGGGGTAGAATGTAAGATTCCTCCCCAGCCTCTCAGGATGTCTAGTATCTTCCCCTGTAGTCAAATCCCTCTTCAGAAATATAAAAGATCTTGTTTCACCCTGTTTTCACCTAGAGAGAGAAAATGTCTAGAGGGAGGTAGTCCAAATTTAAGATATTTTTGGATATAAAAATCCTCCTAGTGTCTAAAATGAATTCCCCTAAACAGAAATTCAAAAAGAACTTTCCAATGTGTAATTGGAATTAATTGGAAATGGGTATAAAGGACCTTAGCCTAAGGGTCTAGATTTTCAAAAAATTTTGGATTATGGTCCAATTAAGGTTCCTATGGGCCAATAAGATCAATCCATATGTGAGGAGGAGATAAATTCAATTTGTAAAAGAAAAATACCCAAAAATGAGTAAATGCTCACATAAGATGAAGAGTTGACTATGTACAAGGGTTATTAGTAAAAAACTATGAGTATTACTAAAAAAAAGAGATATTTTGGATATAATGATTCCATTTTGACACATGTGTAAGGAGGGGGAGTCCCTTTAAGGAGGTGCCTACTTCACATGCTTGAATGAGTTTTAAACTAAAAAATAATGTGATATTTTTATCTCTCCTCTCTCTTGGATCAAACCGAATAAAAAAGGAACCAAACTAGGTCCAAATATGGTCCAAATTCAACCAAAATGAATCTAGAAAATTCTAGAAATCAGTTGGTCTTGGTTACAGCCTCCCTCTCCTATAAATAGAACTTGATCCCTTTGTAAAAAAACAGGAGAATTATACTATACTAGAATTATGCTGAAATAATGATAAATTTTACTATTCTTTAAAATTCTCTCCAAATTGAAGAAATTGGAGCTTCCCTCCTTCTTCAATCTCCATTGGTGGCTCCATCAACATATCAAACCAATTGATTGGTTGGGGGCCTCTACCGTGATCAAAGAATCAAGCAATTTGTAAGGTAAAGGCTGAATTTTGATCCTTTTCTATAATTTCTCAATGTTTCTCTCTTCTCAACCCCTCTCAATCTTGAGAAGCATAATTGGCATGGCTTTTTAATGCTATTGAAGTTAATTGATGAATGGTAGTAAGGAAATACATAAATTCCTATTTATGCTTAATTTTAATGGTTTTTATGATATTTGTCTTCTCTAAAATGAACATGATGTTATGCCTCATTGAAAAAAGGCATTCCCCTCTCTTCTTTAGTAAATCCAACCATTCTTTATCCTAGATGAATGATTAATGGATAAAATGAAGTCTTTCATAATGTTTCTCTTAATAAATAAGTAGAAAATGTTTACATTAGAATGATTTAAATACTCTTGGTGAAATTCTAATTAATTTTAGAGAGTTAAAAATTGAAAAATGGTCAGCGATACAAAGGAGGTTATGGCAAACTTTTCTAAAATTGTGTAAAATAAGTTTTATTTTTTTAATTCAAAAAGAGTAATTCCCATCGTATATGTATTCTTAAAGTGTTATTTTTCATCCTAGGTATAGAAAAATTCATACTAAAAATATTTTATTAAAAAAGTGTTACTTTCTTTAGAATTAAATTCTATGCACAGAAGGAAACATATTGAAATTGTTATTTTGATTATAAAAGTGTTATTTTCATCCTAAATGATTTTTATGCATAAATGGATGCATAAAAGAAATTCTTTTTTATTAAAAGAGTGATTTTCATCATAAATGATTTGTATGCATAAACATATGCATAAAAGATATTTTTATATTAAAAGTGTGATTTTCATCATAAATGATTTTTATGCATAAATGGATGCATAAAAGAAATTCTTTTATATTAAAAGAGTGATTTTCATCATAAATGAATTGCATGCATAAAAGATTTTTTTATATTAAAAGTGTGATTTTCATCATAAATGGATTTTATGCATAAATTAGATGCATAAGAGAAATTCTTTTATTCTAAAAAGTGTAATTCCTACTAAATTGGATTTATGCATGGAAAGATGCATAAAGAATTTACTAAATTCTCATCAATTTTGATTTTATGCATAGAATGATGCATAAAGAAATCTATTTTCAATTCAAAAGAGTTATTTTCATCAATTTTGATTTTATGCATAGAATGATGCATAAAGAAATCTATTTTTATTTCAAAAGAGTTATTTTCATCAATTTTGATTTTATGCATAGAATGATGCATAAAGAAATCCATTTTAAATTCAAAAGAGTTATTTTCACAATTTTGATTTTATGAAAAATAGATGCATAAAGAATTTTATTTTTATTCCAAAAGAGTTATTCTTATCAATTTTGATTTTATGCATAGAAAGATGCATAAAAGAATTATTTTTGTTTCGAAAGTATTATTTTCATTGAAATTGAATTTATGCATAGATAGATGCACAAAAGATTTATTTTTATTTTGAAAGTGTTATTCTCATTAAAATGCATAAAAGGTTTATTTTTAATCCAAAGTGTTATTTTCCTTAAAATTAAATTTATGCATAAATTTATGCATAAATAGATGCATAAAAGGATTTTTATAAAAGTGTTATTCCTACTACAGTTGTATTTATGCTTTATTAGATGCGTAAAGAATCTTTATATAAAAAAAATTAGACTTCTTCTACATTCTATAAATAGATGTGATGAGAAGTGATATGAATCAGATAAATGTAAATGGATGAATGGATGTGACGTCCTGTGAATTAGGATGTGAATGAATGGTATAGGATGTGAAGGAATGTGATGGCATGTGAATCGTGATATGAATCAATGATAAGGGATGTGAATGAATGACGGCATGTGAATCGGATGTGAATGATGTAGATTGATGTATGGATGATGTGGTTTGATGTGTGAATGATGTGGTTTGATGTGTGAATGATGTAGATTAATGTAGATTGATGGATGGATGATGTGGTTTGATGTGTGAATGATGTAGATTAATGTAGATTGATGTATGGATGATGTGGTTTGATGTGGATTGATGTAGATGGATGAATGGATGATGTGATTTGATGTGTGAATGAGGTGGATCTTTTATGCCATGATTTATATGCTTGCACTTGTTATGGGGGCCAATTTTCTTCAGCAAGCTCTAGCTCCATTTCATCACCTGTGATGAACTTCTAATATCCTTTTCCCCTTAACGAAATTGGTTATCTTGAATTTCCATACATGGAAATTATTCTTGTCTAGATTCTCACACAATTGGTGAGGCAAGCTATGCTTGGAAATTATTATTGTCTAGCTTCTCACTCATAATTTATGACAAACTATGCCTAGAAACTATTCTTGTCTAGCTGCTCACTCACAATTTGTAACAAGATATCAAACATCTTTACTTGTAAGCAACTAATCACTTTTAACAAACTCTTCACTTATAGTAACTTGTAAACTCTAACAGTCAAGGATCTGCGGGGTGTACTGTACACTTGTTTTAATACCATTATATGTGAACCAATCACATAAACATATATTTGATAGCACCTACAACACTTAGGATATGTGACAAATCATGAGTACACAAAATTTATACTATTGCTCTACAAAAACCAGTGTTCAGGAAAAAAAATCTTGAAATAACACTTTTTCACAATGCATGTGTAGAAATCTTGCAGTGTCCAAATGAGACTCAAAATGTGCCCAGACCACCCCGAAATATGTAAAAATTTAGTTAACAAACAAAATTAACTTCTCTCGTAGTATGGTCTTCTTTCTTCACCCACCACCAGGAGGATGCCTCAATCTGGGATAGTGACTTTCTTGTCTATTGAAATCCATGGTACCTTCATTAATGCAAGTATATTAAGCTAATCACATGCTTAATGATGAATTATTACACTAAGATAAGGTGGATGGTGTCTTATTACACCCATGATGATGTGTGTGTAATAGACTCAAATAAATTAGGTTCCAAGATAGATTCTCAGACTTCAGATGTTTGCAAGTGCTTGTAATTTTCATTACATTGCTTGGAAATGATCCCTTTTATATGGGTAGGGTACATCTTTTTTTGTTCCATGCATGTGGAGAATAATCCAATTTTCCATATTGCTTCATGCTCATCTCCTCAGTCCCTGCCTCTACATGTGCTCTATGGCACCACCACTGTAATAAAGTAGGAACTTTATTCAATAGGGTTAATAATGGGACAAGTCCATGTATAAAAGAGGGGACTTGGACCATGGTTGTAACTTTTGATGATCATTTTTAGAAATGGAAACTTATGTTTCTTGGAGCTCATGGCTTCTCTCTTGGCTTGTGGAAGGCTATTTCCATTCTCTTGGTGAGAGACTAAACACACTTAGGCATCATGTTTACATGGTGATTACTCATATTTTTCATGCATTACATCCCTTCATTCCAATTGGTATCAGAGCTCTTGATTTTGATCATGGGCATGCATGGGTTGTTGGGAAAATTTGCTTGAAAATTTGAGTTTCTTTCATTTTTTTTTCTCATTTTCTTGTAATCCTTGAGTGATTCTTGACAAATCTTCTCTAATCTTGCTTAATCTCATGGAGATGGTGAGCATTTCATGGAAATTGCTTGAATCTTGAGTGATTTTGGCCAATTTTGCCATTTTTGGACCAAATTTTGGGCCTCTGGACCAAAAATTTGGGGCAATCGGGCCAAAACTTAGGGCAAGTGACTAATTGCAATTAACTTTTTTGCTAATCACGTTTAGTAATCATCTTCTTCTTCCTCAAGCTTTCCATAGCCATGGGATGCTCTTCCTCTACCCGTTTTGATGCCAAACCTTAGGGTTTTTGTAGAGCTTCTTGAGATCTTTCATTTGAGCCTCTTCTTGCAAATTTTTTTCTCAAGATTGGAGAGCTTTTGTTCATTCTTCCATGGCTGTGAGAAACCCTAGTATACCTTGCCACATTGACCATATCTTTCATTGCTAAGCTTTTACATACTTCATAGGCATCATTGCTATTCTAATCATCTCATGAAGGAGGCAAAGAAGAGAAAACGGCGGGCTGCAGCATGCTCACGCCTCAAAATCGCGCTGAAATGTGTGGAGGGAGAGCTAGGTGAAGCCTAGCTCTACTACCTCATGAGATGGAAGCCATTCAAGAGGGTTTTTAGCACTTGTTTGGAGCAATTTTCAAGCTATGTTCAAGCACATGGGAGGTGTTCTTTGGCTGCAAATTTCAGAGCAAAGAGAGGCCACGTTTTTCTCCTACAAGAGGCTTCTTCAACAATTTTTTCCATTGAAGCTTTTCGGATGACATTGGTGAGTGATTTGATCAATTTCTTGCAAATTTGAACCATTTGGTGGAGCTTGGGAATGGATTAGGGTTGGACACATTCAAACTCCCCTAATTTTCAGAAATTAACCATTAAAGCTTGACCATTCACATGCCAATATTGCTTCTCCATGCATTATTGATGGCAATGGTGAAAGGAATTGATTCCACATGAGCTTGGCCAATTCATAGATCACATTTTGGGGGATTTTCTTCATTATGTCTCATTTGGCATGCCATTGATGGAATAGCAAGATTATGCAATGTTTTTGGAATCCCTCATGCTCATCTTGATGCCATATGGACACTATGGATGCTATAGCCATGCCAATGCTATGTTTTACACATGGGCATAAGAGAGCATAAGTTTTGGAAGCATGCATTTGTCAATATGATGTGAAAGGGATTGTTGGAATGCAATTGCAAATGCCTTGATTGTGGTTAACAAATGCTTATGCAAATGCCATGGTGAGGGCATTGTGAATTGTTGGTTTGTGTTGGAGCTTTTGGATGATGGATTGAGGCATGAGTCCATGCTTTATTGATGAGTTCTAAATTGTAAAAGGGCATGAGTCATGCTCAATACTTGTAAGCCAACAAACTTGTTCTATCATTTGATATTATCCACATCATTTTGTACCTACACTCACCATTGCTACCACTTCAAGTTTCTATAGAATCTAGCAATGTGTGAGGGTACCTTGGCATTGGTTGGAGAGGCCAAGGGGAGAATGGCTTGAACTCTTTGTGCCGTGATTGCTTGGTAAAGCGGTACAAAGGGGGATTAGGTACACCGGTGTGAAGAAATGGCCTCAACCTTCACCTTGGAGGAAAACTCGGTGAAGGGGTGAGAAGAGCTTGGCCGGGAGATCGGCAAGCTTCAACGCGCGTCCTCAACAATCCTCACCATCGACTTTGTGGATGCATTTGGGCAATGGGGCCCCTTTTTCGTCATATTGTGTGGATATTGCAAATGCTTTGATGGACAAAGAGTGCATATGATCTTTCATGACATTGTGGGATACAAAGAGTATTGCATTGTGATTTGAGAAGTTGCATTTTCATTTGAGATTTGGTTCCAATTACAAAGGAGACTCTGGCGGAATTTTTCCAACAAGGGAGCCAAACAAGCTTATTGATTGGAGATTTACCCCATGGATACACTTGAAGAGTTATTCACAACTACCAAGGGGAGAAACACCAATCATTTGTAGCCGGATTGAGCTTTGGGACCAAATTTTGGAAATTTTTGGGATTTTACAAAACCCTAATTCAGTCCTAGGGTTTTTGGGATTAGGTCCGAGTGATTACACGACTCTATTCTACTCCTTGAGAGTTTTCAAATGAGCCATAGAACCCCTTAATCGGATATCACAATCTCGGTCAAAGTAGTCATGTTGACTTTCTGGTCAAAGTCAAACAGAATATACTTCCACTTTGACTGAATCAAAATGCTTTTAGGGGTAGGTTCTATCTTCCGTTAGCTTTCTATAGAGCCGTCAAAATCCTAATTCCGACATATATTTTGCGTTTTAGAGCCAAATTACTACTTTCAGCTGTCCTGCACAAACCCTAAAACAGAGAGTACTTGCCCACACCTAATTCTTACTGTGTTCATTTGGGAGGATAGTAGACACCATTACCTACCCATAGAACCTTATTTTGTCCAATTCCGACATCATTTGGGCATTCTACCAACATCTTGCATTTCTTCACTATGCCGAAGGGAAGACCACGCAAGGGTGGGGATGTTGTGCAAGAAATGATCATTGGTGATGAGGACATGGAAGGTAATATGGATGCAAGGGATGCATTCATCAATGAAGACAATGGGGGCAATGTACATAATCAAATTTCTCAAGGGACACAAGCGGCGGTTAACCATGACACCCTCATGCAAATGCTTGTACAACGGTTGGAGACCTTAGGCTCCAAGCTTGATTCTCATTTTGAAACATTATCCTCACGGATTGGTGTGATGGAGGACAAGTTTGGGAAGTCTCAAGCACAAGAAAAGCATGGGAATTATGGTGACTATGAGCAAAGAAAAGGCAAGGGCATCTTGAATGAGGATTCCATGAAGGCCGTACAAGAGGATCCATTGGGAGCATCCACTCGGGGATTCATGGCGGATGCACGGAGACCTCTTGTCAAGGACATGTTTCCTCCTTCTTTTCATTCGGGTTTGTCTCACCTCAATGCATCAAAGGGTCCTACCTTTTCTAGGGCAATGCATTCAAGGGAAGAGGATGAGGTGTTTGTGAATGATGAGGAGATTGCACTCGATTGGAATCAAATGTCCTTTGCCCAAAGACAAAGGGATGCTCACCAGAAGTAGATGGAATTGTCGAATATCATCAAGAGGGATTACAAAGACTTTGCACAATTTATGGAGTCATACTCGAAGATGCAAAGATTCAAGCCCTCTACCCAACATGATAACCCATCCCACATATCTTCCAAGGATGTCAAAGACAAAATCTCACTATCAAAGTTCAAAGGTGACGGGTCATCTCCGCAAGAGTTGGAGGAGTGGGCTACCAAGCTTGACACCTATTTCCAACTTTACCCAAAAAGTGAGCGTGATATGGTACAATTTTCCTCCTTACATCTTGAAGATTATGCTCATCAATGGTGGAGGCACTTGGTCAAACAAGGGAACACGCCATCAACTTGGGAAGAATTGAAGCGGGAGATGAACTTGGCCTTCATTTCACCCTTAGTGCTCGACCGATACCATGAAGAATGGTATGAGCTTTCTCAAAAGGGGATGATGGTGAGAGGTTACATCAAGAGATTTTTGAAGCTTTCAATGTACGTGGAAGGCTTGAGTGAAGACATGAAGATGAAAAAGTTTGTGCATGGGCTTGAACACTTCATCAAGGCGGATGTGTCGGCTCAAAGGCCTAGCTCTCTCAAAGAAGCTATGAGGTTAGCCGAACTCTATGAGCCAAAGTACAAGAGGTCTCAGCCCATGACCTTCACCAAAGACACACTCAAACCAACCACTACTTCTTACAATTTTGGGAAAGGTCCTACCTCTACATTACCATCCTCTAATCCAAGAACTCCTACATCATTTGGGGGTGGACAGCCAAAGAATGGGATACATCAATTTGATGCCAAAAAGAGTAGTGACTTCATGAAGAAGAAGCCCTTTCAACCCTTCAAGAAGACTCAAAGAATGGATGATCCAAAGATTGAGGAGTTGAGAAGCAAAGGGCTATGTTTCAAGTGCAAAGAGAGGTGGTCACCCGGGCATGTGTGCAAATCAAAGAAGATTGTGGCCACTATGATCCTCATGGATGAGGAAGAGAACAAGGATGACTCTCATGACATTGAGGAATGGGAGGATTGCAATGAAGAAGCACATGAGGAGTCACTTGAAGACCATTCTTTCATCACGGAGGATGGTGAGTTTCCGTTTGATCCGGGAGGTGGAGTTAAGGAAAGCCTTGTGGACGGAGACATGCCTACCAATGCAGAAATTTCAGCTTGCATATGCTCTATCTCACAAGAGTTGTTGGCGGGTTGCAAGAACCCAAGCACACTAAGGTTGGTGGGGACCATCAATGGGAGGGTTGCACATATTCTTGTGGATTCCGGGATCACTCATAGCTTCATCAACTCTAAATCCATCAACTCTCTCAAACTCAACACAAAGAAGTATACATGCTGTAATTTCTGGACAGCTTTGGGAAGGTCTACTATTGGGCCTATTTTTCTACTCCAACAAGCTTCATGGCGTATCCTAATGAAAGATTATGATGTGGGCTACATATGGCTGAGTGTACATATCATTTTCAGCCCAATATATGGAGTCTAAATGAAGGATTTTCAAGGGTCTTCATCGACTAGAAGGGCTGTCATAACAGTCCCACTCATACACTTTGGGCTTGAAGCTTTGTGGACTTGTATACATCCGGATTTTCATTGTATATGTGCTTTGGATGTACTTGAGAACTCTTAACCACTTCCCATTGATTACATTAGAGTCTCATACTTTGAGATTGTACATGTTATTGATTTTGAGGACAAAATCTTTGGGAAGGGATGGTTTGTAATAAAGTAGAAACTTTATTTAATAGGGTTAATAATGGGACAAGTCCATGTATAAAAGAGGGGACTTGGACCATGGTTGTAACTTTTGATGATCATTTTTAGAAATGGAAACTTATGTTTCTTGGAGCTCATGGCTTCTCTCTTGGCTTGTGGAAGGCTATAATTTCCATTCTCTTGGTGAGAGACTAAACACACTTAGGCATCATGTTTACATGGTGATTACTCATATTTTTCATGCATTACATCCCTTCATTCCAACCACACTTCTCAACACCCCCCCCTTGGTGCCATATCTCTGGGCTACTCAAGGTGGTTGGATGTGAGTTACAACAAACAATACCCCTCGGGGTGCTCAACTAGCTAAACTCAGGTGTTCAAGTAGATACAACAAACAAGATGAAATGATAAGATGGGTGTCTACTCATATGGTGACCCCTCTTTGACAATAGATGGCTATGGTAGTGGTGGTGTTTGCCTCCTTGCTCTTTAGAAGAGTTGATCAGTAGGGATCTCTTCGTACTTGTGGTGGTAAAAGTAGTCTCCAATAAAGTTTCCTTTTCTTTTTTTCAATTTGCAATCTTCTTCTTTATGTTTGAACTTATTGCAGTGATTACACTTTGGCTTCTCTTTAAACGTGCATTTATTTTGAAAGTATCCTTTCCTACCACAATTGTGACACTTCACATTGCTTTTGTTGAACAATGTATGCTCAACGATGCTGGGATTAATTCCTTTTAATTCCCTCTCCTTTTTTTAAAATGGAGAAGACACATCCATCAAATGTTGGCACTGGTAGATTCTTTAAGTGCATTATATTTCTTTGGAAGGCTTTTAAAGATTATGGCAACTGCATCTTTATCTCCGATCTTAGCATCTATGCCATCTAACTGGGTCGTGATGCTTTTTCGTTTTACTCTGACAAACTGAGCCAAAGACTTATTAAAGTTCATTTATAGACCATAGAATTCAACTAGGACCTAGATGTAAACCAATAATAACTGACAATGATTGCTCATCTTTTTCAACCCACCCTTCACTTGGTGCATCTGGTATCTTTTCCTTAATGATTTTCTAGAATTTCTTATGCATTAGAAGGTACTTCATATGTGTAGCCCAGGTGTGGAACCCTTCCCCATCAAACTTCTCTACATGCAAAGTGATGCTTGTTGATGTTGCCATCATGATAAGGTCTTACCAAAATGAGCTTATGATGCTACAATTGACAATGTCTATTATCATAAAACTTGGTAGATGTGGGTGCTTTAAACAAGATGAAATGCAAGTAGTGTATGTGCTTTTAATTTTAAAATTTTGCTTCTAGGGCTTTCTAAGGATCATCCCAATGCAAAATTAGTGCTTTTGATGTGTAAACACACTAAATGCAACGCTAATTTCTCAAGTGTATCCCCAATTACACCCAACTATTGCTAATTACCTATTAATTATCTTTATTAGTCTTAATCATAGTGATCAATGTTGAAATATGCAAGTGACTAGGTGTGTGCGAGAACAAGCCCTTAGCTAGAGATTGTAAAAGGGAGTCCATAATTAAGTGGGTAGCAGTGAAAAGGTGAGAAGAATCTACTAGATGAGAGAATCAAGGGTAGCATGAGTGAATATAGGGGTGTAGAAAGATTCTAGGAAAAGGTGTCTCTAGATGTAGGAGGGAGGTGGCACAAATCAAGGAGAAATTAGTGGGGAGTGGGTGCTTAGAACCTTGTGGATGTAAAAGCTATAAATTGAGGCATGGGCCTAATGAGAAATTTGCTGGTTTTTGAGTATCCATGCCTACATTATGCTATTAGATTAATTCTTCACTAATGTTGCTCTTTAATCACTCTAATTGCTTGCTAATCATGTTGATTCTTGCATTTGATCCACCATATCCCATCACATTGTTGCAAATTCAACTTGGTATCAGAGCCTAGCTTAGGATTCAACTAATTTTTTAAGCCGAATCACCTTGGTAATCATGGATTTAGAGTTAATCCTTGTTTTAGCTTTTTTCAACTAATATTCTACACCCCCCAGCTGGTGGAAGTGCTTGATCTCCCTCCAGTCTTTCAATTAGCTAAAAAAATCTTAACCACATTTAGGAAACATCCCCCAAGTACCGGCTTGCAATAACAGTTCCTCAAATCACTGACACATACTCTGCTCATTTACGTTGATTTGCAGGCGCCTTGTTTTTGGAGAAAATTGTTTCTGGAAGTGCTTGATCTCCCTCCAGTCTTTAAATTAGCTAAAAAAATCTTAACCACATCTAGGAAACATCCCCAAGCACCGGCTTGCAATAACAGTTCCTCAAATCGCTGACACATGTTGCTGATTTATGTTGATTTGCAGGTGCCTTGTTTTTGGAGCAAATTGTAGATCTACACTTCCACAAATGGAATTAATGTAATTCCCCAAGCACCGGCTTGCAATAACAGTTCCTCAAATCACTGACACATGCTGCTGATTTACGTTGATTTGCAGGCGCCTTGTTTCTGCTAGGAAACATCCCCAAGCATCGGCTTGCAATAGCAGTTCCTCAAATCGCTGACACATGCTGCTGATTTACGTTGATTTGCAGGCGCCTTGTTTCTGGAGCAAATTGTAGATCTACACTTCGACAAATGGAATTAATCTAATTCCTCTGAAGCCTAGGGGTTTTCAAGGGTTCTCTACATGCTTATGATCTCAAATTTTTAGAATTCGTCAAGGAGAAGGTACATCAAGCTTTGGATCAAATCTGCAAGTGACTTTGGTAAACAGAGATTAAGCATTCATTATTTGGTCAAATCTTATGTTTTTGGACTTGAGCCTCTACTAGAATAACTGCTATTGATGCCTTTAAAAGGACTTCAGCTCATTTGAAATCTAAGGCACCAGATTTGGCCTCCCCGTTACACTCTATTTTTTGCACACAAAACAAGGGATTAATCTCACTAATTAGTGATTAATTAGTACTAATTACTAAATTTTAATGCAACTGATGGTTCAAACTTACCATTGGATATTTGATATAGATCTCTATCACTTTAGATTGCAATTTGAAGTTGGTTTGATGTCCCAACCATCTAGTACAAAACCAACTATATTGGCTTTATGCAAATTTTTGTGTATTCATGCTTGTAAACTTGTTGTAAACATCATTAAACACCAAATTGGAGTTGTAAAAGGGTAGACACTGCCCTTGAATCTTGAATTGAATCAAGAGGTAAGAGTCCCTTTGCATCATCATGAGCATTACACAAGAAGTAGTTAAATTCAACGGGGAGCAATTCCATACATGGCAAACAAAAACCATGTATTTGCTCATGAGGAAGAATTTATGGGGGCTAGTTGAGGGAAGATATGAATGTCCAAAGGAGAATGGGAAGAATGAGTGGAAGACCAGAAATGAGAAAGCATTAGGACTCATTGCACTTAGCTTAAATGATGAAATCATTCATCACATTATAGGGATACAACAAGCTAAAGATGCATGTGATGAACTTAACAAATTATTTGGCACTCGAGCAAAGAATTCAAATATAAATCTACTAATGCAATTCTACAAACTTGACATGAAGGAAAGTGAACCTCTAACCACACACTTGAACAAATATAAAAGCATCATTGAATAACAACTTGCAGCCATCGAAAAGAAAGTAGAAGATGATGAGGCACTAGCAATGCTTCTAAAGAGTGTGGACAAGGAAGAGTATGAGAACATTGTGGCAACCTTAAAGAATGTACCAGATTTGAAGTTGCATGAGATAGAAGGAGCTCTACTAGAGCAAGAGAACAAGGTCAAAGAGAAGAAAGGATTGGACTCAACAACTGGAGAGAAGAAAGCAGTCTACACCCGAGGAGGCTGCATCGGCAAACTTAATGGAGACTCCTAATGAAGAGAAGTTAGAATTTCTTTTCTGAGAGAGAAAGAGAAAGAAACCCCACAACCCAATGTAACTTGCCCCAATAGAGTAAAACCACCTCTGATCCACAGATGATGTAGGCCATGTGGTAGATGTATGTGTGAGGACTTTAGTCAAAGTTACGGGCATTTGTAGTAGCCTTGGACAAATAGAGAGAGAATGTCAAAGGACTATGAGTTAGGGACTTAAGGCACTGGTGGTCGCGAGCTACCAAGTAAGAGGGAAACTTGGTATAGGGTCCAACTATACCAAGTTTCCCTCTTACTTGGTATAGGGTCCAACTTTGCTAGAATTATTCACTTGAGGGGAGGTGTTGAAATATGCAAATAAATGGGTGTGTGTGGGAACAAGCCCTTAGCTAGATATTGTAAAAGGGAGTCTGTATTTGAGTTGGTAGCAGTCAAAAGGTGAGAAAAAACTACTAGATGAGAGAATCAAGGGTAGCATGAATGAATATAGGAGTGTGGAAAGATTCTAGGAAAAGGTGCCCCCATATGTAGGGGAGGTGGGTGCTTGGCACCTTGTGGATGTAAAAGCTATAAACTGAGGCATTGGCCTAATGATAATTTGCTGGTTTTTGAGTATCCATGCCTACATTATGCTATTAGATTAATTGTGCACTATTGTTGCTTTAATCACTCTAATCATGTTGATTCTTGCATTTGATCCACCATAGTCCATCACATTGTTGCAAATTCAACTCAAGTGGTCAAGAGAGTGGAGGCTCAAATTAAACTTAAGGAAGTAGACATTGTATGAGAGTCCCCAAGCCTAGAAGCACCTTGAATTGGCAACTTCAATTAGTGAAAAATGGCATTTTATGCCGACTAGTTTTTTGAGAAATTTGGCTCAACCCTTGATTTTTTAAAGCTTAGATTTTGGGTTGTAGGCAGCTTAGGTATGGCTAAGCTTGCCCTAAGAAGAATTAGACTCATTGTGAAGCTACATGAAGTATGAAGCAAAAGTGCAATTGCTTACAAAACGGTGATTTTTGGTTGAAGCATGCAAATATGACAAAATCGTCTAATGAAGTGAGGCCCCTAGGTGTTGGGAGGATCCTCCTCAAATTTGAGAGGCAATTATGGATTATGTAGTGGGAATTGAGCTTGTCAAGTTTGAGCCACACAAGGGATGAAAGGATAAGATTAAGATTAGTGAATGATTAGTGACTCAAACACACTAATGAATTGAGGTAAACTAAATAAAGTGATTAGAAGAATCTCAAGGGAGAAAGGGAGGCTCTGATATCATGTTGAAATCCATGGTACCTTCACTAATGTAAGTAGATTAAGCTAATCACATGCTAATGATGAACAATTACACTAAGCTAAGGTGGATGGTGTCTAATTACACCCATGATGATGTGTGTGTACAATAGACTCAAATCAGTTAGGCTCCAAGATAGATTAGCTTGAACTCATAAAGAGACTTGAGATGTGTGCAAGTGCTTGTACATTTTATTGCTTGGAAATAACTCCTTTTATATGGGTAGAGTACATTTTATTGCTTGGAAATGACTCCTTTTATATGGGTAGAGTACATCTTGTTGAGATTCAAGCTTGATGTCAACTTGTGCCAGTTGCACTATGTGCTGGCATGTTAGGTAGTAGCAGGTGTGAGACATAAATGACCGTGTCCAGCTGGTCATAGTGTGGAGAGTAGCTAGGGTTAGCTGTGTGTGGACACAACACAAGTAGTGTGTTGTAGCTTTTGGATTATGGCTTTATGCATTGTGTGAGATGGGACATGGATTCCCTCTATCATTAGGGTTTGACTCATACATTAGGGTTTGCTCCTGTGTGTGTGTCTCCTCTCCCTCTACCTATGTTTCATCATGGTATCAGAGCTTGGTGCTCTCTATTAGGGTTTATGAGTGAGTGAGAGCAGAGGGAGAAGAAGCTGTGAAGAAAAGATGTGGAGCTTGCCATTGAAGCTATGAAGCTTGGAGCACACCAATTTTCACCAAATCTGAGAGCTTGACCTACCAGGTAAGGAAAACTAAACATCCTTGAGCAGATTGCAAATGCAAAATCACAAACAATATCAAATTTGAGTTGCCCAAAGCAAAGAAAAATTCCTGTTTTGCAAGCTCTCCATTGAAGCTTGATAGTGGTGAATGTATGATGCAAATGGTTATAGATCTGGCAAAGATTCATGTATCTAGAAATGGGAATGTGTTGGCAACTCATGTGCAAGCCCTAGAGTGAATTTGGAGCAAGTTTGATGCATTGAAGTGATTGGAAAAATACTGTTCACAAAAATAGTGAATAGAGGTTCAATTTTTGATGCAATTGGAGCCGGTTTTTTTGCAAAAATCAACAAATTGATGGCTTGGGTGCATGACTAGAGTGTTGGAAACTCACATATAGCATCATTAGCCACAACCAACTCTCCAAATCCCCCTAATTGTAGGCAGTGCAGCCTGTGAAGGCTAAAACATGGTAGAATTTACATAGTCTTGCATAGTTGAGGTGCATAGTTGAGGACTAATTGAAGTTTGGGTGGTTGATTAACTTCAAAATTATTTTAGCAATATTGTGATACACACAGAGGAGAAGGTTGCTATGTGGTTTGTTGGAGCAATTATGCATTTGGAAACCAATTATGTGCTAATTAAGAATGCTATAAACTGTGATTAGTGAAATAGAGGGTCGTTAATCGACTAATTACTCTCAACTTTTACAATTTGGTCTAATTCCTTTTACATGGAGTTAGTAGACATCATTTCTAAGCTAATGAATGCCTGGTCCCTCAATTTGGATAAGAATTCAAGAAATTAGAGCACTTTTTCTATTGGTTTTTATTGGTTTTATTGGTTTTTCTCAAAATAGAGAAGGGGATTTGATATTTTTGGTATGTATGCACCTTGGTTGGTGTTAATATGCAACATTGAGCTTGTTTGGGTGTCAATGCAAGTTATCCGCACTTGATTGAACAACTGTATTGCAATTTGAAGCATTTGGAAGCCTTAGAAAGCACGCTAAAACAGGGTATTTTGGACTGCGTATGCCAATTCAATTTGAATGCAATTAGTGTGATTTTCTACATCAACAGTGAAGTTGGTTGAGTACTTTGATAGAAAGAACTTCCAAGCATGGAAGTACACAATTAAAAGCTTTCTAAAAGGAAAAGGATTTTAGGGTAGAATCTTGTTTACAAGTGCGGAGACAGAGTCGGCGGATCTACCCCAACAACCTACACAACAACAAGTTGTAGCCCATAACAATGGTCAGAGAGAGCATACAAAGTTTTGCATTACTTGTCTATATGTATCTCGGATGCTATACTCATAAATATACATGATGCTGAGAATCCCAAGGATGCATGAGATACTTTGGTAAAGATGTTTAATACAGATACTAGTGCTCTTAAGTCTCAGTTGAGATAACAGATTCACAATGTGAAGCGGAAAGGAAGGAGTATTCATGATTATGTACAAGAGACTAAGAAGTATGTAGATGCATTGGCAACTATCAATGCCCCCATGCCTGATGATGATTTGGTAGACATTGCCTTGCTATTAAGCGACTAAGGTTATGAAAAAGGGGAGGAGAAGGGTGTGTGTGTGAATGGACTTATGGTCTACTAGCTCACCTATTTAAAGGTGGAGCTAGAAGGCATTTCAAGGAGCAAGAAGCTTAGTTGTATTTTGAGCAGCTTAATAAGCAAGATCTTTTCTTGTATTTTGTGGGTCTATCTCCTCCATATATTTGATCTTTCATGAGCACCACGAAATTCTAACATGGTATCTAGAGCTAGGCAACTTGCAAGGTGTAGAATAGGTCAAAAAAGTGGTTTTTAGAGTGCACCTCATCTACCCCCCAGCCAGTGGAGGCCCTCCAACAGCTTGAGGAGGACGAATCTCTGCATGCTATCAACTAGGAATATGAAGAAGACTCCTAAGCGCTCAGCTTCGTACCATCAATTGTGACGTTCACTCTCTGGAGGCCTCGGAATTAACGTCTGAGCAAATCGGCACTGTTTTTTTACGCAGCCCTGCTATCGTACAGCCATATGCCGTGCGTAGGTGATTACAGGCCTAGAGAGCTTAGGGCTTTTGAAGCCCATGGTCTCAAGGTCCTACAGCTCAAATCTTAGCCCTAATGGCGGGCTGAATAAACCGTGGGAGTGAAAAAACCAGGCGCCTACTGTTTCTTTTCTCCATGAAAGCTTGCTCAAGCTTGTTAATAGTGTTCATCATAAACACTAATAGTATTGATTAACACTAATGAGGCTACTAATCCAACAAAGGGGAGCCAAAGTGTTTCTAAACACTAAGAGTATTCTTAAATACTAATGGTGAATCTAATCACCAATGCAAGTGTCATTAGACGCTAGAAATGTACTCTTAAGCACTAATAGTGTTGCTAAACACTAATGGTGATCTTAATCATCGAACAAAGTGTTCTTTGACACTAATAAAGCTAATCTCCATTAGAATTAGTGGTTGGGCACAAACCCTAAGTGCTAAACCATAAGCTTCACCATCTTAATCTCCTTTTTTATGCAACATCCTTGGCTTGATTAAGGGTTGTTGCACTCTCATAAGGGTTGTTGCACTCTCATAAGCCTTTCTCTTTCTACTTAAGCCAAAACATCACAAATTTTTGGTTTTTTCTTCTTCATAAATCAGCCCATTACTCTCTATTAATCTCCTTTAATACCCAATGTCAAAGGACAACACCCAAATTAAGAAGTTCTCAGGAGAGGGCTTCCACACTTGGCAAGTCCTTGTCAAGTGTACAAGATGATGTCCAAAGGTTTTTGGCCATTCATCTCCAGCACTAAGGTTATTGATCAAACTAAGGATGAAGATATTGAAGATGATGAGAGGGCACAAGCCATCATCATGCTTTATCTCGATGAGGCTCTCATTCACCATGTGGACCAGCTTTCGGACTGCAAAAAGGAGAAATGGGATGAGCTTGACAAGCTCTATGGAGCTCGTGGTAAGAATTCCAAGATCTCACTTAAAATTGAATTTTTCAGCTTGCAACTCAAAGAGGGAGATGGCATTGGAGTCTTCATCTCTCACTTGAAGGGCCTTATGAATCAACTTGCATCAGTGAATGCGAGAATGGATGAAGATGATGCAGTGGCTATTTTGCTAAAAGCAGTCAAGAAGGTGTATCCCACCTTAGTCACCACCCTGAAGAACATACCTAATTCCACCCTTGAAGGAGTCATTCGATCTTGTCTTGAGATGAAGAAAAGAGGCTAAAGGGAGGAGCTGAATCTTCAAATGCAGCACCTTCATCGAATATCGAACAAGCTTTGTCACATATCAAGTGATCAAAGTAAGATGTGTCCATTGCAAAAAGGTGGGTCATTTGGCAAATAATTGTTGGATCAAATATCCCAACAAAATGAAATGTAACAAGTGTAAACAAACGGGACATATCACTTCCAAATGTCCTAACAAAGAGTCAGAGGCTAACTTTGTATCAACCTCTAACTCCACTGAGAAATTGTTTTAAATCTCAATGTAACCACACCTATATTCCTAACCTTGTACGCCTAATGTTATAAAGGCATCCTATGTCCAATACCACCTATTCCAATTTTTTTTCATAGTTGGTATTGAGGGGGGGTATTAAGAGACTAAGGTTATGAAAAAGGGGAGGAGAAGGGTGTGTGTGTGAATGGACTTATGGTCCACTAGCTCACCTATTTAAAGCTAGAGCTAGAAGGCATTTCAAGGAGCAAGAAGCTTAGTTGTATTTTGAGCAGCTTAATAAGCAAGATATTTTCTTGTATTTTGTGAGGTGGTCTTCAGTTACTCTTTTCATGATGCATCTACTAGTCCTGATGATCATGGCAGGAATCAGGCTTTCTATTCACAAAGGGGATTTAGAGGCAGGGGGAGATTTGCATCACAAGGTCATGGTAATAGTCGTGGATGGCAAGATAGGTCACCACACAAGAATTTTCAGCCTTCATATGGTGCTAGAGGTGGTCATGGATATACACCTCAGAGAGGTAGAGGTAATCCTCGTGGAAGAGGACGTTGGCAAGGCCAACAAGCATCTATGCAAAATGTGGAATGCCATTACTGTGGAAAGTTTGGTCATATGGCACATGAATGTACCGCAAATAAAATTATTTGAGAGGGGGTAGAGCACAACATGGTGGAAATTATGCAAATGGTGGAAATTTTGCATCAAGCAGTCATGATGGTAGTGCAAATCACTTGTTTGCCATGAAACATTTCGTGGGATCTATGATGACACATGGTGACAGTGATGACACTTGGCATATGGACTTGGCATATGGACTTTGGAGCATTAAACCATATGACTTGTCATGGCGAATGGTTTGAACATATGAAGCCAATGGATGTGAAAGGCTATGTGGAGATAGGTGATGATTCTTAGCATGCTATCACTCATGTTGGGAGTGTGCCATTGGTGATGCACAATGGTGAAACAAAGTCTATGTTAGATGTCTTATATGTGCCTTCTATTACAAAGAGTTTGCTTAGTTGGTCAAATGGTTGAACAAGGTTTACAGGTTCATTTCAATGAGCATGGTTGCTTTGTTGAGGATTTCAAAAACGGATGTAGAGTCATTTATTTAAGTTGGATGCTGGGATTCCTGAGTTGATTGGCTATGTTCTCTAAAAGCCAAAATGTGGTACAAGACATTGAAATATGGCATAAAAGGATTGAAAATGTGAACATACAAAAGTTAAAGAACATGCAGGCAAGAGGCATTGTTGGTGGGCTGCCTAGATTCAAGTATGATGGGAATATGCATGTATGTGATGCTTGCCAGTTTGGAAAGCAAGCAAGGTTGCCATTTCCTAAAGAAGGCAACATGAGTAGCAGGCCACTTGAGATTGTTCATAGTGATGTATGGGGTCCTACACAAAACCCATCCATTAAAGGCAGCTTGTATTATGTGACATTCATTGATGATTTCAGCAAAATGACTTGGATTTACTTTCTCAAAGAGAAGAGTGAAGTGTTGGGAAAGTTTATGGACTTCAAAGCTTTTGCAGAGAAGCAGTATGGCTCTTGGATAAAATGTTTGAGGATAGATGAAAGTGGTGAATACACCTCACATGCTTTTGAGAACTTCTTGAGAAAGAATGGCATAAGAAGGCAGCTAACTTGCATGTATACACCTCAGAAAAATGGTGTTGCTGAGAGGAAAAATAGTCATTGGTGATGTGGCTAGGGCAATGCTCAATGAAAAGAGCATTCCAGACTATTATTGGGCAGAACCGTGTGCCACAGCAGTGTATGTACTTAATAAGACACCCACAGCTGCCATACATGCTAGAGATGCATCTTACAGGATTTAGGCCACACATTAGACACCTCAAAGTGTTTGGTAGCATAGCTTATGTGCATGGCCAGATGAGAGAAGGAAGAAGCTAGATCCTAAGGTAGAAAAGTGCATTTTTTTTTGGGTATGCACAAGATTGCAAGGCATATAAATGTTACAATCCACATATTAGGCAAGTGGTTATCTCACGAGATGTGGTATTTGATGAACTTGCTAGTTGGTACAAGGCAAAGGATGAGGGTGTCATTGATTCCGTTGATGCCGATGTGTATGTGAACTTGCCACAAACAAGTTCAATTTCTCTGTCTAGGCCAGTAGAGTCTGAGAGTAGCACTATACGTCCATGGTCAGGATGCTTGAAACATGAGAGTGTGAGCACTAAAAGTATTGTTGTGGATAAAGGGAAAAAGAAGGTTGAAGGAATTGGCATTATAGGTTATGAGTCATCAAGTTCAGAAAGTTTGGATGAGGAACTTGGCATACCAGTTTTACGCACACCAAGTGCAAGGGAGGATAGATATGTGCCTTCACATGCTAGAGTGACAGGTGTTCAGAGTGATCCACATGCATTGCGGAGATCCTAAAGGGTCAGGTATCCAGTGTTGACAGGTTGACATATCATGACTTTGCTATGCATTATGCATATATGACCTCTTTGGTGAAGCATGTGGAACCTACATGCTATACAAAAGCTATTGGGAAGCATGTATGGGAGAAAGTAATGGATGTTGAGATGGATGCATTGGTCCATAATGAAACTTGGGATTTGGTTGCCTTACCACAAGGCAAAAATGTCATTGGTTGCAAATGGGTTTATAAGGTGAAATGCAAATCAGATGGTTCCAATGAGCACCATAAAGCGCAGCTGTAGCTAAGGGTTATGCACAAACACAAGGCTTGGACTATGATGAAACATTTAGTCCAATTGCAAAGATGGGAACAGTGAGAGTAGTCATTGCTATGGCTGTAGCAAATGGTTGGGAAATGCATCAGATGGATGTGAAAAATGCATTTCTAAATGGTGACTTACAAGAGGAAGTTTATATGGCATAGCCAAAAGGATATATACACCCAAGGTACCCCACTCATGTATGCAAGTTAAAGAAAGCATTATATGGTTTGAATCAAGCACCTCGTGCTTGGAGCGATAAGATAAGCTGATATCTTATCTCCCTTGGATTTTAGGTTTCTTTAGCAGATTCTTCACTCTATGTGAAGAAAACAGATCATGGGATTGTCTTGCTTGTCATCTATGTGGATGACTTGATTGCCACAGGAGATCATGCTACATATGTTATGCATGTCAAGCAGGCATTGAGTGGGTAGTTTGCCATAAAAAACCTGGGTGGATTGAGATATTTTCTTGAGATTGAAGTGATCAAAGACCATGCAGGGACATGTTAGTGTGCAACGCCAATATGCATTGGATATGTTGGCAAAATATGGGATGACAAGGTGTAAGCCAATGAGTACACCTTTGGAGCAGAATGTGAAGCTGCGGGTTGATTTTGATGAAGAGTTGGATGATCCATCTATGTATAGAAAGATGGTTGACAATCTTATTTACATGACTATCACATGACCGGATCTTAGTTATGGTGTGGGGCTAGTAAGTCAATTTATGCAGAGCCCCAGAAAACCTGATTTGGATGCAGTGAGACACATTATGCACTATGTAAAGACCACTGCACATTATGGTCTTCTTTATGAGCATGGTTAAGGCTTGGATGTACATGGCTACACAGATTAGGTAGGTAGCTCGTATGACAAGAGGTCTACTAGTGGTTAAGGCTTGGATGTACATGGCTATACAGACACAGATTAGGCAGGTAGCTCGTATGACAAGAGGTCTACTAGTGGTTATGGCTTTACATTTGGAAGTGCAGTGTGAGTTGGAGCAGTAAGAAGCAACCTACTGTTGCTTTATCTAGTACAGAGGCTGAATACGGGGGTGCAGAAATAGCTGCATGTGAAGGAGTATGGTTAAAGAGTCTCTTGGCTGATTTGGGTGAGCCTATTTTTTGATGGCAAGGTTGTCATTCATTGGTGACAACATGAGTAGCATATAGTTGGCCGAGAATTCAGTCTTTCATGTGCAGACCAAACATATAGAGGTCCATTATCATTTTGTCAGAGAGAAAATGTTGGATGGTATAGTGGATTTGCAGTATGTGAAGACTGAAGACTGAAGAGCAAGTGGCCGACATCTTTACAAAGCCACTTAGCAGGGAGAAGTTTGAGTACTTCTGTACTATGTTGGGAGTACATGGGATGAGCTTAAGGGGGAGTGTTGAGAGCTTTGATAGCCCAAGCTCATCTACATCTTCATCTATGGTAGTACATCATGAGCTTGAGACGGGTTGTTGAGATTCAAGCTTGATGTCAGCTTGTGCCAGTTGCACTATGTGTTGGCATGTTAGGTAGTAGCATGTGTGAGACATAAATGACCGGTCCAGCTGGTCATAGTGTGTGGACAGTAGCTAGGGTTAGCTGTGTGTGGACACAACACAAGTAGTGTGTTGTAGCTTTTGGATTATGGCTTTATGCATTGTGTGAGATGGGACATGGCTTCCCTCTATGGTTAGGGTTTGACTAATACATTACGGTTTGCTCCTGTGTGTGTGTCTCTACTCTCCCTCTACCTGTTTTTCATCACATCTTTGCTTGCTCCATGCATATGAGATCCAGTTTTTCCATATGGCTTCATGCTCACCTACTCACTCCCTGCCTCTATATGTGCTCTATGGTATCACACTTCTTAACACTATCTACTTGTAGCTCTCATAGTAGCTACCAAAAATGCTGCTTGAAAATTAAAGAGGGAAAGAGATTAAAATACCCTTATCTATCCTATTTTGCCTTGTTCTTGACCCTTGCTTGCCTTCTTAGCTTTTACACGAGTTGGAGCTCTAATACTATAAAGCAAATGAAGGGGAGAGGGAGAGCTTTAATTTCTTGCATGTAAACACACACATAAGAGAGAGCAAGACATAAGAGAGAGCTAGATGGCTGCATTTGATTCTAAATTCTTCTTCTCTTAATTTAGTATATCATAAAGATATTAGTACATACTATAAGGGAAAATACTCTCCTACTAAAACATACAAGGTCAACTGATAGTGTAAACCCAACTATATAAGCTTGTGCTATTGTGCCATACTAGGTGGAAGCAAAAGCATGAAAGGGTGTCTAAAAAAGAACTCATTTTGGCGAAAAATCTAGTGCTATGACTAATTTTTAATTATGGGAGTAGGGTGCTTTTATATTCTGGGCCTTTTTACTCTGCCTTAAAAAAACTAATTTTAGATACCTCCATGCATCATCTCCATCATGCTGTTTAAAAATGGTGGGGAGAATTAAATTTCTCTCCTGCTCCCACCCTCTCCTCTCTCTTTTCCCTATCTTGTTTCTCTCTTTCTCTCATATTTCTTCCTATTTCTTGGGCCATGTGAATTCCGAACCTGGTCTCTTTTGGTTCTATAAACTGGCTTTGGAGTCATTGTACCCATGCACCTAGGTTCCATTTTGGGAGGCACTTGAGTATAGGATTGTTCCATATATCCATTGGCTGAAACCCTAAAAGATGCTTCTCTTGGTTATTTAAGGGATGCAAAGCTTAGATGCATCATTGGGTATCCATATACCGGTGCTCCAAGACCTATTGGTAAACTTTAGGCCCTATAGTCATGCTTCCAACTCTCATGGGTTTCCCATCCTACTTGAATTGGAGCTTCTATAACCTGAAATTGTTGCATTCTTGGTCCACATGCATCAAAATGTATAACATCCACTAGTGGCCTTGTGTTGACATTATTTTCATATAAGAAAGTATTTTTGGCCTACTAACCAAGCTGGCATGCTTCACATACTTTGTACATACCATCAACCTTAAAATTTAGCTATCCAACGATATTTTGGGCCTTCTTGGGCTACATAAATTTTAGCCCGTTGTATATTCACATGACCAATACATTTGTGACATATGTCAATATGCACAAACATGGCTTCTTTTAGCACATGTATGTTAACATCTAAAGTAGACATCCTGCCATTCTTGTGACATATGTCAATATGCACAAACATGGCTTCTTTTAGCACATGTACGTTAACATCTAAAGTAGACATCCTGCCATTCTTGTTGCCCTTTGCAACCAAGTGGCATTTATTTTTGAAGTCTTTCACAAAGCACCCTTGAGGATTGAAACTAACTTATAGACCATGCTTAACCATTTGTCTTTTTTGTAATATTAGGAACATGAAGTACATCTGCCTACATAATTTATTTTGTCATGCTACTTAGTAGATGATGGTACTTTACAAACATGTGCAATGGGGTGTGCAGTATCATCACATGTTTCTACATTGTTTTTCATTTTTTGTGTATCTCTAAAGCACTCACCATGATTGGTCATGTGGTTAGAGGGGCCAAAATCCACATACCAAATATCTCCCGGTCTCCTGACATATCTTGTGTCAACAACAAGTCATAAAAAATGTTCACAAAATTGTGCAAATGTTCACTCAACTCTATTTTTGGAAAAAAGAACCCAAAAATGTACCTTTTTTCAAATTTATAGAGACAAAAGACATACTTTCATATCAAACATTTAAAAAAAACCACTACTTTTGTGGAAAAAAATGCATAAAACATTAGATATACTTACATTTTACTCTAAACCCAAAAACATCCAATTTGAAAAAAGAATTACAAAGGACAAGAATCTCTTCCAATCAACAAGAAGAGTCATTGGATCTTTTGCTTAAAAATATCAATTTTTTTCTGGCACAAGTGTCCGTAAATTTTTAACTCAAATCTATACATAAGAATTTCTATATCATACCAATTAAGCATGTCCACACGTTGACAAATAACACTTTTCTTTCTTTTTTTACTTTGTTTAAGCATCTCTAGATCATACTTTCTCTTGAGGACGGATAAGTTTTGTACCAATACACATTTCTAGATTACATGTTGTATATAGCGTATTATCTACAAACTGATAGGTGGTAAAATTGACGTTACTTTTAGACCCAATATAATTTGACAAAACTCTCTTACAGGAGACTAGTGCATTATCTATGAAAATAAAGTTTCTTTGTATATAAAGTTGATTCAATGGTTAAATTTAGGTATATTTTGATATTAAGATAGTTAGGTATATGGAGTCCATGGCCATAGAAGAGGTTTATTGCAAAATTGTTGAAAATTTGGATTCTAGAATCAAAGTGGATTCTGGAATTTAAAATTCCATGACAGACTGACATTTTTATCGTGATAGTGAGATTTTCATCCGAAAAAACAGAAGTTTTGGTCCATAATAAATTTTCTTTTATTAGACAAAAAAATTAGTTCGACAGTAGAAAACATTTTCGTTGATGAAAATTTTTCCGTCAATGGAAAAAATTTCAGTATGAGAATTTGGATTCCAAAATCCACTTGAATTCTGGAATACGAATTTCCATCAATGGATTGAAATTTTCGTCAAAAGTTCTGTCAGCAAAGAAAAATTCCGCCGACGGAGAAAAATTCCATCAAGGGAATCCAAATTCTTGTCGATGGAAACTTTTTCTGTCAACCAAAATTTTTCTGTCGGAAATTCCAAATTTCGTCGAAGAGCATTTGGATTCTAAAATCCAAATTTTATGGATGGAAAGTTTTTTCGCTGATGGAAAATTTTTTCATCCATGAGAAATTGGATTCTAGAATCTAAATTTTCGTTGACGGATTGAAATTTTTGATGGATGGCAATCCGTCAAAGGAAATTTGGATTCTAGAATCCACTTCTCATCTACGAAATTTTTTTATGTCAATGGATTTTTTTTTTTCATGTCGATGGATTTTTTTCCATCGATAGAAATTTTTATCATCGAGCGACGGACTAAAATTTTTGTCCAATAAAAGTGAAAATTTTGCTCATTATGGACTAAAATTTCTCTTTTTTAGATGGAAATTTCTCTTTTTTAGATGGAAATTTCATTGTCATGAGATAAAAACGTCAGTCTTTTGGATTCCTTAATCCACTTTGTTGATTCTAGAATCCAAATTTTCATTAATTTTTTAAAATGATCTGTTGTTGCCATTTTCATGGTTCAAAATCTAATTGTTATAAACTAAAAATTATGTTTTTGCAAAGACTATAACTCTAAATTAACCTATTAGATCAAAATAAAGTAAACTCATAAATTGTAGTACTCACTACCATCTAAAATTTGACCATTTGGATCATTAGTTTTCTATCTAAATCTAGAGAAATCGTTTCTTTCAATAAGCCTCTTCTATGGCCATGGACTCCATATACCTCCTTATCTTAACATCGACTCTAATTCAATGACTGTGATGAAGTACAATGATTAGGTTGAAGTTAGTTAAATTCTTGTAGAAGAAAAGCACATTTTGTAATTCTGAGTAAAGAATGTAGTATACATTACAGAGACATGCGTGAATTATTAGTAGTTTTAAAGAAGATTAGATCTTGTCATTGACCTTGTTTTTTCCATTTTGTTATTTGACATGAAAAGTGAAAAACATTTCACCTTTCAATTAGCAATATGTTCGTTTTTTAAAAGAAGTTTGAAACTATGCTTATTTTGCAAAAGTTATAAAAGCAGTTCTCTTTAATGTCTCTAGAAGATTATAAAATTGATCAATATTTAGGACTAGCAAAAAATCAAGATAGCCTGTTGCAAACAACTACCCACAACTCGTGAACATTTTTCATGACTCGCTGTTTGTCCTAGAACTTAGTGGAGTGCTGGATCATAAACAGTTGCTCACTTATGTCATCCTTAGTTTACTTGATGATGCATGGTTGAATTATGTAACTTTATTATTTTTCTTTTTATAATAGTCCTTTTTTAATGTGCCACAATAATATCACTCTATGCTATTTGCATTTTAATTTCTTTGTTGCGCCAACCACTTTGGCCTCTCTAGCTCCCCTTGCCTTTAGAGTGTCCTCTTCCTCCTATTTGTATATTAGGTTCTTGTTGTTTTTGCCCATGATTTTTGTTTCAAAAACAACCTACATCTTGGCCTTTAGATGATGATTTGCCTCTTCCTCTACATGTACCTAGGTACAAGGCATGCTTATGTGCATTTTTGGAACCTCCCCCAAGATTTATCTCCTTGTGGCAGCACTGATAAGGAGAGAAATAAATTCTTTTTGAAATTTTAGAAAGTTATCTTGGAGTCCGATGGAGGTCTAGAATTGACTGTATTCCTTGCCAAGATCATTCAAGGTCACTAATACCATATTTTCATCATCTTTTGGTGATCTAATAGAAGTAAGGTCACTGATACCTTATTATCATCATCTTATAGTGATTAAATAGAAGAAAGGGCATGTGCATAATCATAGAGTCTGTCGCATTGTGATAAGAAATCAATATAACACCTTTTTTGCTCTTTCATGCCATTCTTTGTATGCTTGCAACCTACTGTTGTGGTGTGGGATTTCCTTTAATAATCTCTAGCTCCTTTTTATCACATGTGATGAATTCCCAATACCTTTTTCCTATGAGGATATATCCATCCTAAATTTCCAAGCTTGCAAATTATTCTTATCTAGCTTCTCACTCAAAATTTATGACAAGTTATTAGGCATATTTACCCATAGAGAAACTTACCAAATAATGCTTGCAAAAACTTCTACACTCAGTAAACTCTCAATCTCAACCGCAAGTGGTATTGTACATTTGTTATGCTGTAATTTTACACTTGCTATATTGTAATAACATACATCCACCACTAGCCTACAAATCTTAAGTTCTTTGCACTGTTTCACAATCAATTTTTTGCCAAAACTTTGGCTTCAAACCAGAAATTGTCCAAAAATAATCGAATCAACACTTTCATAGAGTTCCTCTAGAAAACTTGTAGAGCCAAAACGGGGCCCAAAATGTGCCCAAATTGCCCCAAAACATGCACTTCTTCCTTTATGCAAGAGGATGTCCTCATCTGAGATAGTGACTTCTCTGTTTTCCCATAGCTCTCATATATATACCCAACGGTGTTGCTCCAAAATCAAAGAGGTAAAGAGACAGAATTGCCCTTACCCATGTACCACTTCCTTGCTTTTCTCTTACCATGAGAAGAATGTAGGGGAGAGGATGACCTTGAGCTCCTTGTGCAAGAAAAGATACACACATAAGAGTAGATAAGCACACAAGAGATGGATGATTGAATTTATTCTGTTCTCTTATCTTCTCTAAAACCATAACATAAAGAGATCAAGAGTATATACTATATGGTAAAGTACTCTCCTACTATATCATACAATGGGTGATCCATAGTGTGAACCTTACTGCATGAGCTAGTGCTATAACTATGCCATAACTCTAGTACACCAAAGTGGCTGCTATCACACAATCTGTAAACCATTGGTGGCATATCACCCATAATGTAACAACCATGCCAGTGGTGTAAGTATAGAGGCTATCACTCAGGAAAGTCATCAATGTATGCAGCACTAGTTAATCCCAATATCTCAACATAAAGGAAACCGTTTCACCTTTCTTCATAAAGTACTCTCCTACTATAGCATACAATGTCCATAGTGTGAACCTCACTACATGAACTGGCGTTATAACTATGCCATAACTCTAGTGCACAAAGTGGTTGCTATTACACAACTTGTAAAGCATTGGTGGAATATTACCAATAATCTAACCAACCATGCTAGTGATGTAAGTATAAAAGCTATCACTTAGGCAAGTCATCAATGTACGTAGCACTAGTTGATCTCAATATCTCAATGTAAAGAAAGTTGTTTCACCTTTCTTCAAGGATTCACAAACCTCTCACTATCACTCTATCTCACACACACTAGGAATAGAGAGGAACATGAGCTAAGAAGTAATCTAATCCCTACTCTCAAAACTCTCTCTCTCTCTCTCTCAACTCTCTCTCAAGGATAGATAGGAACATGAGCTAAGAAGTAAAATCTCTACTCTCAACTCTCTCTCTCTCTCTCTCTCTCTCTCTCTCTCTCTCTCCACACACTTCAAAGAGAAAAAAAAAAGTAAAATACATGAGAACTCATTAACATAAAGGGGGATTATGCCAATTCATTTTATGAGCATGCTGAGAACTCCTAAGTTAACTATTTGAGTTTGGGTGTGGCTATCTTTCCCATAAATGCTATAACTTTTATAATTAACTCCTACATTAACTATTTGAGTTTGGGTGTGGCTAGCTTTCTCATAAATTTCACAACTTTTATAGTGGCTTTTTTGGACACTTATTCTTCACTCTCATGTACGGTGGAGAGCATCTAGCTAACCCAAAATAGGGTTAACAAACCTATATAGTTTTGTGCAACTACAAGATATCTCCCATTAAAGAATAATAAGCATTAACACATGTGAATCTAGGAGAATATTGTTAAGCTTCTATCGAAGATATCTACCATTATAGTATAATAAGTTTTAATGTTGGAATCAAGGATAGCCACATCAGAGCTGATAAACAGACGCCTATGCATATAATGAAAAAAACCTATGCCACCTGAGAGGCCTTTAAAGTGCAAGTCTAACCTAGATTTAATGAAGCTCATTGTACAAAATGAGATGTTAGTAGATGTGATAAAATAAATGCTTGGATGTCACAAAATTAACATAAGATCTATATAAAAGCTCATACCAAAGAACCAAAAGCAAGTTAAAGCACATGAAGATACCTTCAACAACAACAAGAACATAACTAAAAAAGAGAATATAAATTAAAAGAATAAATTTTTTTACTCATTTTGGTTTTTAGGGGGGTAAAAATTTTGAGAATTATTTCTCCTCAATGGGCAACTCATAGAGCTCAAAGATCTCATGTGGTGGTTTGGCTAACAATGTGTCCTTCTGCTATACCCATGCTTAAAGCCTCTCATATTCCTCCTCAATGTCCTCTGCCCTAATGGTGACACCTTACAACCCGCTTAGCCATGTAAAGGGAATTCCTAAGATATTAATCGACATCTGTGTAGGTGACCTTCATTCAATTCATCTTGAAAACATAGTCTAAAAGTTACACTTTAGAAAATTAAGATTCTATTTATTTTAAGTTCCAACTAAACAAGGAACATCCATCTTATTCATTAGGGTATACATTACCTTCCATATTACATATATGCATACATCAAAATACCATGTGACATTGGGGATATGGGCATCCAATCATTAGGTTTATAGCCAACATGCTGTGAATACTCTAGGTGCAAACAACCTCTTAGTTAGAGTCAAAATATGGGGTTTAATGCCTATAAAAGGGTATCATACTTGGTGGTTCATCTCATCTCTCATGTCATTCATAATAAAATCACCTTGTGTTGTGCCCAACTTGCTCTCTCTTCCTTGCTCAAGCTCTCTCTTCTTCTTCCTCCTCAACCATGGAGAGATTTCATCCTTCATAGTTCCATGGTTGATCCTATGATTGCCAGCATGGTATTAGAGCCATGCTTCTTAGTGATTCATGCTTAATCCCTGGTCATCATCATATATTAATCATGATTAGTGAGTAATTATTCATTTTATCTTTTTTCACCATTTTTCTCTTCCTTGCAAAAACACAACTTTATCCCCTCTCACAAAATCATCTCATTCTCCTTCTCCATTGCCTATCCTTGTAAACCCTCTTAGGAGAATCAACCCAACTCTATTTCCTAGCTACATTTCAAGGGATTCATTAAAACATGCCAGGAATTGGCCCCAACAATTGTCATAGCAAATCAACACTTATTCCTCTGGAGGTTTTTTACAAATTTGTCTTCACCACAATTGGCCCAATTACTCTTAGCTATAGCTACTATATGGTAAGAGCAAAAATCTCACAAAGTTTGAGCTCTTTTGGTTCACAAGAGAAGCCGAGAGAAGTGTATCAAAAAATGCCCAAAATGTAGTTTCATCAAACGAAAATCGGCGCCTATAATTAGTGATATTCTATTTTCTCTTGGGGATCACCTATTGGGTCAACAAGCTATGCAAAACCCAAATCTTGAAGAAAAACGATCAAAAAAGTCATGTGAGGAGATTCAAGCAAACCATCATTTTTAGCTCTCTATTATTAAGCAAGTAATTAGTGCTGATTTCATTCATTAATTGGTATCATCAAGGGTTCAATCATACCATTAGGGACTTGTTATTTCTTTCCAAAGCTTCATATTGAGGTGATATATGGCCTACTATTAGAAAAAATGAGGACTAGGTAGTAGCAAAAGTTTGTTTTAGGAGCATGTCACACGGATGGAGGACCTTCATTGCACTCAATGTTGACCAAGTTGCATAGCCACCATGAGATAAAAATGGTCACCATTCATCATTAGCATGAGTAGGAGCTAGCCAATATTTTCCAGGTAGCTTTAGGAGCCAAGGAGGATCTCACTAAGTTTCATCACCTTGTCAAGTGGTACCATTCCACTAGCTACCCTCTCACCTCCTCCACCACCAATGTTGTGGGCCGAGGAGGTGAGGCCGCCTCTAAGCACACACAAGGCTTGTGGTTTTTTTTTTAAATTCATGGAATTTTTTGATTGAGACCATGGCCTAGCTCTTGCCTTACTTTCCTTCTATTTGCACATAGCATTGTTTTTTCTGAAGTAGTTATATATCTGGTATTATATTAAATTATCATAGAACTAAAGTTATTTAAAAATCAAAGAGGAGCCAATTGTATACAACATAACACACCAGTCTTAATAGATGAGATGATTTGCACAAAGTTATCACCCAAAGAGGAAGAAGCCCAACCCATAGCTACACCCACAACCCTACAAGGTCTAGACATATCCATGACCCCAAATCTTTGAGAGGTGATCTCAGTGTATCTCCACTTCATATACTTGAAGGTGACCAGTAGTATCTCATCATACTCCACTCCCACCAAGGACATGAGCTAACCGAGCCAATAATCATCAGGCATCTCCTCCTCATCCATGTGAATTACACTAGAAATCTTGCAACATAAAGCATCAAAACTAGTTTTTATGGGCTACCACACCTCCAAGAGGGAACTCAATGCATTCACCTTTGGGAAGAGCAATAGAACACAACTGTCATAGAGCACTTACCAATGCTTTGAACTTGTGTCCCTTGAGGTCTCCAAGCTCACTTGAGAAGCTCCAATCCTCCAACCTCCACCTCCATGCTGTCACCGTAGAGTTGCTCACACCACCACACAAGGCAATCACTCTCTCTCACTCCTCTCAACTCTCTCTCACTCCTCTCAATACAAGCATGCAACCTACAAGTATACAAAAGGCACAAGTGCTAGAATTCTCTCTCTCAAGACAAAAGCAAGCGCTCTCATAGCACAAAGGGGGATTGTGTCCATTCATTATGAGAAAGTGCCTCATATACAATTGGCCCTTATTCACACATGGGCAACCAAAACTTACTTAACTAAGGCCTTGGGTGACCAATATCTCATAATGTATAACTTTTATAGTGCCTTTGCATGACACTTATTAATGTCCTCAAATGGAGGAGCATATTTGTTAATCCAGAATGGAATTAACATCCCCCCCTACCTGATGTAGATTCTATCTTGAGAACCTATTACAAAAGTGTTATTCTCATTAAATTTGATTTATATGCATAGAAAGATGCATAAAGAAAATTTTTTAATTACCAAAGTGTTATTCTCATTAAAATTGATTTTTATGCATAGAAAGATGCATAAAGGAACTTTTTTTTATTACAAAAGTGTTATTCTCATTAAATTTGATTTTTATGCATAGAAAGACGCATAAAGAAACTTTTTTTATTACAAAAGTGTTATTCTCATTAAAATTGATTTTTATGCATAGAAAGATGCATAAAGAAAATTTTTTAATTACAAAAGTGTTATTCTCATTAAAATTGATTTTTATGCATAGAAAGATGCATAAAGGAAATTTTTTTATTACAAAAGTGTTATTCTCATTAAATTTGATTTTTATGCGTAGAAAGATGCATAAAGGAACTTTTTTTAATTACAAAAGTGTTATTCTTATTAAATTTGATTTTTATGCATAGAAAGATGCATAAAAGAATTTTCTTTATTACAAAAGTGTTATTTTTATAGAAATTAATTTTTATGCATAAATAGATGCATAAAGAAATTCTTTTTATTTTAAAAGTGTTATTCTTATTAAATTTGATCTTATGCATAAATAGATGCATAAAAGGATTTTTTTAATATAAAAGTGTTATTCCCATTGAAGTTGCTTTTTATGCATAAATAGATGCTTAAAGATTTTTTATATCAAAATTAGAATTCTCTTAAATTCTATGTTTAAATTCTATGAGTATTTGATAAATGAATAATTAAATACTCTAAAGAGAGAAATTTCTATCGGATTGTAAAAAGAAAATTCAAGAAATCTATCGAGATCAAAATATTTAGATAAATGATTAATTTATTACTCATTGGAATTCGTAACTAATTTAGAAATCAGTTAAGTGAATATTCAAAGAAAGAAATTCAGTAAAATAGTAACTGAATTCGTAACTAATTTAGAAATCAGTTAAGTGAATATTCAAAGAAAGAAATTCAGTAAAATAGTAACTGAATTATCAAACCTTTTTGAGAAAGATAGTTCAGGAAAAATCTTATCCGACTCGAACCTTAAATCAGACTATGACCAAGACCAAACTCTTTCGTCACTTTCGAGGAAAGAAGGTGTGATAGTTTAGAAAAATACACTCAAAACTCTCGCCAAATCTGAAACTAAGTTTGAGACCCTTTGAATTGATTTGTGGATCAAGGTTCTAGAATCTGAGGAATTCTGGTATGAAATTTAGAATTTCGATCAAGAAGTTTTGGGGATACTCATTCAAGAAATACTCCTTGTATTCAAAAGAAAATCAATCTGAAAACTTGCATAGAAAAATAGATGTGATGTGAATCAGATAGATGTGAATGAATGGATGAGATGTAATGTAATGTGAATCAGATAGATGTGAATGAATGGATGAGATGTAATGTGATGTGAATCAGATAGATGTGAATGAATGGATGAGATGTAATGTGATGTGAATCAGATAGATGTGAATGAATGGATGAGATGTAATGTGATGTGAATCAGATAGATGTGAATGAATGGATGAGATATAATGTGATGTGAATCAGATAGATGTGAATGAATAGATATAATGTGATGTGAATGAATAGATGAGATGTAATGTGATGTGAATCAGATAGATGTGAATGAATGGATGAGATGTAATGTGATGTGAATCAGATAGATGTGAATGAATGGATGAGATGTAATGTGATGTGAATCAAATAGATGTGAATGAATGGATGAGATGTAATGTGATGTGAATCAGATAGATGTGAATGAATGAATGGATGAGATGTAATGTGATGTGAAACGGGATGTGAGTGAATGAGATGTGATGTCATGGGAATCGAAATATAAATGAATGATATGGGATGTGAATGGATGTGAATGTCTATGTGAAGAATGGATGTGAATGTGTATGTGAAGAATGGATGTGGATGAGTATGAGAAAGAATGGATGTGGATGTATGTGAAAGAATGGATGTGGATGTGTATGTGAAAGAATGTGATGTGATGTGACATGAATATATGTGGATGTGAAGTGATAGATACGAATGTATGGATAGATGTGAGTAGTCGTACATGTGAACAATTGGATGGATGTGGATGAATGAGATGAGATGTGTATGAATGAGATATGATGTGGATAGATGTGATGTGATATAATGTGGATAGAATGTATGTGATGGGATGGTTATGAGAATGAATGTGATGGATATGAATGAATGTGATTTGATGGATGTAAATGGATGAATGAATGTGATGTGATGGATGTAAATGAATGTGATAGACGTGAATAGATGTAATGTGATGTGAATCGGGATGTGAATGAATGAGATGTGATGTCATGTAAATCGAGATGTGAGTGAATGAGATGTGATGTAAATTGGGATAGATGTAATATGTGATGCGAATGAATATGATGTGATGAGATGTGGATATGGGTAGATGCGAGTGGATGAGATCTGATGTGGATAAATGAGGAAAGATGTGATGAGATGGAAAATGATGTGATGAGAATGAAACACATATGAAATAAATGAGGATTGATGTGAAACAATGTGCAAAGACGAGAGTTCGTTATAAAAACTGTATTTATGACCTGTTTTATGTCAAAAATGCTGGGGAAGCATTTTGACCGTCTTGTGATTAAGGTCGTGGAGACCTATCTGATAAAGTTGCAACAGCTGATGGAGAGTCAACGAAGGACGTCTCACGTAGCATGGTCGGCCGAGGTCTTGACCAGCCTCGATACCAGCCTCGATTTAAATGGTGAGCTTCTGGTGCGGTGGATGAGGGACTAAGGAAGAGGCCCATGAGTGAAGTGCTAGGTGACCTGTGAAGGATCCTAGAGGGTGTTGACCATACGGTGCTCTGGGTCATCGAAGCTACCCACACGTATGTCGTGGAAGATATTGGAACAAGGAGTAAGAGTTGTTTTCTGAATTCAGGCATAGATCTGGTTGATTGACCTTGCTGGTCCTCAATGGTCGGATGAGTCCATGGCTCTTTTATATGGATATGTTGGTTGATCTTGCTGATCTTCAACGGAGATTCCATTTTGATTTTTATAAGTGAATATATTGCCAAGTACTATGAGCTAAGAACCGTTCAAAAGGGCCTGAGTGGACAGGCGGTGAGTGTTCTGGTTGCCAATGATGCCATAGGTACACCGATGAAGGAAAAATTAGAAATTAGGATTCAGCCGAATGTTTTGGAGAATTATGATCAGTGATACTATAGTTTCATTAAATGATTGTTTCAAAGATAGCTGAATCTGTGAAAAAGGCAATTTCATATTGGTGGGTGTGTAAGTGGTGTGACTAGTTTTAAGTTTGCATGAATATCCAGTTAGGGGGCTTGGGAACTCTTTTCCCTGGTACCCGAGACAAAACAGATCCTAAATTCTTAAATGGATCCCATCACTACAGTGGTTGGGTGCTTGGCTAACCCACGAGACTCGATGGGGTTAGGCTAGACTGATGGATCCCTAAAATGAGACTCAATTCTGTTATGGTACGATAGATGAAGTAAATCCCAGATAAAAATTGTTCTATGGAAAAGAATCAACGGCTGTGCCTCTCAATGAGGAAAAAAGCGTTGGTCTCTATGATCCAAGTGCAATCTTTTCCTTGATCTGACTATGGGACTTACGGGTTCAGTCAGATCAGTTCAATTAGCTAAGGCTTTTAACTACGTTAAAGTAAAAATATCCTGGAGGAATTGCCCGTGTTTTTTAAGCGAGGGAAGTTTTTTTGGGTTTGGTTTTGGAAGAACCGAGGGATTAGTCTCTTGTTCGGATATATGTGGGCGAGGCCCCGAGTGAGGGACCCTGCCCCACTCAAGAAGTGCTACTTCCACTGCTAGCACCCCTAAATTCGTTGCACGGTGGGGACAAGGATCTTTCAATTCTGGTCTGGGTGCTCAGAGAGGGTACGATACAAAGAGTTGCATTGTTAGTGTGACATCTGAGTAAGATTTTGGGAGAATCCGTTGAGTAGGTTCAAAGGGTGTTATTTGCATTAACACCTTGAACATGAGCTTTGGTTTGAGTATAGCAGAGTCCCGGCTCTTATGAAACCTTTGTACTCTGCAATAGACAAGAACTCAAGAATAGAATCATCAGTAAATTGCTCAATTATATCTTGTGGTGGAGTGTGACTTACCCCTTGAGTTGGCTATGGTGGAGATGGGTAAGGTGCCGGTAACTCCTCGGGGGTGAGAGTGTTAGTGGGAAACGGAGAATTTTTTAATGCATTTTGAAATGATGTGTGGCTTCATTTGGGAGGGTTGGGACACCAGAGCAGTGCCTAGTTCCCTAACCATTCCTCAACCCATTTTCGTAGCCATATTTAACAAATCCATCCTTGTGGCCGCATTAAGATCTATGGTTGGATCCACTGCCCTTGGTCTTTGAGGAGCTATTCCCCCCCTACCTAGACCTCGTCCTCTTTCTACGTTGGCTCTTATAGGCATTTCCAGTCTATAGGATGGTCCGGACACTTCATTCTAGAATGGCTCATCATTAGTCTCCTCTGTATGCCTTTGTAGAATTAAGACCTCCATGTCCTATAAGAACGTGGGATGATTGATCATCTGATCGATGTCCTTCTTGGTGTACAGGCAACAGTCTTCCACTTCACCTGTTTCTCTTGGTAGATTATCCCCTTTATCTAAGGTTACAAAAACTTCCTCCACCCCCTTGGCTCTACTAAGTTTGGAATTTCTCCCTCAGTTAATCCATGGCTATTTCCAGCTCTTTGCCACGTGATTAAAGTAAGTTCACACATCCCATCTCTTTTTGTTCGGCCCTAGCCCTTTGAGTAGTATCGAGCTCTTGTTTCCTCAAGCTGAACTCTCATAGGTGCCGTTCTACCTCAATCCTTTTCAAATCTAATTCTACTTCCTCTAAGGTTGGGAAGAATACTTGACCAATCCTAGCTGTGCTATCCATGTCTCTTCTCATTCGGGGAGGTGCTAGTGTTTGACAACCTCAAATTTGAAGGTTGGATAGATGCTTCTTGCCTTGGACCAAGTCCAGCGCTGGTTGATGGACCCATGCCCACAGATTGCGCCTCTTCATCGTTGTTGGTTTGGAGACCAAGAAATCCCTGAGATATATCAATGATACCGTTGGATCGGGTAGGGGAGGGTGGATTCTCCTCTTCCCTAAACCTAGAGTATCGCAGCCCTTCTTCCATTGATTCTTCACTACTAGTTTCAATGGCGGTTAGATTCCTTAAGACACTCAATTGAGTGCTTATTTACTGAGTGGCCTGAACCCACACTCTTTTGATAGGAAGATCCTGGGTGATTTGATGCACTATTATCAAGAGTGAGGTCATCTCCAGTGAGCTTTCCAGACCACCTCAAGTGCATGTGAATATGATTTAATAAGCTATTTTGTTGCCCCAATTAAATTGGTCAGATACTGTCGACTTGTTTTCTGAGGCTGTGAGATTGCAGAGAACAGTTCACACCATGAAATGTCAGAAAACTGTTCACGTCATGAATGATTTTTTGCACTTTCACGTGTATATATTTTTTTCTTTGGACTCAGAAACCCACGTTACCTTGTTATAATTTTTATTGGTCTCAAAAAGAACTTCCTTAACCTTAATTTGACAATACCAAGCTCATGAGTTAGATTTGATTAAGGTGTGAAATTGCAGAAATAGTTCACGACGTGAAGGGAAAATAATTCACGTCGTGAAATGCAAATGGTTCACGTCGTGAAATGCAAATGGTTCACATCGTGAAATGAAAATGGTTCACTCCGTGAAAGGCTTTGAAATAGTGCACGATGTCCAAATGAAAATGTTTCACGCTGTGAAATGTATTCTGTTTAGGTCGTGAAATGCTCTGAATCAGTTCACGTTGTGAACGTTTTCTGTTAATTCACGATTCTTAATTTTGTCAGACCTGTGGTGTCAGAGGTGTCAGAATAATGCTACCTATCTTTGGCAAGGTAATCCCATGAATTGTAGCGTGATGCCGGGAGCGTTTCACACCGTGAAGTTGCAGAAAACGTTTCACATCGTGAAATTATCTCTTGTAGTTTCATGTAGGAAATTTACTTCGTCTCGCGAGACTGAGATGAATTTGGGTGCAAAATACCTATCTAGAAGCTTCCAAAATGATTGTGCCATGCATAAGGAATGTAATACAAGTTCAAGACACAATCAATGGCTCTTTATTTTTACGATTTTTGTAAATTTTTGAAATGAAAGGAAAACAAAACATCACCCTGCTCATTCAAGTTAACAATTCTGGTGATACAAATATCAAAATTGACTAGAAAAAATGATGGAGCCTTCTTCCAAGGCCACTCCACCACACAACTACACAACAAAAACAACTAATTTCTCACAATTTTTCACTTCCACTCAAATTTTATCCTTGCATTCCATACACAATGAACTACCAGAATGCAAAGGCAATGATGAATCTTATGTAATGGGAGCTAAAATGCAAAGATAATGGAAGAAACAAAGGTGTTTCCTCGGCAAGCGACACCAAAAATGTAATGGGCTACCACACCTCCAAGAGGGAACTCAATGCATCACCTTTGGGAAGAGCAATAGAACACAATGAATTGTCATAAGGCACTTACCAATGCTTCGAACTTGTTCCCCTGGAGATCTCCAAGCTCACTTGAGAAGCTCCAATCCTCTAAGCTCCACCTCCACGCTCTGTAGAGTCGCTCACACCACCACACAAGGCAATCACTCTCTCTCACTCCTCAATACAAGCATGCAATATACAAGTATAGAGAAGGCACAAGTTCTAGAATGCTCTCTTTAATCTCTCTCTCAAGACAAAAGCAAGAGCTCTCATAGCACAAAGGGGGATTGTGTCCATTCATTATTATGAGAAAATGCCTTATATACAATTGGCCCTTATTCACACTTGGGAACCCAAAACTTACTTAACTAAGGCCTTGGGTGGCCAATATCTCATAATGTACAACTTTTATAGTGCCTTTTCAGCATGACACTTATTAATGTCCTCAAATGGAGGAGCATATTTTTTAATCCAGAATGGGATTAACACTAGTGCATGCTAATCTTCATCTAGAGCTTGTCAAACCTTGCTAATGATAATCTAGAAAGCAATCTCATTTTTTAATTAATAATCATAAATTATTGACAAGTAATTCTACAGAGCATCAATAAGAAATCAACATCAGGGATTTGGTTTCTTCCACCCCCATATATTAACTCATTTCTTCGACACCAGATTTTTTGATTAACACTTTAAATCTTAGTAAGCCAGAAAGTGTTTAAGAATCTTGATCATGGTCAAATTTCTTTCCTAAAACACAATGAGTCAAAGATACACTAATTTTAACACTTATGCATTCACCTTGGAACAAATCACTCTAAGAGACGTTGGGTAGCCGCATAGCAAATGCCAAGTACCTTCTTTAGTAGTCAGACATCTAGAGCACCTTCCCCCATCCCACCTCATGTTGCATAATGTCTCACCAACCCATTATGCATTAAAAACACAATATACGTAAGTGCGATTTGCAGGCTCCAAAGATTAGCTTCGAAGATCCTCCCATGTCTCCCTCCATGCCTCTTTGACCCAGTTTAATATCTAAAGTTTATTCACTCTATTAACATTATAAACAAATAAGGATGTCTTCTTATAAATCCTACTAGTGTACATCTACCCATGTCCCCCCTTCCAACACTAATCCTTAACCCAATACACCCACTATTACAAATAGTGGACATTTGGATTAAGCCCAATCTTGCTAAAACCAAACTTATCACCCTGAAGTCACTATTATTAACTCTATAATCATCTTTAGTATATTCAAGCTCCCTCTAGCTAGCCGCACTGACATCCCATAGGTCCTTAAAATGAGAAATGCCAAGCCTTCTAGTAGAAGATTTATCAATCTCAACTAGAGAGAATTGAATAGACAAGACCACCAAATACCGCCAAATGGGGTACTCCATAAGGAGCTACCCATGATTCTCCAACATCCATTCCATTGTGTGAGTCTAGTGTTATTTTTATAGACCTTTATTAGAAAGGCAACATTTGGAGAGGCCTTAATCTTAATGAGAGAAAATTGTATCCTTCAAGTTTAAAAATATCCACACACCCATGTCATTAACAAAGGACACCTTCACAATCTCTGTAAGAATTTTAGACCAATCAAAAGATAATCGAATAGCATCCCCCCATCTTAGTAACAATTATGGATTTTCCATGAATTTTCATGTTTAAAATTCCCACCACCCCACACCATTTAGGCATAGAGACTAGTACTAAGAAATCCAATGTTGAGGCTTTTTATGATTCTTATTTCTCCAACCTAACGTTCTCACTACCAGTCGAGTACCAGCCTTAAGGAAAAGCAATGTTATTAGTAGCATGGTTTTGTTTTTTCTTCATATATGTGGATTGGATGCTTTGTTCGGGTGATATAGCCATAGGACTTACTCTGTGTGAAGAATGTATGTCTTGATTACTTTGCCAAATGATTTTCCCAAAAGGTAGTGTCAAAGGATGACACATTGAGTGTCTATGCATGGGAGTTATCTAGACGAATACTTTGCCCAGAGGAGAAGCTCTCCAAAGGAGTATGCATTCATTCTTATCTCAGCATATTCATCAAGATGGTGAATGGAGTAGTGGTGTGGGAGACTTACAAAAGGCTAGCCAAGTCCTCCCTCTTATGTCCCTTGCCTCTATCATATTGAAATCTCTCTGGCCTCACTTGGTCACCCCACCACCATCATCATTTGTGCTTTATGAGATCTTTGACATGATTGATCATCGTTATTGTTATCTTCATTGTTATTGAGATTTGAGGTGGCATGAGAGCTGGAGAAAATGTGATAAGAGTTGAGAATTATCCCACATTGAACAGTACAAGCCCAAGGGTGTACCTCCTCATATAAAAGGGGGCCATTTCAAGCAATGAAAGATGAAGCAAGGTCTCAAGCCTGTTTATGAGTACAAGTCTCAATCTTGTAACCTAATTGTGCTTGAGTCTAAGCTTAATTAGTCTAGTAGTTAATCATCATATTTAATCTTAGGCATCATCCAACTTAGATTAGCTTAATCATCACATTAATATAGGATTAGGACTAATCACCATAATCATGCACATGGTACCCACCATGATTCTCAACTTGGTATCAGAGCCTTCCCTATCTCCGCATTGCTAATCCCAACTCACATTAGTTTAATTACTTCACTAATCATCTAATTACCAACTAATCTCAACCTTATCCAATCTTTCCATTTGTGGTCCAAATTTCAAATGCTTGGCATTACTCATTCTCTCATCCATTAGCCAAGAGCTTTTAGGATGTTGTTGCTCAACCCTAGAAACTGACAGCTACTAAGAGGGTTTGATGAATTTTGCACTATATGGCTAGAAATCTTGATTACTTTTTTCTGCTGGTTCTCCACATATGCTACAAATTGGGCCAAGCCTTTCTAGCTGAAGATAGCCCATGATCTAAGCTTTAACTTGACCAAAGGGTTCTTTGTTTGATGCAGTATAGTGGTCATGGCAAGCACATAACCATTTGCCCCCCCTAATCAACGATTTATGCAGTATAGTGTTCAGGGCAAGCACATAACCATTCGCCCCCCCTAATCAACGATTTATGCCCAATTTTTGACAAGTTTGAGATGGTTCTTTAACTCTATCCAAAGCTCCTTATTAAGAGGAAGAATTTAATGCCAAAATCCCCATCAAAGATCTCACCCCCACCATTGAGCTCAATTGAAGCCTCCAATATTCATCTATGTACTAATCACTATCATTAGTGTAGTATTAGTATAGAAATTAGAAAGTTAGGATGTAAATCTACTGTGGAAATATCTCTCTTGCGTTGCATCATCGCATATTGTAAAAGGGATGAACACTATTGGTAAAACCCCCTTGTCGTACATGATGGAGAGACTCACATTAGAGAAAAATAAGTTTAACAGGGATAACTTTTACACTTGGAAAATGAAAACCATGTACATGTTGATGAGAAAAGGGCTATCCCAGGATCTAATTGGACCTAGTGAAGATAGTGATAGCACGTCACTTAACACATTTAACAATCACAAAGCACTTGGCATAATAGCTCAGAGCTTGGGAGATGAAGTAACACATCACACTACAGGGATAAAAGATTGAAAGAAGGTGTGGGAGGAACTCAACAAAAGTGAAACCAAGAGCTCCAAGGTTAACCTTTTGATGCAATTTTACAGATTGGACAAAAAAGAATTTGACACAATGGCATCTCACATCAAAAAGTTCAAGGCACTCAAGAAATAACTAGCGAGAATCAAGAACAAGATTGAAGAAGATGAAGCAGTTGTAGTTCTCCTCAACAACATCAACAAAATCCCCTATGATTTTCTTATGTCCACAATAAAATTTTTTGACAAAACTCTTATTGAAGTGAAGTATTCACTTGAGCACGAGTCAACTCAAAAACACATCAAATGTCACTTAAGGAATTAACGAAGATGCTTTGTATGTCGGAAAAGGAAAAACTGTTAGATAGAATCATTGTGGCAAGCTTGGTCGCATCTTTGCAAATTGTCATTTCAAAACAAGCCAAAAAGAGTTTGTAATGCTTGTGGAAGGATTGGGCACTTGGAAGAACATTGCTACTCTAAATAGAATCAAGAAAACAACTATATGGAAGAAGATCACTTTGTGGTAGAAAATGCAATTCAAGATACCTCTAGCTCCAAAACTTTCCTCTAAAAACATCATATGTCCTACCCTCTGGCACACCGATGATATAGCCAAAATAGAACCAATATCCAGAATTTGTAAGCCTACTCTTAGAAGAGACCTCTAGACCTCAAAGATAGGTCGTCTCTATCAAAGGGGGGGAGCTCACTCTTAGAGATAACTGGTGAGATGATGATGTTAGCATGCACCTAGGATGAGCAAATGTGTACCAGGGCATAAGGAAAAAGAATGGTTGTAAAGGGAGCCAATAGAATTTTCGAGAATATAATAATTCAATAGGAGGCAGCTAATGTCCAAGTGGCACCAATGATTGTAAAGGAGATTGATGTATGAAGCCTATATTAAGAGGCTTGTGTTAATGAAGATATCATCTGTTTTCTAGTCCACATCTTACTGACTCGTGTGTGGCTCTTTCCTTATCTTTCAACCTAGCATAATCAAAAAAGAATGGTACACACTCCTTCCCACCATAGCTAGTAACCACGAGTCATGAAAAATGTTCACGAGTTGTGAGTTAACGTTTGCAATAGGCTATCTTGATTTTTCACTAGTCCAAAATATTGATCAATTTTACAACCTTTTGGAGACATTAAAGAGAATTGTTTTTATAACTTTGAAAAATAAGCGTAGTTTTCAACTTCTTTTTAAAAAAGTACATATTGCTAATTTAAAGGTGAAAATTTTTCACTTTTCATGTCAAATAACAAAATGGAAAAAACAAGGTCAATGACAAGATCTAAAATTCTTTAAAACTACTAATAATTCACGCATGTCTATGTAATGTATAATACATTCTTTACTTAGAATTACAAAAAAGTGTTTTTTATTCTACAAGAATTTAACTAACTTCATGCACTTCATCCTAAGAAATCATTGAATTAGAGCATATATTTGATGTTAAGATAAGTGGGTATATGGAGTCCATGGCCATAGAAGAGTCTTATTGAAAGAAAAAAATTCTCTAGATTCAGATAGAAAACCAACGATCCGAACGATCAAATTTTAGACGCTAGTGAGTATAATTTATCAATTTACTTTATTTTGATCTAACAGTTCGATTTAGAGTTATAGTCTCCAAAACAAAATTTTTAGTTTATAACAATTAGATTTTGAGCCATGAAAAATGACAACAGTTGTCGTTTTGAAAATTGATGAAAATTTGGATTCGAGAATCCACTTTGTCGAGACAAAGTGGATTCTGGAATCCAAATTCTTATTATCGACGTAATTTTTTTCCATTGACAGAAATTTTCAATGTTGTGAATGGACTAAATTTTTCATCCAATAAAAGTAAAATTTTTGCTCATTATGGACCACAATTTCACTTGGATTTTGGAATCAAAATTCTAATTGATGGAATTTTTTTTCCATCAATAAAATTTTTTTCATCCACGGACTATATTTTTCGTCTAATAAAAGTGAAATTTTTGTTCATTATGGACAAAAATTTCTCTTTTTTTGGATGGAAATTTTGTTTTCACGATAGAAACGTCAGTCTCTCTTGGAATTTTGGATTCCAAAATCAACTTTGTCAACAAAGTAGATTCTAGAATCCAAATTTTCATCAATTTTCAAAACGACAATTATTGTCATTTTCATGGCTCAAAATCTAACTGTTATAAAATAAAAATTATGTTTTTGCAAAGACTAAACTCTAAATCAAACTATTAGATCAAAATAAAGTAAACTGATAAATTGTATTACTCACTATCGTCTAAAATTTGACTGTTTGGATTGTTGGATTTCTATCTAAATCTAGAGAAATCTTTGCTTTCAATAAACCTCTTCTATGGCCATGGACTCCATATACCTACCTAAATCTAGAGAAATCTTTGCTTTCAATAAACCTCTTCTATGGCCATGGACTCCATATACCTACCTGTCTCAATATTAAAATATGCTTAAATTCAACCATTGGATCAACTTTGTATATAAAGAAAATTTATTTTTTTAGACAATGCACTAGCTCCATGTAAGAGAGTTTCATCAAATTAAATTGGGTCTAAAAGTAACGTCAATTTTCCACCTATTAGTTTGTGGATAACACGCTACAGATAACATGTAGTGTAGAAACATGTATTGGTATAAAACTTATTCATGATCAAGGGAAAGTATGATCTAGAGATGCTTAAACAAAGCAAAAAAGGAAATAAAATTTTCAGGATATATCTCATTAACTTGCATATTATAAATTATTAAGATTGTAACTCCATTAAGATTTGAATAGTTGACGTGTGAATGCCATCCATTCGATACTTTACACTAGGACGATCATCCAAGATCTTAAATCCATCTCAGACAAACATGGGTCTTGCATGTGTAATTCCCAGAGGATCATGCTCTTAGATGTGTTAATCCCAAGATACCAGATGTGTAATTCTCAAAAAAATGAAGATCTTAGATGTATTAATCCTGACTGCCTTCAAATGTGGTGCTATGATAAGTATTTGATAGTTTTGAACTTTTAATGGATATAATGAAAGAAGCAAGCTCACCCTTGCTCGCGTCTAAACATCGTAAGAAATGCCAAATTAGTTGGAAGCATTGTTGTCAATCTAACCACCATTGGAGCTAAAAAGTTAGAAGCATTGTTGTCAATCTAACCACTGGAGCTAGAATCAGTTATGAGATGCCATGAAAGTACACCTTCGTGAAAGGTTTTGTCCTCTAGGATTTCAAGAGGATAAAATGAATAAATTTTTGGAGCTAACCCAAGAAAGGAAAACCCTAAAAGAATACCACCAAACTTTTGTTAAACTTCTCCGATTTGCTCCAGAGATGGATGAGGTAACTCTTCTCCATCAATTCATTTGGAAGCTTAATCTACCTTTGAATAACCTCATCAAGAATGTAAAACCATCCTCTATTCCAGAAGCCATAATTATAGCCAGAGACTATGATAAAGTTTTTTTTTATAGAAATCGTCGAGAAGGACATGAGTCCTTCCATGTTAATCAAGAAGAGGTCTCCTAATTCAAGAGGAACGTCAAGCACACCCCTGGCTACAAGGAATCATGAGCTAGAGCAAAAATTAGGTCAAAGAAATAGGGATAGCAGGGTTAAAGATAACCGAATTCAACAAGTATTTCTATGAGTAAATAGAATTCAACAAGTATTTCTATGAGTAAATAGAAGAGGATTGGTGCAAGATTTATGTGAAGTAATGTGCATGATGAATAGAGGTATTCTACAAGATGATACTAAGATTATGAAATTGCTATCATAGGTTAGATTGCGTAAAGGATTGATTCCCTTATATTTTTCCATGATAATTTGTTAAGTACCATATTACATGGGGATATAGAATAAGGAATTTGAAGGTTCATAGCATATGAGAGGTATATGGATGCATGAAATTAGAATAATAAAGACCTTTTGGAGGCACAACAAAACGAGCCAAGCACATGAAATAAACGAATCTTTAAGAACAATATTTAGATAAAAGAAGATTTTTACCTAGTGGGGACACCACTTTGAAAGAGACAGGAGGATTTACTTAGATACTACCCAAACTCGCAAGATGAGGACATCTCGAATCTTTTAAGTGGGGGAGATTGTAAGGTCCCTCCCAAGCCACGTATGTATTTGTCTCTTTTAATATAGATTTCAATAAGGAAAGAGAGTGTATTTAGAGAAGAGTGAGACAATAAGGCTAGAAACATTAGGAAAGTGTTAGAATAAAAATATTAGCTCCAAAAAATTCTAAAAGAAATAAGAACATAAGAGTAGTTCTATTAAGAGATAAGTATTCCCAAAAATAGAATTTCGAGTTTAGGTGATAAGAGGTCATATTTAGAGTACTTTTACACATTTAGAGTCCATGCATACTAAAAATGTGAAAAAACAATGCGTTTCTAAAGATGGCGCGTTTGTGGCTATATACAGACGTTTTTGCCTACTCTGCCCGCCGTGGCTTGTAGACCAAATGCCTTCCCGTTCTTTTGACTGGTTATATGACCATATTCTGAGTTTTTATCAGAGAGTTATGGCCGAAACAATTTGCTGTTTCTGTCAGGGTCTTTACAAAGAGAAAACTGTGAGAAGACAGCAAGTAGCCTCAAGGTAATCCTAGAGTTTGAGATGCATATATCCCTTCATTCTTATCTAATATCTTAGAAAAGAAGCTTAGATTTCTATGGTCTTTCGAAGGAAGAGACCAAAACTCTATAGCTTTTCTTGTAGAGAAAGAATAGTAGACCGTAGTCCTGTTAGAGAAGGCTATTTTGCCATAGACCTTAGAAAGAGAGAAGAGTCACAGTATAAGTAAGAGAAGATAAAGCTTGGAGATTATTGGATGATTTCAATCAAAAGACAAGGTATTAGAAGACTCTATTCTCATATGTCAAGTTCTAAAGCTCTTGTTAACAAGCAAAGGCAACGATAAACGACAAATTTCTATAAGGTATATACATATTTTGTTTTTCAATTGTATATCATTCTTAGGGATTGAGGTATGGCCCCGGCTTCTCTATTGATTGTTACAGTGATCTATTTGATTGATTTACCATTTAAAGTTTGTATTCTTTTAAGCAATAGCATATGCCTTAATAAAAAATGTCTTATCGCAATCTCAAGTTGAAATGCTAAAATCTTTGTGAAAAAGATTGTTTTCTTAAAGAAGGCGACATGGATCCTAGTCATATGGTTTAGTGAGTAAATGGATTGTTATCTTGGTTAAATTAAGGTACAGGTACAACTTCTCCTTGCCTTGACGCTGCCCCGTTCTTGTGCTTATGTAGCCGGACGGCGGAGACGTTAGTAAGGCCCGGAGTTGGCCCATGGTATCCCTCATACCATTGGGAGAATGAGGTTTGCCGATTGAGGCGAGTGATTGTGATGCTGCCTAGTTCTGAGGGCCCAGGCTAGTGCGGTGAATTAGCCCACCCTAGTGCGTAGACATCCCTCTGAGTGGCGGGAGGATCGAGCAATGGAGCCTGAGAGGGCGACAGGCCGGCTTGAGTCCTCGCCAGCGGCCGACGATGAGGTGTATGGTCCCGTAGGGTTTTGCCCAGCATGTAGAGACTGGAAGGCCGAATTCTAGATCATCGGCGGTATAAAGAAAAAGAATAAGAGAGCCGGTTTGGCTTGTATGAAATTGATTCATGTTTAAACTTTGTTTTTATAAATCTTGTCTTTGGTATGATTGTAGAAAAAGGCTGTTTTAACAAACCTTGTGAAAAGGGCCTTAATTAAGGAACATGTTTATTTATATCAAACAGTGTGGTAGGATTAATTAGAAAATAAATTGACACGTGAGTAGGGTGGAAAGTGGGAGGATGGAATGCCCCGACGGCACCATCCTACGGACGGGTGGACCCGATTAGTCGGGTAGCTTTCCAACAGATTAAGTGAAAGCCCTACGCTAGATAAATAGGTTCTCGGGCAACTCTATTCAAGAAGACTAGGCCAGCGGGGGCGGCTGTGCCTTGCATGGATGAGGAAAAAAGCGTTGCCTCTAGAAATCAAGTCTTGTAGTTGCCCAATTTATGCGATCAATTATCCTATGGGTAATTTGATTTTAGAAGACTACGCTCCCCCTGCGGGATAGAACTAGGTCTTACCTATGAATCGTATCCTTGAATCTCTGTATGGTCAAGGTGTCGATGAGTAGGAAATTTTCTCTAAGATAAGACTTAGTGGACTATCTTAAGTGTTTTCCCTATTTGTGGAAGAGAGGGAAACCTTACAAGTGGTATCAGAGCCGATCTTAGTTCCTAGGATTTGTTTTTCAAAGGTTAACTGTCAAGGGATTAAAACAAGTGATTGTTTATCATATGAGGACGAATCAATCATCTCTACTGGCCATAGAAGTAGTATGAATATCCTCACATGTTGAGACAATCATCCTATGAAATTGTTCTTGTATCTTGGGGGTGCACACGCAAGATATTTGTACAATAAATTTGAGAAATAAGATTGGGGAGAAAACCTTTTGTAAGGAAAAACATAGAGCGATCAAATCAAGAAACTAGTGAGAGACTGAATGACTAGAAGGATAGACCGAAACTTGTTTAGAGAAATTTTCAGGATATATCTCATTAACTTGCATATTATAAATTATTAAGATTGTAACTCCATTAAGATTTGAATAGTTGACGTGTGAATGCCATCCATTCGATACTTTACACTAGGACGATCATCCAAGATCTTAAATCCATCTCAGACAAACATGGGTCTTGCATGTGTAATTCCCAGAGAATCATGCTCTTAGATGTGTTAATCCCAAGATACCAGATGTGTAATTCTCAAAAAAATGAAGATCTTAGATGTATTAATCCTGACTGCCTTCAAATGTGGTGCTATGATAAGTATTTGATAGTTTTGAACTTTTAATGGATATAATGAAAGAAGCAAGCTCACCCTTGCTCGCGTCTAAACATCGTAAGAAATGCCAAATTAGTTGGAAGCATTGTTGTCAATCTAACCACCATTGGAGCTAAAAAGTTAGAAGCATTGTTGTCAATCTAACCACTGGAGCTAGAATCAGTTATGAGATGCCATGAAAGTACACCTTCGTGAAAGGTTTTGTCCTCTAGGATTTCAAGAGGATAAAATGAATAAATTTTTGGAGCTAACCCAAGAAAGGAAAACCCTAAAAGAATACCACCAAACTTTTGTTAAACTTCTCCGATTTGCTCCAGAGATGGATGAGGTAACTCTTCTCCATCAATTCATTTGGAAGCTTAATCTACCTTTGAATAACCTCATCAAGAATGTAAAACCATCCTCTATTCCAGAAGCCATAATTATAGCCAGAGACTATGATAAAGTTTTTTTTTTATAGAAATCGTCGAGAAGGATATGAGTCCTTCCATGTTAATCAAGAAGAGGTCTCCTAATTCAAGAGGAACGTCAAGCACACCCCTGGCTACAAGGAATCATGAGCTAGAGCAAAAATTAGGTCAAAGAAATAGGGATAGTAGGGTTAAAGATAACCGAATTCAACAAGTATTTCTATGAGTAAATAGAATTCAACAAGTATTTCTATGAGTAAATAGAAGAGGATTGGTGCAAGATTTATGTGAAGTAATGTGCATGATGAATAGAGGTATTCTACAAGATGATACTAAGATTATGAAATTGCTATCATAGGTTAGATTGCGTAAAGGATTGATTCCCTTATATTTTTCCATGATAATTTGTTAAGTGCCATATTACATGGGGATATAGAATAAGGAATTCGAAGGTTCATAGCATATGAGAGGTATATGGATGCATGAAATTAGAATAATAAAGACCTTTTGGAGGCACAACAAAACGAGCCAAGCACATGAAATAAACGAATCTTTAAGAATAATATTTAGATAAAAGAAGATTTTTACCTAGTGGGGACACCACTTTGAAAGAGACAGGAGGATTTACTTAGATACTACCCCAGCTCGCGAGATGAGGATATCTCGAATCTTTTAAGTGGGGGAGATTGTAAGGTCCCTCCCAAGCCACGTATGTATTTGTCTCTTTTAATATAGATTTCAATAAGGAAAGAGAGTGTATTTAGAGAAGAGTGAGACAATAAGGCTAGAAACATTAGGAAAGTGTTAGAATAAAAATATTAGCTCCAAAAAATTCTAAAAGAAATAAGAACATAAGAATAGTTCTATTAAGAGATAAGTATTCCCAAAAATAGAATTTCGAGTTTAGGTGATAAGAGGTCATATTTAGAGTACTTTTACACATTTAGAGTCCATGCATACTAAAAATGTGGAAAAACAATGCGTTTCTAAAGATGGCGCGTTTGTGGCTATATACAGACGTTTTTGCCTATTCTGCCCACCATGGCTTGTAGACCAAATGCCTTCCCGTTCTTTTGACTGGTTATATGACCATATTCTGAGTTTTTATCAGAGAGTTATGGCCGAAACAATTTGCTGTTTCTGTCAGGGTCTTTACATAGAGAAAACTGTGAGAAGACAGCAAGTAGCCTCAAGGTAATCCTAGAGTTTGAGATGCATATATCCCTTCATTCTTATCTAATATCTTAGAAAAGAAGCTTAGATTTATATGGTCTTTCGAAGGAAGAGACCAAAACTCTATAGCTTTTCTTGTAGAGAAAGAATAGTAGACCGTAGTCCTGTTAGAGAAGGCTATTTTGCCATAGACCTTAGAAAGAGAGAAGAGTCACAGTATGAGTAAGAGAAGATAAAGCTTGGAGATTATTGGATGATTTCAATCAAAAGACAAGGTATTAGAAGACTCTATTCTCATATGTCAAGTTCTAAAGCTCTTGTTAACAAGCAAAGGCAACGATAAACGACAAATTTCTATAAGGTATATACATATTTTGTTTTTTAATTATATATCATTCTTAGGGGTTGAGGTATGGCCCCGGCTTCTCTATTGATTGTTACAGTGATCTATTTGATTGATTTACCATTTAAAGTTTGTATTCTTTTAAGCAATAGCATATGCCTTAATAAAAAATGTCTTATCGCAATCTCAAGTTGAAATGCTAAAATCTTTGTGAAAAAGATTGTTTTCTTAAAGAAGGCGACATGGATCCTAGTCATATGGTTTAGTGAGTAAATGGATTGTTATCTTGGTTAAATTAAGGTACAGGTACAACTTCTCCTTGCCTTGACACTGCCCCGTTCTTGTGCTTATGTAGCCGGACGGCGGAGACGTTAGTAAGGCCCGGAGTTGGCCCATGGTATCCCTCATACCATTGGGAGAATGAGGTTTGCCGATTGAGGCGAGTGATTGTGATGCTGCCTAGTTCTGAGGGCCCAGGCTAGTGCGGTGAATTAGCCCACCCTAGTGCGTAGACATCCCTCTGAGTGGCGGGAGGATCGAGCGATGGAGCCTGAGAGGGCGACAGGCCGGCTTGAGTCCTCGCCAGCGGCCGACGATGAGGTGTATGGTCCCGTAGGGTTTTGCCCAGCATGTAGAGACTGGAAGGCCGAATTCTAGATCATCGGCGGTATAAAGGAAAAGAATAAGAGAGCCGGTTTGGCTTGTATGAAATTGATTCATGTTTAAACTTTGTTTTTATAAATCTTGTCTTTGGTATGATTGTAGAAAAAGGCTGTTTTAACAAACCTTGTGAAAAGGGCCTTAATTAAGGAACATGTTTATTTATGTCAAACAGTGTGGTAGGATTAATTAGAAAATAAATTGACACGTGAGTAGGGTGGAAAGTGGGAGGATGGAATGCCCCGACGGCACCATCCTACGGACGGGTGGACCCGATTAGTCGGGTAGCTTTCCAACAGATTAAGTGAAAGCCCTACGCTAGATAAATAAGTTCTCGGGCAACTCTATTCAAGAAGACTAGGCCAGCGGGGGCGGCTGTGCCTTGCATGGATGAGGAAAAAAGCGTTGCCTCTAGAAATCAAGTCTTGTAGTTGCCCAATTTATGCGATCAATTACCCTATGGGTAATTTGATTTTAGAAGACTACGCTCCCCCTGCGGGATAGAACTAGGTCTTACCTATGAATCGTATCCTTGAATCTCTGTATGGTCAAGGTGTCGATGAGTAGGAAATTTTCTCTAAGATAAGACTTAGTGGACTATCTTAAGTGTTTTCCCTATTTGTGGAAGAGAGGGAAACCTTACAAGTGGTATCAGAGCCGATCTTAGTTCCTAGGATTTGTTTTTCAAAGGTTAACTGTCAAGGGATTAAAACAAGTGATTGTTTATCATATGAGGACGAATCAATCATCTCTACTGGCCATAGAAGTGGTATGAATATCCTCACATGTTGAGACAATCATCCTATGAAATTGTTCTTGTATCTTGGGGGTGCACACGCAAGATATTTGTACAATAAATTTGAGAAATAAGATTGGGGAGAAAACCTTTTGTAAGGAAAAACATAGAGCGATCAAATCAAGAAACTAGTGAGAGACTGAATGACTAGAAGGATAGACCGAAACTTGTTTAGAGAAAGTTTCAGGATATATCTCATTAACTTGCATATTATAAATTATTAAGATTGTAACTCCATTAAGATTTGAATAGTTGACGTGTGAATGCCATCCATTCGATACTTTACACTAGGACGATCATCCAAGATCTTAAATCCATCTCAGACAAACATGGGTCTTGCATGTGTAATTCCCAGAGGATCATGCTCTTAGATGTGTTAATCCCAAGATACCAGATGTGTAATTCTCAAAAAAATGAAGATCTTAGATGTATTAATCCTGACTGCCTTCAAATGTGGTGCTATGATAAGTATTTGATAGTTTTGGATATAATGAAAGAAGCAAGCTCACCCTTGCTCGCGTCTAAACATCGTAAGAAATGCCAAATTAGTTGGAAGCATTGTTGTCAATCTAACCACCATTGGAGCTAAAAAGTTAGAAGCATTGTTGTCAATCTAACCACTGGAGCTAGAATCAGTTATGAGATGCCATGAAAGTACACCTTCGTGAAAGGTTTTGTCCTCTAGGATTTCAAGAGGATAAAATGAATAAATTTTTGGAGCTAACCCAAGAAAGGAAAACCCTAAAAGAATACCACCAAACTTTTGTTAAACTTCTCCGATTTGCTCCAGAGATGGATGAGGTAACTCTTCTCCATCAATTCATTTGGAAGCTAAATCTACCTTTGAATAACCTCATCAAGAATGTAAAACCATCCTCTATTCCAGAAGCCATAATTATAGCCAGAGACTATGATAAAGTTTTTTTTTTATAGAAAGCGTCGAGAAGGACATGAGTCCTTCCATGTTAATCAAGAAGAGGTCTCCTAATTCAAGAGGAACGTCAAGCACACCCCTGGCTACAAGGAATCATGAGCTAGAGCAAAAATTAGGTCAAAGAAATAGGGATAGTAGGGTTAAAGATAACCGAATTCAACAAGTATTTCTATGAGTAAATAGAATTCAACAAGTATTTCTATGAGTAAATAGAAGAGGATTGGTGCAAGATTTATGTGAAGTAATGTGCATGATGAATAGAGGTATTCTACAAGATGATACTAAGATTATGAAATTGCTATCATAGGTTAGATTGCGTAAAGGATTGATTCCCTTATATTTTTCCATGATAATTTGTTAAGTGCCATATTACATGGGGATATAGAATAAGGAATTCGAAGGTTCATAGCATATGAGAGGTATATGGATGCATGAAATTAGAATAATAAAGACCTTTTGGAGGCACAACAAAACGAGCCAAGCACATGAAATAAACGAATCTTTAAGAACAATATTTAGATAAAAGAAGATTTTTACCTAGTGGGGATACCACTTTGAAAGAGACAGGAGGATTTACTTAGATACTACCCCAGCTCACGAGATGAGGACATCTCGAATCTTTTAAGTGGGGGAGATTGTAAGGTCCCTCCCAAGCCACGTATGTATTTGTCTCTTTTAATATAGATTTCAATAAGGAAAGAGAGTGTATTTAGAGAAGAGTGAGACAATAAGGCTAGAAACATTAGGAAAGTGTTAGAATAAAAATATTAGCTCCAAAAAATTCTAAAAGAAATAAGAACATAAGGATAGTTCTATTAAGAGATAAGTATTCCCAAAAATAGAATTTCGAGTTTAGGTGATAAGAGGTCATATTTAGAGTACTTTTACACATTTAGAGTCCATGCATACTAAAAATGTGGAAAAACAATGCGTTTCTAAAGATGGCGCGTTTGTGGCTATATACAGACGTTTTTGCCTATTCTGCCCGCCATGGCTTGTAGACCAAATGCCTTCCCGTTCTTTTGACTGGTTATATGACCATATTCTGAGTTTTTATCAGAGAGTTATGGCCGAAACAATTTGCTGTTTCTGTCAGGGTCTTTACATAGAGAAAACTATGAGAAGACAGCAAGTAGCCTCAAGGTAATCCTAGAGTTTGAGATGCATATATCCCTTCATTCTTATCTAATATCTTAGAAAAGAAGCTTAGATTTATATGGTCTTTCGAAGGAAGAGACCAAAACTCTATAGCTTTTCTTGTAGAGGAAGAATAGTAGACCGTAGTCCTGTTAGAGAAGGCTATTTTGCCATAGACCTTAGAAAGAGAGAAGAGTCACAGTATGAGTAAGAGAAGATAAAGCTTGGAGATTATTGGATGATTTCAATCAAAAGACAAGGTATTAGAAGACTCTATTCTCATATGTCAAGTTCTAAAGCTCTTGTTAACAAGCAAAGGCAACGATAAACGACAAATTTCTATAAGGTATATACATATTTTGTTTTTCAATTATATATCATTCTTAGGGGTTGAGGTATGGCCCCGGCTTCTCTATTGATTGTTACAGTGATCTATTTGATTGATTTACCATTTAAAGTTTGTATTCTTTTAAGCAATAGCATATGCCTTAATAAAAAATGTCTTATCGCAATCTCAAGTTGAAATGCTAAAATCTTTGTGAAAAAGATTGTTTTCTTAAAGAAGGCGACATGGATCCTAGTCATATGGTTTAGTGAGTAAATGGATTGTTATCTTGGTTAAATTAAGGTACAGGTACAACTTCTCCTTGCCTTGACACTGCCCCGTTCTTGTGCTTATGTAGTCGGACGGCGGAGACGTTAGTAAGGCCCGGAGTTGGCCCATGGTATCCCTCATACCATTGGGAGAATGAGGTTTGCCGATTGAGGCGAGTGATTGTGATGCTGCCTAGTTCTGAGGACCCAGGCTAGTGCGGTGAATTAGCCCACCCTAGTGCGTAGACATCCCTCTAAGTGGCGGGAGGATCGAGCGATGGAGCCTGAGAGGGCGACAGGCCGGCTTGAGTCCTCGCCAGCGGCCGACGATGAGGTGTATGGTCCCGTAGGGTTTTGCCCAGCATGTAGAGACTGGAAGGCCGAATTCTAGATCATCGGCGGTATAAAGGAAAAGAATAAGAGAGCCGGTTTGGCTTGTATGAAATTGATTCATGTTTAAACTTTGTTTTTATAAATCTTGTCTTTGGTATGATTGTAGAAAAAGGCTATTTTAACAAACCTTGTGAAAAGGGCCTTAATTAAGGAACATGTTTATTTATGTCAAACAGTGTGGTAGGATTAATTAGAAAATAAATTGACACGTGAGTAGGGTGGAAAGTGGGAGGATGGAATGCCCCGACGGCACCATCCTACGGACGGGTGGACCCGATTAGTCGGGTAGCTTTCCAACAGATTAAGTGAAAGCCCTACGCTAGATAAATAAGTTCTCGGGCAACTCTATTCAAGAAGACTAGGCCAGCGGGGGCGGCTGTGCCTTGCATGGATGAGAAAAAAAGCGTTGCCTCTAGAAATCAAGTCTTGTAGTTGCCCAATTTATGCGATCAATTACCCTATGGGTAATTTGATTTTAGAAGACTACGCTCCCCCTGCGGGATAGAACTAGGTCTTACCTATGAATCGTATCCTTGAATCTCTGTATGGTCAAGGTGTCGATGAGTAGGAAATTTTCTCTAAGATAAGACTTAGTGGACTATCTTAAGTGTTTTCCCTATTTGTGGAAGAGAGGGAAACCTTACAAGTGGTATCAGAGCCGATCTTAGTTCCTAGGATTTGTTTTTCAAAGGTTAACTGTCAAGGGATTAAAACAAGTGATTGTTTATCATATGAGGACGAATCAATCATCTCTACTGGCCATAGAAGTGGTATGAATATCCTCACATGTTGAGACAATCATCCTATGAAATTGTTCTTGTATCTTGGGGGTGCACACGCAAGATATTTGTACAATAAATTTGAGAAATAAGATTGGGGAGAAAACCTTTTGTAAGGAAAAACATAGAGCGATCAAATCAAGAAACTAGTGAGAGACTGAATGACTAGAAGGATAGACCGAAACTTGTTTAGAGAAATTTTCAGGATATATCTCATTAACTTGCATATTATAAATTATTAAGATTGTAACTCCATTAAGATTTGAATAGTTGACGTGTGAATGCCATCCATTCGATACTTTACACTAGGACGATCATCCAAGATCTTAAATCCATCTCAGACAAACATGGGTCTTGCATGTGTAATTCCCAGAGAATCATGCTCTTAGATGTGTTAATCCCAAGATACCAGATGTGTAATTCTCAAAAAAATGAAGATCTTAGATGTATTAATCCTGACTGCCTTCAAATGTGGTGCTATGATAAGTATTTGATAGTTTTGGATATAATGAAAGAAGCAAGCTCACCCTTGCTCGCGTTGTCGTGAAGTGTGCGGTACAGCCAGGAAAGTACGAAACTTCTAGCTGTGAGAGTGAATGTCAAATCCAACAAGGAATTTCACGTACAAGATTTCCCAAGGAGTATTGAACATCATTATTTCCAATGACAAATACATGTGTCCACTTCCCTCAATACATCCTTGAATTCATCCAGATGATTGCACAGAATTGCATGAAATCCCTTTGAACCATTCACATGTGGGCATAATAAAGCTTTCTAATTTTTCCAATATACATGTAGCCAGTTACATCCATTACATCCAGTGCCCTCAAATCCTTTATTTCGAGATGTACTTTATCACCTGAAAACCTGCCTTAATATACTAACATTTCACAAGTAAAATATAGCATTTTGCATAGCTTTATCATGCTCATGAGATTTAGAAAATTCCATGGCTTGAATTCCAAAAAAATCCGATCGAGTAGGAAGTAAACCACCTTTCGGAACCTTAATATGCTTTTTGTACTTTATTTCCACAATACTCCAAGTCACAAGATCTTCCCTTTCCTCAAATCCTTTAAAGGTATGCTAAACATGCGATTTTTCCCATTTATTGATTTATATATTCAAAGTAAAAATAAATCCCACTTAACTGCAAGTAAAGATAGATGAGTTTTTCATCGTTTTTCTTCTTTATTCCTCTGACGGCGGCTCGCTGCAGACCACTGAAGGCAAATTACAAGCATTTGATGGAAGCTTTATCATTGGATAGCTCTCATTATCCTCTACAATTCTAACTCCTACACGCCATGAACAGAAGCACTCTCTTGAATTTTTTTAAACTCTGGTTGGATGGACGCTGTTCCTCCAACGCTGCAGAATTCTTTTTCCACTCTGGTTTTCCGCCGTGAAGCTCCGGTGTCTTTCCTCTTTTCCCCCGCGGCGATCTCGGTGCCCATACCCACCTTTTTCCCACTATTAACGCGGGAGTTTCCATTACAAAGGCTGCGCTACCAAGCTCCAGAAAATTCTAATTAAATAAACTATTTTCCCTTTCCACGTATGCTACTAGCCACGTTTTGCTAGTAGCATTAAACCTTAGCATTAAGGTAGCAAGTCTTAACCACAAGACTCCCAAGGCATTAGCACCATGTTTTAAGTCTTAACCACAAGACTCCCAAGGCATTAGCACCTCTATGAAAACATGCTTACTAGCTCCATGTTTCCTATCTCCACTCTCCGCATTAGATATACGTAAGATACATATGCTTCTACATGATGATCCATGAAGTCCAAGTGCAGTTTTCTATCCCCACATTTCCCCAACATTCAATGAACTCTTCGGCACTGTGATACCTTCATAGTTTATAAGTCATCATATCGGCCCATGTGATTTATAGAATCTCCAATTGCCCATTCAAGTATTTCTTCATGCCTTTATAAATGCATTCCTTTGTGCATTGGTATGCCCTCATGCCATCATATATATCTGGATGCTTCTAACTTGCCCATGAACTCTGAGTAACAGCAAAAACATCATCCTCCATACTCATATACAAAAAAAAAACTCCTAAATTTGACTCAGCCTCAGCTTGTCTTATTGAACCTCATATACAATATGAACATATGTACATGGCATCATATAATGACTCGTCATGGCACTTAACCCATGCATCTGGATGTGTATTTGACGGCCTCACATGCACGGTTTCATATCATAGACGTGCCATGGCACGACATCCACCCCCTCTAAACCTGCACATCCTCTGGTATGTGCCAAATCATCATCAAGGTCCACATATAACTGGATGTCGTCTTCATCTTCTGCAGTTCCAGGAAGATCATCCTCTTCCTCTTCAATCATATCCATACTTCCACTGTCAAGCTTCTCATCCTGAATTTCTTGTGAATCAAAAGGATCACCATCATGCCTTCTTTTAAATATCTTGATTCTTTTGCCAGCCACAAGATTCTTTACTTCTGTTCCATCAAGCTCACACAGAGTATATGTGGCATTTCCATGCACATGCCTGACAATGTAAGGGCCAAACCATCTTTTTGCAAATTTTCTTTGAACAGTGAATTGGTTGTCAAGGCTACTATCATACATTAGAACCCAATCACCTTCTTCAATAGGTTTTGGCCGGAGTCTGTGTCTACTATCAAATCTTTCTTTATTTTTCAACCTTGCATCTTTCAGGCGAGCTTTAGCAAGCTCTACATCTTCAGGCCTCCTCTCCAACTGTCTTATTCGCAATGCAAGGAGGTCATCTCTGCTCAATCCTTCCACCCAGGGCAATACATTCCAAGTTAGAATTACTTCTTCAACTGGCATCACTGGCTTCTGACCATACATTAATTCTGCAGGCATGTATCCTGTCACTGAGCTATGAGTTGTACGGTCAGCCCACAAGGCATATGGTAGCAGCTTTGGCCACTCTCTCATCCTTTCTCTGCATGCCTTAGCCAAAGCTTTAATGATTGGAGGATGTCCTCGTTCACTTTTTCCATTGCCCTCAGGATTGTAAGCACATGTTAGAGACAGGTTGATACCAATTCTAGAGAAGAATTCCTTTGCTTCTCCAACATCTAGCTCGCCTCTATCAGCTGCCCAAAGGCATTGTAACTAGATCCACTACCCATTTGTAGTGCATGGCAGGTGGGTAGGTTGGTTGTAAGCCATCACGATGCCTCACATTTGAGTACATTTGGCATACTATGCATGTTTCCACATATTGGGAAATATCCTTGTACATTCCTCTCCACCAATATTTTTCCTTTATTTTGGTAAAGGTGGCCCACACACTTCTATGCCCAGCCCAGAGACTCTCATGGAATTCTTTCACAAGCTTTCCTTGAGTCTCTTTATCACATATGACTCTCTGTGGCATAGCATTTCTCTGTTTAGGATGCTTCCAGAGATACCCATCCTTTAGAAAGTAACCATATGCTTTTCTGCAGATCCTCTTAAATTCTGAGTCAGACCAATTTTCTTGCCTTGATAGAGTACTCAAATATTGACCAATAAGCAACCAATCTCCTTCATATATTTCCTCAATAAAAGACTCAAGTGCATTTGATAGGCAAATATGATCCCCTTTTGCATATGCTGTAGTATAGAACTTTGTACCCACATCATCAATGTCACTAATCATCTCCTCCTCATCTTCATACCTGGCTCGTGATAGCATATCTGCAACTGGATTATCTTTTCCCGCAATATGCTCAAACTCAGGATTTAGTGACTTGATATAAGCAATCCACCTAAGCATAGCAATATCTGGAGTGGTACAACTTGCTATCATCCCAAGAAGTGGCAAGCAATCAGTCTCTACAAGTACAGATGCCCCAATAAGATATTCTTTTTCACATTTTAGAGCAGTGACTATCCCCCATAATTCTCTCTTGATCTGTGGATACTTTCGCTGCCGAAAGCTTAATACCTTTGCTCCAAATCTAATTACATACCTATGATCACCCTCATCATCTTGCCCTACTGCCCATCCTATCCCAGTAGGACTAGTATCAACTGTAACAATCACAGGCCTGCCACACTCATAATCTGCCTTTCTCAAAATGGGTGATGATTGGAGCAAATATTTCAGCTTCCGCATAGCTTTAACATGTACTGCACTCCACAAAAATTTTTGATTTTTCCTCAAAAGCTGATAAAGAGGATCTGCTACATGTGCATAATGTGGGATCCAATTAACATAAAAGACGCATGCTCCAAGAAATCTCCTCAGCTCTGTAACATTAATGCATGTCTCTTTCATTCTTTGTATTGCATCTATTTTGGCTGGACAAGGACGGCGTCCACTAGTACTACAAAGATGTCCCACTATTAGCACTTCACCAACCCCAAACACTGATTTCTGCCCAGATAAAGTAAGATTCACTTCTTCAAGCCTGGATAGAATCATGTCACAATCCTTTATATGATTTGCCACAAACTTGCGGCACCCTTTTGAATCCAAATCCCCATCTTTGTCTTTCTCATCACAGCCCTTTATTGGCACATCATCCAAAAATGGCATAGTTTTTTGTGGTATGAAGTCCCGTAAGACTTTATTCATTCCATTCATCATATGTGCCACTGAGTTAGTGGCTCCCTGTGGTAAGGTACACATCCTTACTAATCCCAAAGGAGTTCTCATTGTGGTCAAGTCCCTGCTTTGTATATCCAGCTGGAACTGATCATATCCCGAATACAGATCACCCATAGAGTATATAGCTTTCCCTGCAAATGCTTCTGCAAACTCATCCACAATTGGACCTGCTCCCACATTCCTGATTGTGACTTTGTTTACAGGTTGCATGTCTTGAATAAAGCGCAATGTCCCATTTTTCTTTGGTACAGTAAACCATCTGTTGGAATATGGGGCACATGAAGGCTCCAAGATTCCCATCCTGATCTTTTCCTTTAGTAATTCCATCAACTTTGGCAAGAGAGCCTTTGGTACTGGAATTGGCCGCAGGTTCCAGGGTACATGTGGAACAGTAAAGATCACCATTGGTGCTGTTACACTTGGATCAACACATCCTATCTCATGCGGCTGAAAGGCAAAAGCTTTCCCATGTTTTACAAGCATCTCCTCAAAGCATTCCCTTTCAACTGGCAACAGAAAATCCCTCTCACCAATCTTCAGCTCTTTCAGAGTTTCTTGAGTAAATTTATGCCCAATTTTCTTCGGATCTCTAAGATTTGGATGCTTAGAAGCTTCATCTATTTTCTCCTTGCTTCCTGGTGGCAAGGGCAAGGCAACTGGCTTCACCTTCTTTGCAACCGTTTTGTACTTTGTATCAACATGAGCATCCATCTCACAATTCATGTTTTTACATTCCACCCCCTCAAATTCCTGGATTATATCATACATCTCCACAGATGACACCTTTATCATTTCATTTCCACCCTGTAAGCATGCTCTTCTCATATCAAAAAGCACATCCATAGTATCTATAAATGACACCTCATCAAGCACCCCTGAAATGAACTCATTCTTCTCCAAAAGACCACACTGCTCAAAACTTTTTTGTTCATTTTGTATATGTTTTTGCATGCCACGCTTTAAATCCTTGCTTTTTACAAAAACCAGTGACCCATAGCTGGAGAATCCCTGAAAATTTGCTGAAAAACTATTTACATTGGTTGAGTCCTGCGAGAACTCATTTCCCCTTGTACCATTGGAATCCCGCTTTACAATGGCACCTGGCCAAAATCCCTCATCTCCCTATAATTCATAAACTCTCTGTTTATCTTCGGGAGCGACTGTGCCCTAAGAGATTCACGATTCCTTTCATGATTAATGCAAACTGTCAAAAGCTGAACAGCTTTTTTGCCATCTTTACTCCTTATTCTTGCATAAGCTGAACCATCATCCAAAACCTTTGTTTCCATCCTTACAGCCGTAATGTAGGGTTGCCCAAGAATGAGGGGATACGATGACATCTCCTGAACAAAGAAATTCTGATCATCCTTCACATCCCCTATAGTTACCCTTACATTTGGACATGCTGCATAAAGCTCTCCAGATGAATTATTAGCTGCTTTAATCATCCACCCATGATCCACATCCATTGGCCACTTACATTTGTTGTAGAGATTTTTAGCCATAAGATTTATTTCAGACCCATGATCAATTAGAGCGACATATGGCTCTTCCAAATCACCTATCTTGACAAGGGTTTCAGTGGTGGCTCTTGCCCAATGGCTCCTGGAGTAATGACTCTTTGTAAGAACTTCTTTTTCATCATCTTCTTCCACAAAACGCACTTGTCGTGCCCCATCAGCAGAGTGATTACATTCCACCACATTTTCTCTCTCTTCCTTTTTCTGTACCTGTACACCATGAGTCTTGGAAGTGCTTGCCTCCCCTTGTGATGGAATAGATTCAATTATGGACTGCCTTTTTCTTCGTATAATATCAATTATCTCATCATGAAATTCTTTCTTTGCAATTCCCAGGACTTCCCCTAGTGTGAATTCCACCCTGCTGTTTAGAATTCTCTCTTCAAGCACCTTTTTGAGATCTGTTGCAACTTCAATATCAGATTGAAGCTTGTAGAGTGGACTTTTCCCTTTACCCTTCTCCTTCATTTTTGCTGGCACTTCTTCCATTGAAACATCATGTGGAGGTCTGCTATGCTGTGGAGGCATATGTGATGGCCCAGGATCCTTCTTTTCACTTCCACGTGTAACTCTTTTTGATGGCCCTCCTTCCTCATTTTCCCTTTTACGTTTCTCCTCTACCTGTGCCTCATTATTTTGGCATTTAGCAATATAGGCATGAATGGATAAAGAATCCACAGGCTCCTCCCAGCCAGTCTCAAGACGTATACAATCACCTGCCTCATGCAAAGCTTGCTTTGACACTTTCTTTGATGCAATTAATTCCATTGTTGACGGCCAAAAATTCTCATTCTCATAATCCTCATCATTCTCAAATTCCTGCTTTTGTTGACCAACCTTTAATCCATAGGTTGCTGCCTCAACCATAGAAATGGCATGACTAGCAGCCATATCCTCTACCAGCTTTTTCATCCCTCCTTTCCCAAAGTTTGTACTCAGCGGAAGACCAGTCTCTGTAAGATGGATTTTCCCATCTTTGAAGAACACAAGTTGATTTTTAAGAGCTTCTTTATAGCTGGTACAATCCTTCTTTGCATGCTCTGGATCATCACACCATATGCATCTATATGTAAACCCTTCTTTGCTTTGAGGCCTTTGCATAGAAGCCTGCCCCAATGGTAGACCTTTTTCTTCGATCCTGGACATCTTCAATTTTAAATCACGCATACCCTTGATAAGCTCATCCATCGGCCCATCTATCTTAGGAATTGTGGCAGCTGGCTTGGATAAATTTTCAGGGGTAACAGCAGCTATGGGGGTTGCAGAGCCCATCACCATTTTATCTCTCCTCCGCTGCCGCTTTGCTAACATAGTGACTGCATCCTCAACATCATTCCAATCACTCTTTAATCCTTGCTCTGTATTTTTATCCTCAAGGAGGATTTCCAATTTCTCCTGGAGATCTTTCCCAGCTGCTTGCAAGAAGAGCTCTGTCTTTTCTCTGTCCAAAGTTGCACGCTCTATTCTTGACAACTGGGCATAACGCTTCTCAAACTCCCTTAGCAATTCTGTGGCAGAAATTCCCATTTTAGGTTTTGTGACCCATTCCAAAAAAGTTCGTTTGGTCACTCGCTCAGAATCCTCCATGAAGTATTCATCCTTTAAAGCAAGTTTGAATTCTTCCCAATTTCTGCCACCCTGTGCTGTCTGCAATCCTTTTATGCGCTCTCTTATTTCAGGAACGCATACCAACTCGAAACTTCGAACCATATCCTCCTTGGTCACCCTGTTTAACTCCATCTCCTTTATATAATTGCGCAGATACTTTGTAATGTCCTTCCCATCAAATTGATCCACCTTTTTCACAATTGATTGTAAGGCTTTGGTCGTGGAAATCTGTCCCCTCTCAGCAGCTTGTTGCTGTTGCATGTACATGGAAAACATTTGGAACATCTGCATAACTCCGGGGTCAAAATGAACCCCCTGGCCCTCAGAATTCTCAGCCATAGTTTCCCTGTATATTTCACCACTCTCACCCCAGCAGTTTCACGTCGGGTTCACCAAAAGATGTCGTGAAGTGTGCGGTACAGCCAGGAAAGTACGAAACTTCTAGCTGTGAGAGTGAATGTCAAATCCAACAAGGAATTTCACGTACAAGATTTCCCAAGGAGTATTGAACATCATTATTTCCAATGACAAATACATGTGTCCACTTCCCTCAATACATCCTTGAATTCATCCAGATGATTGCACAGAATTGCATGAAATCCCTTTGAACCATTCACATGTGGGCATAATAAAGCTTTCTAATTTTTCCAATATACATGTAGCCAGTTACATCCATTACATCCAGTGCCCTCAAATCCTTTATTTCGAGATGTACTTTATCACCTGAAAACCTGCCTTAATATACTAACATTTCACAAGTAAAATATAGCATTTTGCATAGCTTTATCATGCTCATGAGATTTAGAAAATTCCATGGCTTGAATTCCAAAAAAATCCGATCGAGTAGGAAGTAAACCACCTTTCGGAACCTTAATATGCTTTTTGTACTTTATTTCCACAATACTCCAAGTCACAAGATCTTCCCTTTCCTCAAATCCTTTAAAGGTATGCTAAACATGCGATTTTTCCCATTTATTGATTTATATATTCAAAGTAAAAATAAATCCCACTTAACTGCAAGTAAAGATAGATGAGTTTTTCATCGTTTTTCTTCTTTATTCCTCTGACGGCGGCTCGCTGCAGACCACTGAAGGCAAATTACAAGCATTTGATGGAAGCTTTATCATTGGATAGCTCTCATTATCCTCTACAATTCTAACTCCTACACGCCATGAACAGAAGCACTCTCTTGAATTTTTTTAAACTCTGGTTGGATGGACGCTGTTCCTCCAACGCTGCAGAATTCTTTTTCCACTCTGGTTTTCCGCCGTGAAGCTCCGGTGTCTTTCCTCTTTTCCCCCGCGGAGATCTCGGTGCCCATACCCACCTTTTTCCCACTATTAACGCGGGAGTTTCCATTACAAAGGCTGCGCTACCAAGCTCCAGAAAATTCTAATTAAATAAACTATTTTCCCTTTCCACGTATGCTACTAGCCACGTTTTGCTAGTAGCATTAAACCTTAGCATTAAGGTAGCAAGTCTTAACCACAAGACTCCCAAGGCATTAGCACCATGTTTTAAGTCTTAACCACAAGACTCCCAAGGCATTAGCACCTCTATGAAAACATGCTTACTAGCTCCATGTTTCCTATCTCCACTCTCCGCATTAGATATACGTAAGATACATATGCTTCTACATGATGATCCATGAAGTCCAAGTGCAGTTTTCTATCCCCACATTTCCCCAACATTCAATGAACTCTTCGGCACTGTGATACCTTCATAGTTTATAAGTCATCATATCGGCCCATGTGATTTATAGAATCTCCAATTGCCCATTCAAGTATTTCTTCATGCCTTTATAAATGCATTCCTTTGTGCATTGGTATGCCCTCATGCCATCATATATATCTGGATGCTTCTAACTTGCCCATGAACTCTGAGTAACAGCAAAAACATCATCCTCCATACTCATATACAAAAAAAAAACTCCTAAATCTGACTCAGCCTCAGCTTGTCTTATTGAACCTCATATACAATATGAACATATGTACATGGCATCATATAATGACTCGTCATGGCACTTAACCCATGCATCTGGATGTGTATTTGACGGCCTCACATGCACGGTTTCATATCATAGACGTGCCATGGCACGACAGCGTCTAAACATCGTAAGAAATGCCAAATTAGTTGGAAGCATTGTTGTCAATCTAACCACCATTGGAGCTAAAAAGTTAGAAGCATTGTTGTCAATCTAACCACTGGAGCTAGAATCAGTTATGAGATGCCATGAAAGTACACCTTCGTGAAAGGTTTTGTCCTCTAGGATTTCAAGAGGATAAAATGAATAAATTTTTGGAGCTAACCCAAGAAAGGAAAACCCTAAAAGAATACCACCAAACTTTTGTTAAACTTCTCCGATTTGCTCCAGAGATGGATGAGGTAACTCTTCTCCATCAATTCATTTGGAAGCTAAATCTACCTTTGAATAACCTCATCAAGAATGTAAAACCATCCTCTATTCCAGAAGCCATAATTATAGCCAGAGACTATGATAAAGTTTTTTTTTTATAGAAAGCGTCGAGAAGGACATGAGTCCTTCCATGTTAATCAAGAAGAGGTCTCCTAATTCAAGAGGAACGTCAAGCACACCCCTGGCTACAAGGAATCATGAGCTAGAGCAAAAATTAGGTCAAAGAAATAGGGATAGTAGGGTTAAAGATAACTGAATTCAACAAGTATTTCTATGAGTAAATAGAATTCAACAAGTATTTCTATGAGTAAATAGAAGAGGATTGGTGCAAGATTTATGTGAAGTAATGTGCATGATGAATAGAGGTATTCTACAAGATGATACTAAGATTATGAAATTGCTATCATAGGTTAGATTGCGTAAAGGATTGATTCCCTTATATTTTTCCATGATAATTTGTTAAGTGCCATATTACATGGGGATATAGAATAAGGAATTCGAAGGTTCATAGCATATGAGAGGTATATGGATGCATGAAATTAGAATAATAAAGACCTTTTGGAGGCACAACAAAACGAGCCAAGCACATGAAATAAACGAATCTTTAAGAACAATATTTAGATAAAAGAAGATTTTTACCTAGTGGGGACACCACTTTGAAAGAGACAGGAGGATTTACTTAGATACTACCCCAGCTCGCGAGATGAGGACATCTCGAATCTTTTAAGTGGGGGAGATTGTAAGGTCCCTCCCAAGCCACGTATGTATTTGTCTCTTTTAATATAGATTTCAATAAGGAAAGAGAGTGTATTTAGAGAAGAGTGAGACAATAAGGCTAGAAACATTAGGAAAGTGTTAGAATAAAAATATTAGCTCCAAAAAATTCTAAAAGAAATAAGAACATAAGAATAGTTCTATTAAGAGATAAGTATTCCCAAAAATAGAATTTCGAGTTTAGGTGATAAGAGGTCATATTTAGAGTACTTTTACACATTTAGAGTCCATGCATACTAAAAATGTGGAAAAACAATGCGTTTCTAAAGATGGCGCGTTTGTGGCTATATACAGACGTTTTTGCCTATTCTGCCCACCGTGGCTTGTAGACCAAATGCCTTCCCGTTCTTTTGATTGGTTATATGACCATATTCTGAGTTTTTATCAGAGAGTTATGGCCGAAACAATTTGCTGTTTCTGTCAGGGTCTTTACATAGAGAAAACTGTGAGAAGACAGCAAGTAGCCTCAAGGTAATCCTAGAGTTTGAGATACATATATCCCTTCATTCTTATCTAATATCTTAGAAAAGAAGCTTAGATTTATATGGTCTTTCGAAGGAAGAGACCAAAACTCTATAGCTTTTCTTGTAGAGAAAGAATAGTAGACCGTAGTCCTGTTAGAGAAGGCTATTTTGCCATAGACCTTAGAAAGAGAGAAGAGTCACAGTATGAGTAAGAGAAGATAAAGCTTGGAGATTATTGGATGATTTCAATCAAAAGACAAGGTATTAGAAGACTCTATTCTCATATGTCAAGTTCTAAAGCTCTTGTTAACAAGCAAAGGCAACGATAAACGACAAATTTCTATAAGGTATATACATATTTTGTTTTTCAATTATATATCATTCTTAGGGATTGAGGTATGGCCCCGGCTTCTCTATTGATTGTTACAGTGATCTATTTGATTGATTTACCATTTAAAGTTTGTATTCTTTTAAGCAATAGCATATGCCTTAGTAAAAAATGTCTTATTGCAATCTCAAGTTGAAATGCTAAAATCTTTGTGAAAAAGATTGTTTTTTTAAAGAAGGTGACATGGATCCTAGTCATATGGTTTAGTGAGTAAATGGATTGTTATCTTGGTTAAATTGAGGTACAGGTACAACTTCTCCTTGCCTTGACGCTGCCCCGTTCTTGTGCTTATGTAGCCGGACGGCGGAGACGTTAGTAAGGCCCGGAGTTGGCCCATGGTATCCCTCATACCATTGGGAGAATGAGGTTTGCCGATTGAGGCGAGTGATTGTGATGCTGCCTAGTTCTGAGGGCCCAGGCTAGTGCGGTGAATTAGCCCACCCTAGTGCGTAGACATCCCTCTGAGTGGCAGGAGGATCGAGCGATGGAGCCTGAGAGGGCGACAGGCCGGCTTGAGTCCTCGCCAGCGGCCGACGATGAGGTGTATGGTCCCGTAGGGTTTTGCCCAGCATGTAGAGACTGGAAGGCCGAATTCTAGATCATCGGCGGTATAAAGGAAAAGAATAAGAGAGCCGGTTTGGCTTGTATGAAATTGATTCATGTTTAAACTTTGTTTTTATAAATCTTGTCTTTGGTATGATTGTAGAAAAAGGCTGTTTTAACAAACCTTGTGAAAAGGGCCTTAATTAAGGAACATGTTTATTTATGTCAAACAGTGTGGTAGGATTAATTAGAAAATAAATTGACACGTGAGTAGGGTGGAAAGTGGGAGGATGGAATGCCCCGACGGCACCATCCTACGGACGGGTGGACCCGATTAGTCGGGTAGCTTTCCAATAGATTAAGTGAAAGCCCTACGCTAGATAAATAGGTTCTCGGGCAACTCTATTCAAGAAGACTAGGCCAGCGGGGGCGGCTGTGCCTTGCATGGATGAGGAAAAAAGCGTTGCCTCTAGAAATCAAGTCTTGTAGTTACCCAATTTATGCGATCAATTACCCTATGGGTAATTTGATTTTAGAAGACTACGCTCCCCCTACGGGATAGAACTAGGTCTTACCTATGAATCGTATCCTTGAATCTCTGTATGGTCAAGGTGTCGATGAGTAGGAAATTTTCTCTAAGATAAGACTTAGTGGACTATCTTAAGTGTTTCCCCTATTTGTGGAAGGGGGGAACCTTACAAAGTCACATAATTTCAATATTATGGTGTTCTTAAAATGTTACAATAAGTGTTAAAATTTAGAGTTCTCATAATTGGAATTGGATTGGGTAGTGCATATTCAATATTGTGGTGTTCTTAAAATGTAGCAATAACTATAACAAATTAGAGTACTTATAATTGGATTGGATGGTGCACATTAGCTAAGGCATTCCATGATTCACAAGTCATGAATGTTTGCATCATATTAGGGAATAACATTTATATCAATCATGTCATGATGCACGTCATGAATATTTACATTATATTAGAGCATAGCATTTATATCAATCATGAAACAAATCAACAATGATGAGTTTGTCACATGGTTTAGTTTGGGAGTCATTATCAATCCCTTACCTATGGTGGAGAAACAAGCATGCATGCATGTGTAACATGTATTTAGAACCAAAAGTAATGAGAAAGATGTTGAAATGGCCTATGAATAGAAAAAACAAATTCATGGGTTTGATATAAATATATTATTTTTTAATTACTATTTTATGATGGACTTAAGATAGTCAATTATGCTTGTACAAATTTTTTTATAATTACTATTTTATGATCCACATAAGATAATCAATTATGCTTGTATAATTCAACTTCTAACACTCACCAATTCAAACAATTATTAATAAAGTCATAATAATAGCATGTCTTTTTAAAATGCCTTTTTTTTATGTATTGCCTTATTTGTCTAAGATATAAATTAGATTGGAAACACCTATTTCTTTATTGTTTTAAATCATCCTCTACATGATTATAACAAAACTGATCAAATGCTTGATGTTTGAGTCCTTAAAAGAAAATGTAGTAAAAGTTACTAGTTCCAAGTTTAGTGTAAAGTCATATTTAATGGAAACAAGAATGATAAAATATAAGAGGCCAATACTGTATTATAAATATAGATAGATAGGAAAATATAAGCGTTACTATATAAGTTACCAGACTTGGTATATCTTTGTCTACACATAGAGGTATTCGTTTCCATTATCCAGACTTCAAGCTGTACATGCCTATATACCTTTTTCTCTCAAAATACTATAGTGTCATGTGTTGCTAAACAAGACATTTCCTCATAGTACATAGACTTATAATACTTGTCAAAGTGTAATTTTGGTGAATCTTTCTTTCATAACTATCTCAAAACTACTAATTTGGGGTGATGTTTTTCAAAATTAGCTAGAATTTTTTTTATGTAAAGTAGCCATTGGAAAACTATTAGCTCCTATTTTTTTCCCTGGCATAAGGTGGATTACTCAAATACGCATAATATATTAATGAGTAATTTTATCTAGATTTATAGTCTATAATGCATAATATATTAATGAGTAATTTTGATTATATCTTGATTTAAATTCTAGAATGCATAGCATTTTGATTTCTCAAAAAAAACTTTGGATTTCATCTACAATGCATCAACTGTGATTTGATAAGTACATGAGTTCAAAATGTACCAAATTTCAACAAAGTTAATTTTTTTGTAATGTAAACTATTCAAATTATGGAATCAATTCATGTAAGCATAGTAGGTGTTTAAAATAGAGTGTTATGGCCTTGATGGGTCACTACATAAAAATCATCTATATTATGTGCATTTGAAAGAGGTAGTTAAAAACCCATTATCTATGAATATTGGCATCTAAAACATCCCCTTGTGTACATTTGGAGATAATAAAAGTACATGTTTTAAAAAATGAATTAAAAACCAACTATATTTTTTAGATTTTTTTCGTAAACATCCACCCCCTTCTCCCCAATGCTATGCCACATGCGCATGACTTGGTGACATTAGGGCTAAGAAAATAATGGCATGCATCAAGTATAAACATATCATTTAAAGTAAGAAGCAAACTTGGATGTGTAAAGTGGATTTATGATGGAGTTGGTGAGATTATGCTTTACAAGCTAATGCTTATTAGGGTTTCAAAGATGCTCATGAACATCTAATTTAAGTTGCTTATGAATACAACTTGGCCTTTTGCTCATATTAAAATGCCTTCTAGCTCCACCTTTAAATAGGTGAGCTAGTGGACCATAAGTCCATTCACACACACACCCTTCTCCTACCCTTTTACATAACCTTAGTCTTTTAATACCCCCCTCAATACCAACTATGAAAAAAATTGGAATAGGTGGTATTGGACATAGGTTGCCTTTATAACATTAGGCGTACAGGGTTAGGAATATAGGTGTTGTTACATTGAGATTTAAAACAATTTCTCAGTGGAGTTAGAGGCTGATACAAAGTTAGCCTCTGACCCTTTGTTTCAGGACATTTAGAAGTGATATGTCCCGTTTGTTTACACTTGTTACATTTCATCTTGTTGGGATATTTGATCCAACAATTATTTGCCAATGACCCACCTTTTTGCAATGGACTCACCTTACTTTGATCACTTGATGTGACAAAGCTTGTTCGATATTCGATGAAGTTGTTGCACTTGAAGATTCAGTTCCTCCCTTTGGCCTCTTCTCTTCATCAAGATAAGGTGGGTACACCTTCTTGACTGCTTTTAGCAAAATAGCCACTGCATCATCTTCATCCATTCTCGCATTCACTAATGCAAGTTGAGCCATAAGGCCCTTCAAGTGAGAGATAAAGGCTCCAATGATATCTCCATCTTTGAGCTCCAAGCTAAATAATTCAATTTTAAGTGAGATCTTGGAATTCTTACCACCACGAGCTCCATAGAGCTTGTCAAGCTCATCCCATTTCTCCTTTGCAGTCAGAAGCTGGTCCACATGGTGATGAATAAGAGCCTCAACAAGATGAAGCATGATGATGGCTTGTGACCTCTCATCATCTTCAATATCTTCAGCCTTAGTATCAATAACCTTAGTGCCAGAGATGAATGGTCAAAAACCTTTGGACAACATCTTGTACTTGACACAAGAACTTGCCAAGTGTGGAAGCCCTCTCCTGAGAACTTTTTAATTTGGGTATTTCCTTTGACATTGGGTATTGAAGGGAGATTAGAAGAGAGTAATGGGCTGATTTATGAAGAAAAAAACAAGAAAATTTGTGATGATTTGGCTTAAGTAGAAAGAGAAAGGCTTATGAGAGTGCAACAACCCTTAATCAAGCCAAGGATGTTGCATAAAAAAAGAGATTAAGTTTCTTTGGTGATTAAGATCACCATTAGTGTTTAGCAACACTATTAGTGCTTAAGAGCACATTTTTGGCATCAATTGAAACTTGTATTGGTGATTAGATTCACCATTAGTGTGTTTAAGAACACACTTAGTGTTTAGAAACACTTTGGAATGGCTCCCCTTTGCTTGATTAGTAGCATCATTAGTGTTAATCAACACTATTAGTGTTTATGAACACTATTAACAAGCTTTTGAGCAAGCTTTCATGGAGAAAACCAGTATAGCTGCCTGGTCTTTTGCTCTTACGCGCGTGCCGAGCAACCATCGGGGCTCATCTCTGGGCTATAGAACCTTCAGACTATGGGCTTCAAAAGCCCTAAGTTTATGTGGCTTAACACTTACCACCACAGGCTGCGAATTTGTGTACGAATCAAGCGCTGCAGAGAAATCGTGCACTGGCCTGCTCAGATGGCAATGGCGCGGGCGGCTAAGAGAGATGTAATAATCCATCAATTGCCTGTACGAACCTGAGCACCCGGAGGTCTTCTTCAAGTTTCTAGTTAAAATCACGCCGAGATTCGGCCTCCTCAAACTGCTGGAAGGCCTCCATTGGCTGGGGGTAGATGAGGTGCACTCTAAAAACCACTTTTTTGACCTATTCTACATCTTGCAAGTTGCCTAGCTCTAGATACCATGATAAAATTCATGGTGCTTATGCTAGATCAGTATGAGTGGAGGAGAGAGACTCAAAATACAAGAACATATCTTGTTTATTAAGTTGCTTATGAGAATACAACTTGGCCTTTTGCTCATATCAAAATGCCTTCTAGCTCCACCTTTAAATAGGTGAGCTAGTGGACCATAAGTCCATTCACACACACACACCCTTCTCCTACCCTTTTACATAACCTTAGTCTTTTAATAGCCCCACCCCGCCCCCCTCCTATCAAAAGAAGAAAGAAAAAAGAAAAAAACCTTTACTCCAAGATCTTGAGCCCAAAGCAAATAAATATTTCCCTTCGGCCCTTGACCTTAGGATAAAGAGTATTATCTAAGGTTGTGGCCTTAGGCTAAATAAAGTTTTTAAAGATATCCCATTATCATTGACTAAGGTTTAGTGATGTTGGAAGGAAGGAAGGTGGTCTTGACTCTTGAGCCAAAGAAGATGGTGTGTGTGTGCGTATGGGTGGGGGCATATTTAATTTACAATTTATGTAGGTTCTCTGCTCTCTCTCTCTCTCTATACACACACACACACACACACACACATAAATACATATATATATGTATGTATGTATGTTTGTATATAATACGTACACATATATATGTATACATATATTACATACATACATACATACATACATATATATATATATATATATACCTTTTTCTCTCCCGATCTTGTTTTTTTCCCCACTTTTGCATGGCTCTTTTGCACCCCTGATTTGGTCTTCCTCCCTCCATTTTTTGACTTTTTTCTCTCGCTTATTTAATCTTCTCCTTGGTTCTTTCCATAATGATATCCTGGGTTCTTTTCTTCACCTTATGAGTCTCAATTCCTTGATTCTTTTTTTTTGTTCAAGGGTAAACAAAAATAACTCCCATAAGTGTGGGCACATCCTATTTAGGTTAGGACAGATGTTCAAACTTGGCGATAATTAAAAAAGTATGAATAATAGAAGCTATATATATGCATACACACACACACACACACACACACACACACATATGTATGTGTGTGTGTCTAGGTATGTATGTATGTATACATACATACATACGTACATATGTATGTATGTATACATATGCATATACGTATGTATGAATGTCTCCTTGTTCATTGTGGTGTCTTGTCAGTTCCTCTTTTTGTGACATTTTATGCACTTCAAAGGTGCATTGTGATACACACGTACATATGTATGTATGTATGTTTCCTTGTTCATTGTGATGTCTTGTCAGTTCCTCTTTTTGTGACATTTTATACGCTTCAACAAAGGTGCATTGTGATATGTACGTATATATTTATGTATGTATGTCTTCATTGTGATGTCTTGATAGGCCCTCTTTGTGTGACATTTTATACACTTCAAAGATGCATTGTGGTGCATGGCATTGTGGGGAGACAATGGTGGATGTTTTAAATAAGGCAAACTGATGGGGTGTACGATCGAGATAAGTGGGCACTTGGAGAAGCAAGAATCAACTAGAGGGTGTTGAAAAACACTTTAGATGGTAGGCACTTGTTGTTGATCGAAGGGAAGGCCCTCATTATTCTCTTCTGTCTTGTCTCTCTCTCTTTCTTCCTCGTCTTCTTCAGAGCTTGCCTCAAGGTTTAAGTAAATATTTAGTAGAGTATAAGTGCACGTGTGTGTCGAATTCCCATGTACACATACAAATGAGTGTGTTGACTATGCACATATGTACACGTGTGTGTCGAATTCATGTGTGTAGGTACACATGAGTGTGTTGAATCTGCACGTGAATGCTATGTGTTTATGCATGTGCATGTGAGCATGTGCGTATGTATATGTTTCTATGTGTGTGCATGTGACTGTGTGTGTGTGTATCTTTGTCTCTGTGTGTGTACATGTGCGTATATACATGCACATGTGTGCATGTGTGTGTCTATCTGTGCATGTGTACTTATGTGTGTGAGCATGTGTATGCATGTATGTACGTGTGTAACTTTGTGTACATTGTGTGCATACATACACGTGTTTGTGTGTGTGCATACTTGAGTAAGTATAGGCATACAAGTGTGCACATTTATGTGTATATATGTGCATAGATATGTGCATGCGCATGCATGTGTATGTGCCTTTGTGTGCATGTGTGTGTATCAAGACTTTAAAATTTAACCCTTTTTAAAACTATATAGCTTATCAGTCCCTCAACCCATGTGCCACATGCTCCCTCTTCCCTCTCTACCTTCTATTGGATGTTGCTTAAGTGTCCCCCCCCCCCCCCCCCCCCCGGCCGATGTACACTGCTGACACGTGCAGGGAAGAGACCTATGCTTAATAGAGCATGTGTGTGTGTGTGTGTGTGTGTGTGTGTGTGTGTGTGTGTGTTTGTGTTAGTTCTATTTCATATATTGTATAGAAGTAAATTTTAAAATTTAAGTTCTATATATATTGTATTTATATATAGATCACACACAAATATCATATATTTAATGTAAATTTTAAGATTCGCTTTTCTTATAATATATGATATATACACAAATAAAAATATAAAAATATACTAATATGTATTTATATTCAAATTTGTATTAATATTTGATACAATTATTATGAATATTAATATTAATTACTAAGATTAAATATTTTATGTTATATCTAAATATTAAGTGTTAAATGATTATTTAAATAATAAACTATTATTTTTTATTTTTTATATTGATTTATATTAATATTTATAATATGCATGTGTGTGAGAACTCTCGTACTACCGGGCAGAACCTGGATTCGATCCCCCCTCACTAGTAGGTGGCATGGAAGCATTCACGCACACGAACACGAACACAATAACCCCAAAAAAAAGAGGCAAAGAGGGACATAGAGAGGGGGATGAGAGAGAGGGAGGGAGGTAAAGAGATGGGGGGAGAGGGGGAGGAGAGAGAGAGGGGGAAAGAGAGTAGGTCGCTCCCAAAGATGTGTAAGAACCAGTGTTTACGAAAAACCGAGGTTTAGTGTCAGGTGAATGGCAAATTTTGAAGAATAACCTTCAAATTTCAAAACAACAATTCATAAAAACCTACAAATTTTAAGGGATTTTAGTTATGATTTTACTAAAAACCTTTAAAATTTAGGAAAAAACTTACATAAATTTGAGGTTGAAGGTTCTTTGAATTGTTGGGAAAAATGTTTAATGAGAACACTAGTAAGAACGTTGCTCAATTCCCAATAATGCCCTCTCTTAAATTTGTTTCTTTTTTTGGAGAGTCTGTCCCTTTGTACACCCTTGCCACGTGGCTAGAGGAGGAGGAGGAGAAGAGATGGTTTTAGAGTATATTAGAGGAGATGCTAGAGGGAGTGACATGTGGAAGGGAGGAAAACTTCTCCGTAATAGAATAGATTTTGGGAAATTAAAGGCCGGAACACCATTCCCGGCCCGGGGGACCAATGTTGTTTTGGGAGGAGTACAATGTAGAATATGAAAGGTAGTGTAAGGCCCAGCACAGAATGGACTTTAAAATTTTTGGTGGGCACAAAGACTTGTCATGAGTAAAGGGTTGAATTAATATGGTGGGTGATGGGTTAATGGGCTAAGGCTTTCTAATAAATATGGCATACGTATTGTTGGCGTGCGCGAGCAGCACACTTTTCTTTTTCCTTGCTACCATCTTCTTTCCACTTTGGCTCCTGGTAGTCCAGCTGCTGCTGCAGCAATTAGCTAGCGAGCGCACATCTAGAAGGTTGGACGAGAAGCGGGCGGAGGTGGCGCTGGGGCGGGGGAGGCGAGGAGGTTGGAGGAGAAGCTGGCGGAGGCGGCGCTGGGGCGGGCGTTTTTGATGCAAGGTGGCGACTGCGCGGAGAGCTTTAAAGAGTTCAACGCCGTCAACATACGGGACACCTTCCACGTGATCCTCCAGATGGGCGCCGTCCTAATGTTCGGCGGCCAAATGCCGGTCATCAAGGTCCTTTTGCCGATTTTCTATTTTGAAGAATTCGAGCTTCTCCGTGGACATGGCATGCAATATTGATCGTCTCCTGTGATTAATTGTTTGTTGAGATTTTGGACATAATTGCAGGTTGGCCGGCCAATTTGCCAAGCCCAGATCAGAGGATTACGAAGAGAAAGATGGAGTGAGATTGCCCAGCTGCAGGGGTGACCAACATCAATGGGGACATATTCAATGAGAAATCACGAGTCCCAGATTCTAACCGAATGATCCGAGCTTACAGCCAGGCCGCAGCCACCCTTAACCTCCTCCGCTCTTTCGCCACAGGCGGCTATGCTGCCATGCAACGAGTCACCCAATGGAACTTGGATTTCACCCCCCACAGTGAGCAAGGCGGCAGGTAATTATTACATCTAATGCCCATGTTTTCAAATAAAGTCAGCTTATATCAAGAAGTTAGAGGAGGCCGTTACAACAAATAGAGTGCTTTTATAATAAGCATCACATCCTTGGAGATGACAGATTCTTTCATCTTCAACACTTCCTGAATTTTATGTATCACCTGGTCCACTTGCCTTCCTTTAGCTTTCTTATATATGCAGACGAAGAAGTTTGGTGTCCAGATCTTTCAACCGTCTTTGTATGAATCTTTCACCTGCATGTATCAAGTTCTCTTTCAACCTGAAGTTGTTAGTAGGCATACTGTTTACAAATGGAATCAAGTCTACATAACCACAAGCACCATAACAATTCAGTTCTCAAGACAACCCACAGTTCCAAAGTGTAACCAATGCCTTCTCCAAGTAACATGTGTTTCCAGCCAAGGGTGTAGCCATTCCATAACTGAATGCATTCGGCCAATGTCTCGAAGCATTCCTTTGCAATAGGGCAGTGCATGAATATGTGTAGGTCATCCTCAGTCTCCTTGCATCTGTGGCACTTCCCATCCCCAATATTAAGTCTAAGGACTTTAAACTGAGTCCAAATAGCTCTGAGCATAATCAACCAAGGTACGCACGCTTTTTTTGGGTCCACATATTTATTCCATAACTTACCAAACAGATAATATCATTGTGCTCTGTCCAGAAGGATTCCCCATCTCTTGTTTAAAGTGTAATGGATAGGAGCAGTCCCCTGCTTGGGGGGGATAGGAAGTAGGCCCTTTGAACTCTTTCATTGGAAAGCTTTGTTAACTGGCATATCTTTAATCGATAGCAACCAGGTGTCTGATTGGTGCCATAAGCTGATTCTTGCCCCAATAAAGTCTAATTTTGCATATGTGACATTATAGTCTGAGATCAAATCAGCTCTAGATATCCAAGAATTCATGTTTCTCGTTTTCTTATGGTTAATAATTCATCCAGAAGCCCTGCAATAAATGTCCAAGCATTCCCAAAAGCACCTAATGCCTAGCTCATTATTAGCAACCATAGCATTAGTATCATCATCAAACATTTGGGTGCATAACTGCTTATTGTTGGGAAGAGAGATGCCATTCATTTCCCCTTTGTCCATCCTATCATTAATCAGCCAGTTCAGACCATCTGCAGCAATAGCATAGAGGAGGGGTGCTAGATGGCATCCTTGTCTGATAGATTTGGTAAGGGAGAAAGAACTAGAAAGCACTCCATTGACATTCACCCTAGCAGCAGTGACATTTCCAAAAAGAGTACTCACCATCTCGATGAAATGCCGACATGCACCCATATGTTTAAGGGATTATAGTACATAATGCCAACTGAGTTTATCATAGGCTTTATCAAAGTCAAATTTGAAAAAGATGTAGTCCTGTTTAGATTCTTCTGCATACTCCATGCCCTCCCACAAAGTGATAATGGTATCCAGAATGTACCTTCCTTTGATGAATCCTTTCTGCTCCTCTCTGATCCAATTCTTCATTTGACTGGATAGCCTGTAACATACACGCATTATAACATACACACACATGAATCAAACATATCATACACATACACACACACCATACACATACTCAATACACATACACACACACCATACATAACTCCACACACACATACATATACACATTCACAAATGCATGCATGTAACATACACGCATTACAACATACACACACATGAATCACAAATGCACGCATGTAACATACATGCATTACAACATACACACACATGAATCAAACTTATCATACACATACACACACACTATACACATACTTAATACACATACACATACACACACACCATACACATACACACACACACACACCATACACATACTCAATACACATACACACACACACACAATACATAACTCCACACACACACATATACACATTCACAAATGCACATATGTAACATACACGCATTACAACATACACACACATGAATCAAACTTTTCATACACATACACACCATACACATGAATCAAACTTTTCATACACACATACACACCATACACATGAATCAAACTTTTCATACACACACACCATACACATGCAAGTATTTACACATCCACAATTCACACACACGCAACCCATCTTGCACACACATTTTACCACACAAACATACTCATCACACATACACACACACGGATGGTTTTATACACACAAACAACCCATGGAAAGCAGGCAAATGCATGGTTTTAGACACTCACACACAACCCATCTCTCACACACACAACCCATCTTGCATACACATATTACCACTTACACATACACATACTTATCATACACACACGCACGCACACACACACACATCATATGGTATTTAGCACATCCACAATACACACACACACACCCTACACACATTTACCACATACACATACTCATAACATGCTAATTTGTGATGTGCCTTAGTGGGAGATACATAGATATCCAGAGAGGCTGAAGTGTGGTGGGTTTAAAGAAGGAGTATGTATGCTTGTTGCCCGGTTGCCATGGGTGTCAAGGTACACCAAAAGCCTTCTCTCTCTTAGACATGTTCAATCATCATCGCCTAACAAAGCATCCATAATTGCCTATGGTGGTCTATGACAGAGGGAAGATAAGAGAAAGCCTAAGTAAGTATATGAACGTCCCAGTCAAATCACCAAGGTATAAAGCCATGAACAGAATCTACATGAAGAGATATAGATTGCTAGTTAAAGCAAGGATTCAATGTAAATAGATATATATAGATGCATGTGACATCCATAGGAAGGAAATCCTTGCTTGGAAAGAATCATTCATTGAGGATTACATCAATGAAGGAATGGAAGAGTATAAGGCAGTGACCCTTGGTGAAAATAACCGTGTCCTAAGGCCGGTAGAGAGGTTTGAGGGTTTCTTGGGTTGTGATGGACCATTAGAGCCAGCTCGTGGTATAGTCACAGCCAAATACTTGTCTATTTTACATTTATTAACTTTAGCACTTTCATTTCTAATGTTTCAAATATCATGTTTTATACTAGACACTTTTACTACGCATGTGGAAGATGTGATTAGTCCATCTCCAAAGAGGACGCAAGAAAGCCAGCTCGTGGATTAAGGAAGAGGATGCATTGGATGCTCTATGCCACATGATGTCTTGGGCATCCCCACGTGAGCAACATGGTATGCATTATGAATTGGCTATCACCTAGTGCTTTATTACGGTAGACACTCTTCTCGGGGGGTGCACCTCAAAATATGTAAGTCTACCACGTGCGATCATTAGGTGGGGTTTTTTTAATCCAAAATATAGGGTAAATTTACAGAAATACAATTACAAGTGGGGTATTTTAATTGTACTTTGGAAAAAAACCCGTAAGTTTATAAAGAAAAAGGGGTAGTTTTATTAGCACAAAATTCACAGATAAGGGGATTTTTAAATATCGCTTGAACGCACGTCGTAGGAGGGGCTTCCATATAGTGGACCCCCCAAGACACTCTTGTGATGTTGCCTATATAATTTCATCTATGCACTTGTCTTGCTTACTATTTCACATGATGTTGACACAACCATGGCAGGGGGTACATGTTCCAAAGCACAAGATAATATACATGTTGGCATGGATGTTGGAGCTGAGGTTCAGAATGACACATCCATGGCAGGGGCTGCATGTTCCATTGAGCATAGAGAGGTTACCATGGAAGGTGTGTGAACATACACATTGCATAAGGTAAAGCATATGAATTCAGTTACATCTATGTTTATCATTGATTGTACCTTGCAAGTGAGGTTGAGCTCGTGGGTGGGGGTACCAAAGACCAAGATAATATGGATGTTGGAGGTGAGGTTCAGGAGGACACATCCATGGCAGGCGCTGTATGTTCCATTGAGCATAGAGAGGTTTCCATGGAAGGTGTGTGGACATACACATTACATAAGGTAAAGCAAATGAATTCAGTTACATCTATGTTTATCATTGACTGTACATTGTAGGTGAGGTTGAGCTCGTGGATGGGGCTTTCCAAGTAGATAAGGACATGGCCATGGGAAGGGATGATTCATTCACAGACCAGGAGGGGTCTCGGGCTGAAGTTATCCGGGTTCAATACAATACTCGAAGCCGAGGAGTGTGGACAATGTCTTATGCTTTGACATACCGTAGGGGGACAAAGAAGCAAGGCAAGGAAGAGCTTGATAGCCGAGACTGAGGCCTCTTTAGTAGGCTTTGTAAATGCATAACATTCCAAATATATATGAAAATGTAGAATGTAGTATGTGTCAAGTATGTCACTTGAATTTTGTATGTTAGCTTGACAAATAGAATATAATTGCAGTGGGGTGGTTGCAAGATGAGGGTACTCACTTTCGTTCACTCTCTAAAATTGGGACATCCATGCATCTCGGGCAGAGTACCTTGATCGTGATAGTGCCGCGAATTAAAAGACGACACGTGCCTCCCGAGCCTAAATCGACATATCTCGATCGAGATGCCAACTAATGCCACGCTAGCAGGTCCGAGTTTCCAGGCGTCATCCATGTCACCAATACATGTCACTGCCACCACATTATCTCAATCGAGATATCTATGCCACTCGGATCCACATCAGGGCCACGCTGTATCCCCCTAGGCATATTTGACTAGCACATCTCCATCGTCCACGTATCTCGAACGAGAAATTAACATCAAATCGCGACCATTCATTGTTCGAGGTAATGGGATACAATCTCCACTGTCCCCATATCTCGATCGAGATACTGAGATCAAATCTCAACCGTCCAAATATCTCGATCGAGATACAGAGATACAATCTGCACCGTCCGAATATCTCGATCGAGATACGTAGATGCAATATCCACCGTCCAATTATCTCGATCGAGATACGTAAACGCAATCTATACCGTCCATTCACGTACGTTGGAAGATGCGATCTCGGCCGTTTAAATATCTCGATCGAGGTATATAATGAATCTTGACCGTCGACATACCTTGTCATGGTAATGACTTTAAATCGTGGCCGTCCATGTACCTCGAACGAGATAGTAATATCAAATCTCAGCCGTCGTCGATCCTTCCCCAACCCTAAAATTAGGTGTGTATCTTGGCCGTATGTTGCACTAACCCTAATATCCAGAGCGTTAATCTTGCAAACCCTAAATTGCATGATGTTACCGAACCTCGATCGAGGTTATAAAACCGGAAAACTTTTTTTTTTGCCTCATTGTCACAAGTCGTTTTCACTCTCCTTGCTCTCTTGATTTGGATTAGCATTAGTGAGCCCATTAGCATTGTTTTATAGCTTCATTAGTGCTACTTAGCACTAAGCATTAGACCCTTCACATTAGACCCTTCACATTGGACCTTTGTGTTTGGCTTAGGTTTTAGCATGGAGTCACACGAGGAGGGCCACGAGGAGGGCCGCTCATCTATTGGCGGACCTCATCGCGGAGATAGACCGCGAGTTAGCGGCTATCCGTAGGAGTGCTAGAGACACACCGTCTACATTACATTTCGTGGCAGACTTGGAGGCGATGCTTGCGTCCCTTCGTAGCCTTCACGATATTGTTTATGTAAATGAGTGGATAGTCCACCATCGCACTGCTCCTGTGTCACATGGCTTGACATATCGTCAGGTCTGTGATCTTGCTCCTATTAGGGATGGAGCCTACCTAGATCTTTTCCTCGATAGTCGTGGGATGAGGCCTGGGGGGGCGGGCAAGCCCCTTACTATTTCGCAATGTTCGCATCCTCGTATGGCGGCACATATCTATAGTCGATATGTTGCCGCATATGGGAGGATGCCGAACAACCGCCAGATTCCCATATACTTCGCAAAGCAGTTATATGCGGAGTTTGTCTTAGGGGAGGAGGTGGATTACACCAGCCATCGTCCGGGTGGTGGTGCTGGCCGAGGCCGTCTCCAGGACCAGGGTACGCGGCCTCCACCTGCCCTTCGTGTAGCACCTACCACAGATCCTTCATTTGTGCCATTGTCGACAGTAGAGGCTCTTGGCACCACCCAGGTCGGCATTGACGTACGGAGTACCACGGAGAGCATCCAGCACGTGGTGCGCCTGTTCTCACGATCTATACCGACGACGACAGATGTCGAGGTATTTACATATATATTACGTCTTGAGTTTTTTTGGTCATTTATCTACATGTTTATATATACTTTTCTATATTTTTACATGAGCAGCATGGTTGATTGTGTCACATAGGTTCCCACACCTACCCACTGAGAGACTCACTCAGGAGTTGGTAGAGGCGAGAGCGGAGATTGACCGCCTCAGAGCTGCATTACAGATGGCAGAGGCAGCTACTGCAGAGGCACAGCATCTAAGAGAGTCCGACATCCAGCAGGTAGGTTTCTCTTGCACATAAAAGAGTTATAATTAAGGTCTTAATTTATAAATTTCTTTAAGTAATACCTAATGAGAGACTAATCAATTATTTTAATGCTTTACTTTTTTGCGTAGGCTCGGACCGAGGTAGAGAGCTCTAGAGCTGAGGCACAGTATCATCAGATTATGGAGCAGATTGCCCAGCATAGGGTAGAGCAGCTGATGCTGCATGTTCGAGAGTTTCGTAGATCCTCGGACGTGATAGTGCCTTACCTACCTTTATATCCACGGCCTGTCTCACAGAGGTTTTTTGACGACCTCTCCCGCAGGATGCACCACCCTTCCTACGTGATGCGTGCTGCGCTTTATGTATCGAGGACATTGATAGTACAGGTGGATATGCCCTGGGATGTGGACATATTTTTTCACTTGTCTTGCATCACCCAGGAGCTAGTCCGGTTCTCAGCATGCCCCTCCTGCCGTGCACGCGTCGACCTAGTGACGTACAGGGTTTTGGGCATCAATGATCTTCACCCAGGCCTCGTTCGAGTAGATGCCAGGACTGGCAGGCCTATTGATTTTACATCAGCTATTGACTTGGGACTCGACGCCTTCGATGATAGAGCCCAGGAGCCTGAGGTGCCTCCTGAGATAGAGTGGAGCTCACATGAGTTCGATGCTTACCAGAGAGTCCTACATGAGAGCCAGATCACAGCATATGAGCGCGTGGGTGGTGCTGGCCCTAGTGGCACCTCGGGTGATGGTGCTAGCAGCAGTGCTGCTTCTCATGAGCAGCGTGTCCTTACAGCAGAGGAGCTTACACGAGTAGAGTGGCAGACACGTACCATTGCAGATTATAGATTTTGGGTTTACAAACAGAGGCGTCTTGCATTAGCACGACGTAGAGAGAGAGAGAGAGGGCCATAGCAGCTTTTGGGACTCGTGAGCTCCCGAGTACATCGGCACCAGCTCACGATCCTGCCTTTGAGGCAGACCTCCCGGCAGACATTCGACGACCCCCGCAGCCGGCACAGCCTCCTCGACGTGCACAGCAGCCTCGACGCGCACGTCGACCGGCAGTTAGAGATGACGATTTTGATTGGGTTGCCGTTGATAGTGACTAAACTCAGACTAGCTGGGTTAGCTAGCTCACTTACATTGTACTTAGATTTTTGGGCAGTGACTAACCTCAGACTAGCTGGGGTAGCTCATTTTCATTCTGATGTACTTATTTGATGTTTATATCATTATGAGTTTTTTCATTATTGAGTATCATTACATTTTAGTTGATGTTCTTGATTTTATTATATTTTTTAACACTTTGGCTATCATATTGTTTGTTGAAAATCTCCATGCCATCGTACCCAAACATGCTCCGATGGGGACCAAACTTTGCAAGCATGAGGGGGGCACCCACCCCCACATGCTTGCAAAGTTTGGTCACAATCAGAGCATGTTTGGATTGGTAATTAGCGCCCAGTGCGGGTTTTTGAAGTCTCTTGGTGCTTAAGAGGCCATGAAAAATCCGGGCCTTCCCCATACCATCGTACCCAAACATGCTCTGATGGGGACCAAACTTTGCAAGCATGTGGGGGTGGGTTCCCCCCACATGCTTGCAAAGATTGGTCACAATCAGAGCATGTTTGTATTGGTAATTAGCGCCCAGTCCGGATTTTTCAAGTCTCTTGGTGCTTAAGAGGCCATGGAAAATCTGGGCAAACTTTGCAAGCATGGGGAGGGCACCCACCCCCACATGCTTGCAAAGTTTGGTCACAATCAGAGCATGTTTGGATTGGTAATTAGCGCCCAGTGCGGGTTTTTGGAAGTCTCTTGGTGCTTAAGAGGCCATGGAAAATCCGGGCCTTCCCCATACCATCGTACCCAAACATGCTCCGATGTGGACCAAACTTTGCAAGCATGTGGGGGTGGGTCCCCCCCACATGCTTGCAAAGTTTGGTCACAATCAGAGCATGTTTGGATTGGTAATTAGCGCCCAGTGCGGGTTTTTAAAGTCTCTTGGTGCTTAAGAGGCCATGGAAAATCCGGGCCTTCCCCATACCATCGTACCCAAACATGCTCCGATGGGGACCAAACTTTGCAAGCATGTGGGGGTGGGTCCCCCCCACATGCTTGCAAAGTTTGGTCAAAATCAGAGCATGTTTGGATTGGTAATTAGCGCCCAGTGCGGGTTTTTGAAGTCTCTTGGTGCTTAAGAGGCCATAGAAAATCCGGGCCTTCCCCATACCATCATACCCAAACATGCTCCGATGGGGACCAAACTTTGCAAGCATGGGGGGGGCACCCACCCCCTCATGCTTGCAAAGTTTGGTCACAATCAGAGCATGTTTGGATTGGTAATTAGCGACCAGTGCGGGTTTTTGAAGTCTCTTGGTGCTTAAGAGGCCATGGAAAATCCGGGCCTTCCCCATACCATCGTACCCAAACATGCTCCGATGGGGACCAAACTTTGCAAGCATGGGGGGGTACCCACCCCCACATGCTTGCAAAGTTTGGTCACAATCAGAGCATGTTTGGATTGGTAATTAGCGCCCAGTGCAGGTTTTTGAAGTCTCTTGGTGCTTAAAAGGCCATGGAAAATCCGGGCCTTCCCCACACCATCGTACCCAAACATGCCCCGATGGGGACCAAACTTTGCAAGCATGTGGGGGTGGGTCCCCCCCACATGCTTGCAAAGTTTGGTCACAATCAGAGCATGTTTGGATTGGTAATTAGCGCCCAGTCCGGATTTTTCAAGTCTCTTGGTGCTTAAGAGGCCATGGAAAATCCGGGCCTTCCCCATACCATCGTACCCAAACATGCTCTAATGGGGACCAAACTTTGCAAGCATGGGGGGGGACCCACCCCCATATGCTTGCAAAGTTTGGTCACAATCAGAGCATGTTTGGATTGGTAATTAACGCCGAGTGCGGGTTTTTGAAGTCTCTTGGTGCTTAAGAGGCCATGGAAAATCCGGGCCTTCCCCGTACCATCGTACCCAAACATGCTCCGATGGGGACCAAACTTTGCAAGCATGTGGGGGTGGGTCCCCTCCACATGCTTCCAAAGTTTGGTCATAATCAGAGCATGTTTGGATTGGTAATTATCGCCCAGTGTGCGGGTTTTTGAAGTCTCTTGGTGCTTAAGAGGCCATGGAAAATCCGGGCCTTCCCCATACCATCGTACCCAAACATGCTCCGATGGGGACCAAACTTTGCAAGCATGTGGGGGTGGGTCCCCCCCACATGCTTGCAAAGTTTGGTCATAATCAGAGCATGTTTGGATTGGTAATTAGCGCCCAGTGCGGGTTTTTGAAGTCTCTTGGTGCTTAAGAGGCCATGGAAAATCCGGGCCTTCCCCATACCATCATACCCAAACATGCTCCGATGGGGACCAAACTTTGCAAGCATGGGGGGGACACCCACCCCCACATGCTTGCAAAGTTTGGTCACAATCAGAGCATGTTTGGATTGGTAATTAGCACCCAGTGCGGGTTTTTGAAGTCTCTTGGTGCTTAAGAGGCCATGGAAAATCCGGGCCTTCCCCATACCATCGTACCCAAACATGCTCCGATGGGGACCAAACTTTGCAAGCATGCTTCAAAAACCTGCACTGGGCGCTAATTACCAATCCAAACATGCTCTGATTGTGACCAAACTTTGCAACCATGTGGGGGGGACCCACCCCCACATGCTTGCAAAGTTTGGTCCCTATCGGAGCATGTTTGGGTACGATGACATGGAGATTTTCAACAAACAATATGATAGCCAAAGTGTTAAAAAATATAATAAAATCAAGAACATCAACTAAAATGTAATGATCCTCAATAATGAGAAAACTCATAATGATATAAACATCAAATAAGTACATCAGAATAAAAATGAGCTACCCCAGCTAGTCTGAGGTTAGTCACTGTCTAAGTACAATGTAAGTGAGCTAACCCAGCTAGTCTGAGTTTAGTCACTATCAAGATAGAGATCTAGTCAGCAGCACCCTCTCTAGCTCTCAACTGCTCTAGAATGCTCTCATGGTCATCCACTCGAAGCCGAAAACGAGGGTGAGAACTGTGTTTTCGGCTCTGTACTCGAACAAGAGTGAGCCTGGTAGCAACCACTAGATGAGAGAACTGAAATGCCTCTAACTCCCACTTCCACTGCTGGAACTCAAGACTCCCCCGATGAAGTCGAATCTGCTGGTAGAACCGGCCTGCCACAATCATGCTATGGGCGTCATAAGAAAACCCATGATCATCCACTGTATCCTGGTCAAGCATGCACTTTGGCCTAGTGCAACTCATCAGATAGTAGTCTACTCCCTCGCTATTTCCCTCACTGGCAATAACAGCAAATACATCACCCTTCTGTAGCAAATCTGTCAGGTCATCATAACTGACCATGAACGTAGGACCTGTGTGCTCATCAGACACCACTGGATGTGAAGGATGCTCGTGGGAGAGGAATGTCTGTATCCATGCATCTGCCCATCCTCTCGAGGCACAATGTGACCAATCGCCATCCATACATGCTCCACAGAAGCATGCAAACCGTCGTGTGTAAATCGTGGGGGCCGCCATGCACGTGCTCCTGATGGAATGTAAGCCCAAGGTGCCAGGTACTGTGTCACAATCATGGGAGGCTCTACGGTCAATCATGCCACCATCCACATGCCAAAAAAATCTCCTGACAATCCGAGCATCACGTTTGGGGTACGATGATGCTGCACTCCCACACAAATGTTGGGAGCACCACTCGACTACGTGGCCCGCATCTCTGAACCGCTGAGCATCCTATCGCAGCTGATGACGCCTCAAGGCACGTTTCACACACGCGCCCGCACCATCATGCTCTCCCTTCCCGTGACCAGTCTCAAAGAATGACCAAATCACTGGGATACTAGACTGCACATGCCACCTATAAATCCATAAAATATAGTCTTAGTTATTGTTTTCTTTAAGATGTTCTAGTGAATTTAGTTTAATTGTAAATGTAAGAAAGCCATAAGTACTACCTATAGAGCCAATAGAATTGACGTGATGACTTGAACTGTGCGCCACAACCATCCGACCAAACCCATCGCTGGACATGTCTGATCCCACAATCTCCTAAAAAATCGTCATGGAGACGAAAACAGTGTTGCACAAAATGTGCATCATGTGAACGATCATCACTGATATAGAAATGATACTCTCGAATAATGACACGGGTCTCGGGGGTACTCGCTATCCCATCTACATGAGCCTCTGCATGTCGATAGCTAATGTGGACCATAATAGCAACCTGGTGAGGTAAGCAATACATACGTTTAGGACACAAAAAATCAAATAAGTAATGTAGCTCAAACATAAGACAAATATTACAAAATATAACCATTACCTGCTCTGAGAAGTAATACTCAGATTGTATCTCCTGAAAAGGTGTGAAAGTGTAGTTCTCTGCAAAATCAATCACAGAGACGACCACACCAATAGGAAACTCTGCTAGGCATGCTCGGAACTGACGATCCTGCCACTTGGCACAATGACTGTGCCGTATGTAGGGGTAGATCTGCTCCCTAAATGTGGCTATGAAGTGACAACGTGGTGTATGTTTGTCCACGAGCTGCAACTTCCTGGACTGTCCACCACTCTGGAGCTGGTGTGTCACACACTCATAACGTTGCCATGCCACTATCTCTTGGTCACTTGCATCAAGATCTACCATCTGTAGATATGCAAGTGAACCACATGATGTGCAATTGCTCTCCACACAAGGCATCCTATGGAACTGGGCATCCTCCGTGCGTGCACACAAAAGAGAGTGGATGAAATCACGTGGACTACAAGGCAACTCTCTATGCCCACTAAGAGAACGGAACACATCATAAAAAAGTTTGAACTCAACATGGTAGCGACAACAACATGTGTCACGCTGACGTGAGTACCTCACAAACCAAGGCTTACACCCCTCAAATGACCTTTGCCCAATTTTAAGCTCTGGATACGAAGCCACAAACTGAGAATACAACTCAGTTTGGGTCATTTCAAGAAAGCAAGCACCGTGCTCAATGAACACTCCTCTTGTCACTCTCTTACGCAAAGCTTTCTTGAAAACTGGCGATGCACGACAATTCTCCTCCCAAAAACTTTCTATTAAGGTTCTAGTGGTTTCATCTAGTAGGCGATCATGCCTAGCTACACGACCACTACTCGCCCACATAGCACCAACCTCATTGGCATCTAAACTTTGTCGCCTAATAGACCCAACTCTAAGTGCGTGTGGTGCTATGGAAAGGATGCGAGATGTGGCACTAACCTTACCCTTCATTTGGGAGCTACTTATGGCTGCCACAATAGCCCGTCGAGCAGCCAAAGCGTCCGCAGAGTTCCTCTTCTTGTTAACTATATAGGAATGACGAACACTTTGTAGCACCGCCATGCCAGCTCTCCTCTCTCTTCGACCTCCAATGTCGGAAAGCGCCCTGCAGAGCAGCAGTTGGCCATGTTGGGCAGATCAATCAAAGCATCAAGCACACATGCCTGTGTGATGAAGGCGTGAGGTCTTTGAAATAGGAATGGAAGATTGCATGGGCACGACGATGTGCCCCTGACTTTGATAGTTCTTTCCTATCCACACGAAGGGCGCCCAAAGGAGGGGGGTGGGTTCTTGTAGAAGAGAGGACTCAAGAAGGGCGGGTTCATGTGGATTATCTAAACTAAGGGGTAGTGGAGGGGAAGAGGGCGTAGGGAGAGGAAGTGGAAGAGGAGGAGCAAGGCTTGGATCATCGCCAAAACGGAAGGTGTTGCTCGTTGACGACTCTCCACTCTCTCTTTCTCTCACGAGCTACCCTTCTCCTCTCCTCCTCTTGAACTTGGTGGATGGGGGAGAGTCTAGTCCTATCACGTTTCCGACTCCTACGACTTTGAGAACCCATTCTCAAGGAAGCTAAGAGAGAAAATATTATAAAGGCTCAATGATACGATAGTACTAGAGATAAGTGTGGGATAGTACTAGAGATGTGTGATTATATAGGAAAAATAGGTTATCCACTTCAAATCTCATTGGATTTCCTATCTAAGATTGATTGGATAACTAAGATAAACATAAAGATAATTAAAGATAAACTATTATCCACTTAAAAATTAATATTATTTATAATATTTATTAACAAGTCTAAATATTTATCATTACTAGATATATAAATATATCTTTAAAGATATCTTTTATTTTATAATTATATAACTGCTTTTTTTAAATAAAGTATTTTTTTCAAATTTTATTCAAAGGTTTATTCTACATAAAAAAATTTCAAAATTATTTTTTTTTTAAATTAGTAATATAATCTTTAATAATATTTTTATTTATCTAATCCCAAAATATAATCCTTTAAAATTAGTGATTTTAAATTCTTTTATTTAATAAGTTACATATATTTTATTATTTAAATTTTTATATTCTATTTCTCCAAATTACTAAATTAACTTTTCCAAAAATATGTTTTTGAAAAAAGAGGGGAGGTGGGAAGGAGATGCCACGTGTCACAAGCGTGTATGACACGTGGCATTCTCTTGACATGTGGCACTATTATGGTTGATGTGGCAATTCCATGATGTGGCATGCCATGTCACCATGTGCGAGGTAGCATGCAAAGGTGGCAAGATGATGTGGCATTAATGATGACTAGGATGATGAGGTGGGGAGTCAACTAGGTTGACCATGTTGACATGGAGGGTGGAGGTGGCAAGCTGAGATGGCAAGCTGCTTATGTGGATCCTCTCGATGCTCATGTGGACATAAAGTGGCATGCATATATAAGATTTGTGCCTACCCAAGCCTCACACATGGAATGAAACCTAAGCTGTGAAGTTTACCAAGCCTAGATTTCCAAACCTAACTAGGATTGGTTTTAGACTTGAAAAGGGGAGAGTGGACACAATATGGGAATTTTCACTTGGGAGGATTGAAAATGGACCTTCCCATACTCAATTCAAGCCAAATTTTTTTTAATAAATTCATGGCAACAAGAGTATTGATCCCTTGAGTTTTTAGATTGAAAGATTAAATATTTAATTTTCTAGAATTAAATTACTATTGATTTAATGGGCCTCTGACAGTCATAATAAATTTTCCAAAGTAAATCTACAGAAATTCAACCGTTAGATTTGTAATTTTACCTTATACCCACATTATACTAATCTTTCCCAATCTAATCATCACTAGATCCATACAATTTGAGCATTTTAAATGGTAGATGTGGTGGGAAGATAAAATAGTATGTTTTTTTAACAATTCTAATACCTTTTAAATAATATAGAAAATAGTAGAACACATCAAAAATTACTCGATAAATCAAGTTAAGCTCTATGTTATTTGTATTTGTGATATGCAAAGTGGGAACATCATATGAGTAATAATGTAAAAGTTATAGGCAATTTACTCACATTCACTGTACCTGTCTAAACCTAGGACAGGGCCTGTATACAAACTTGGTTCCCAAAGAAAAGGGGATTTGTAATTATTGGATATTCGATCAGATTATAGTTTTAGGTGCCCAACTTTGCATATGATGTTTCGTTAGAAGACCTTGAAGTGAAACTCCTTGGCTAACTATGAGAGATTGGCTATTCTTCTTGAAAAAATGCCTGTTTTCCAGCTAAAGCCAAGGGTGCCCATTACATGAAACTAGATAACCTCATCTTGCAACCACCCAGTGTTGGCTTTTGCATGATCAAATCTTGCTTTGTTATGTTATTCTAGTACATGTATTGATGTTGAAATCATGGTACTGAACTCTAGGCTTTTGCATGATCAAATCATGTGTATGGATGTGGACATCATGTGGCTAAATTCTAGGCTGAAAAAGATGCAGGTCTTGCTTATCTGGGCTATTTCTATGCATGAGTGGGCTGCCTATGGGCTATTTATATGCATGAGTGGGCTGACTTCTAGGCTGAAAAAGATGCAGGTCTTGCTTATCTGGGCTATTTCTATGCATGAGTGGGCTGCCTATGGGCTATTTCTATGCATGAGTGGGCTGACTTCTAGGTTGAAAAAGATGCAGGTCCAGCTTATCTGGGCTCAATGTGGATAGCCCTTGTCTGTATAGTTAATGGATAGGTTCGACGGTGCCCACGCAGGGCCAATGTGAAATCAAATGCTCCATGTTTCTAGTCTGCAACAACGATCTTAACTCTAGGGCAGTGTACACCATGTCCATCTGGAAGGTGCTAGCCACCACCACTGCGGCCATGCTAGTGCCCGGCCAGATGGCGCCCAACCACAGCAGAAGGCAGAAGCAGTAGCATAGTGCATCTCCTGCACTTGCAGACATCACTCTCATTGCAGGAGTGGCAGCACTAGTACTGCCTGTCTGCCTGTTATATTACAACAGTTTACTCCATGTTTCTGGTTTGCGACAATGATCTAAATTGCAGGGTAGTGTACACCATGTCCCCCTCACACAGTAAACTGCCTGCTTGCTATATTAAAGTAGTTTACTGTACACCCCCTCACCTCCCCCACTCAGACACAACACATTTGTTTACAGAAAGAGAGTGAGAGACATAGAGGGATAGAAGAATCTGTTATGGCATTTGCTCACAAAGAAATTACATTACTGCAGTCAAGAATACAATTATGGATGTGAACTCATAGATGTTCACATCTCCAGAATAAGTACAAATAAGCTATTGCTGCCAAAGGAATACACATCTTGACTACTCTCCGGACCCATTCACAGTTATTGCATTATTATCTAATTTAGCATGCATGGTGATCTTTTTCCTCGACTTGGGTTTTGGAAAATCCTCCAAATGGGTCATTGTAGCCTTTCCTCTTTTCTTAGACAAGGCCTGCATTATGGCTTTGCACATTGTAAAGAGTTGCCAAACCCATTATCAATTGGTAAAAGTTGTGAACAAGGATGTGCAGCCATATTTGATCTCCTTGCCTGCATTTTTTGCACAGAAGTGAGCATTTGCAAGGCCATCCTTTTTGCATGTGTGAGCAAGGCAATATCATTCCCTATTTCCAAACATTCACATGTGAGATTCATAGATCTCCCACCATAGAAGCGGACAAGGACACAACAAGGTAATTAGAGTTGTGTATACATACTTGAAATCTGTAGTGTTTCATTGAATATCCTTTGCATGGCTTCCACCATTATTAGTGGGTCATCTTGCCTATCCTCCATCAGTGTGGAATGTTAGTCTGTATATCTCTCGTCTTCATTCAGTGTATTTGAAGACAATGGAAGCATAACACTCTCCTGCACATAACATAGTTTTAAAGAAATATATTTACAGCAAAGGATCGAATCACATATATGATAAGATAATGACATGCATACTCATGAGCATTGTCCCCAAAGTTATCATTATACATATCCATAGTCCTTGCAATGAGGTTATCTGTGTGGAACCCATTAACCATCATCACCTTCACTTGATGCTTGCAAAGGTTTCCTCTCATTGCCCAATCACACTCACAACATGCCCATTTACAGTCTCAGCATTTTGCACTTTGTACCAATGCTTTTCTCTCCTTTGGCTTTTGACTCTTGCATTCATGTCCTCTTCATCGAGAAACCTCACATGATGGTCAGGAATGGCTTTGGCACGTGTGCCTAAGTTCATCCACAGCATCAAGTATATTGAAATTCTTTTTAAATCCAGCCTCCTTAAGCATGTCTTGGTACCAATAATATGAGTGAGATGCACACACGAGCTTTTGTATAAGCTAACCAATTTGATGACTATGAATCGTTCGACGTCCAGACAACAACTCTTCAAGATGCCATGGTATGATTCAATGCTCTCATTTGTCTCTTGGTTTGCATGAGGCAACAATCTCGATGCACGGATCCACATGCCTAAAATAACATTTTGTTTATGCAACAAAGCTAAAATAAACATTTTTTAAGCATATAATCAAGCTAAAATTTAAACTAAAGCAAAAAGACATAACATACTGAGTCATGGAAGCCATTGATCCTCGAAGTAATGTATGAATGATGATTGGACATGGTATGTCTGCAAAAATGTTTCCACCAGTTGGGTTGCTTCTTCTTCCTTGTCATGGGAGCTCTTGCATGGCTTGCCATGCATATACATAATATGCCCCAAAGCTCTGAACATGTCAGCTTGAATGGAAGAATCAGGTACTTTTTTTATTCAGTTCTTAAGCCAACATCTTCGGACATGCCAAAGGCATAAATAGATAGGGACTCCAAACACTTCCCTACGTAGCATAAAGACATGAATGGCTATAGTTGACACATCGATATTTTGATGTTTTAGAGCTTATTAAATGTGAGAAATACGAACTTATTGTAAAGCTTGGATTTTTGCTTCTACATCATCAACCATAAAGGCATTTGCTTCCCATGATCTATTAAAGTACAGAACTTGATTTCTAAGCGTGGTCATCCAAGCCTTGGTTTGATCGCCTCGACAAGACGATGTGATAATCCATGCAACTAGAACATGATTCCGAAAAGCATCAAAGACTAAGATGGTGTAGAGATGAAACTACATGGAAATTTAGTACAATAAGCTAGGAAATGGAATGCAAAGAAGAGTAATAGCTCAATCTCATAGAAATAATGAGAAATAATATGCATCATAAAAATATACAATACCTTGTACTTATTGGTGCCAAAAATAGCGTCCATGGCCAACAAACTATTGTTGACATATGTGTTTATCATGTCTAGCTGCCTGCAAGTTTGGATACCCAATGTAAATGGCTTTCCCTTTGCCTCATATGATTGGCAAAAGAAGGTCTGTCCAGTGTTAGCTATTGCCCAATTATGACCACTTTGTGCATCATCATGATCTGTTTGGAGTGTTAATGTCTCTAGCTTGTTTGCAACATTTAAAATGTCATGTTAAGTAAGGAAGGTATCTCTTGCAGCTCCAAATGAACCCTCTTGTGAGCTCCTTTGTACCAATTCAATATGATGCTGCAACACTTGGTGTGGTGTAAATCCCTTGTGGAGCATGTCACAAATCCATCCCTTTGTATGAGCGAACAACCATGGAGAAATCTAACCAAGTCCAACTAATTTCTAGAATTTTCTAGGTTCAATTTGGTTGAGTTTGGACAAGATTTGGACCTAGTTTGGTTCCCATATCATGCATTCCATGACACACATCACCATGTGAGTTAACCTATTGATATTGGACATAGCTTATGCAAGCCACATTAGGCCGCCATAAATATAACTGTGAGATGACAAAGTGAAATTGGCATCCAACAAAGTGCCTTTTGGAATGTACTTGGTCCTTTGAAATGTGGCTTGAAATTGGAGCTATTGGTAGCATCTTAGGGCCCAAAAGCAGACCAGTATCTGCTTAAAAGCCAAAAAAAAAAAAAATCTTCAAATAATGTACCCAATGGATGGACATGAAAATATGCATGGTGTGTGTATTTGAGGAACTCATGCAATGAGACGAAGGTAGCTATCCTCATGAAATTCGTGCAACAAACCAAGATCACTCTTCTTTGTCCACTCGACTCGAAAGTTGGTAGGTGAATCGAGCCTTTGATTTTCACCAAGCACAAAGTCAGGTATTCTTTCCCATGGTACATAAGCAATTTGTAGAATACGAAACTTGGAAAGGGGATCATGACAAGTCTCCCATTGAAGATTTGTTGCATCAAAATCACCAAGTGCAGGTTCTTGAATTGATATGTGTCGCTCTTTTTGTTGATTTGGATTTGAGGTGGACATTGGAGGTCGAATCCCAGTGGGGGAACATTCACTTGCAGCATTGTGTGAAGGGTATTGTGAAGCTCTCTAGTATTGGGCAGAATCTGTGCAGTGCTGTATTTTGCCAAGGCTTTTTTTTAAATGTATTTCGGCTAAGTTTAACCTTAAACCAGATGGCAACAACGTCCACCACGGCTTCATTATGGTAGCGTCAGGCTACAACGGCGCTGGAGCCGGCTCCATTAGCATGCATGCATGGGCATGCCTCGCATGATGGGTGGGTATTCTGTTGTTTTGACCATGGGTTGGCGTGGTGAAAACAAAAGTGATGCGGGCACTTTTGAAAAGTCAGCCCCTCCACGTGTACTAAAGACAACGGGAGGGGCTTGGGATCTATCCTCGGCCTTCAATGATTCCTCAATATTTTTATTGCTTCAATGATTCCTCAATATATTGGTGATATTATAGTCCTGGATCTCTAATTATCACACACGGATCCATCCCACCCTAACGTGCATGAAATTCCTCATATATTAATTAGTTTTTCCCACCCTAACGTGCATTAGCAATTTAAATCATTTTTAAAAATATTAAGTTTAGATCCTTTCACTTGAGCATAGCTCAGCCAACTCAATTGTTCACATGTCACAAAATGATGCCCATTGTGGGCGACATTGCTTGTGTTTACATTGGCAATCACGCTGGTTTAATAATCTATCTGATCTCATCCACATGGCATTTGCTCTTCGAGTCTTTAGCCCTTTAGTGCTCACATAAACACTAAAATTTAACAAAGTGTATAAAAATTATCCTGTAATTGTTAATTTTGTTTGCATGTTTATTGTTTTTTCTAATTGGGCTTTCGGAGCATTTTTGTGGGTGGGCTGAGGTGAGAAATTCTTTGATGTGCACGACGAGGAGGGGAGTCACACGGGTGGGATCCATTTGGAGAATACTGGGCAAAATGTGAAAGAGTGCATAGGGGGGTCACGGGAGGTGACGGTAGACTCCATGACCCCCGCCTCAATGCATTCTAGTCCCTGGAGCTAGCCTTCATCATCTCACAACTTCTCAAGTTGTGTGACCTTAGTCTCAAGGAAGCTCTAATTAAGTCTTGATTTAACTTTAAGACTCCATGGTTTTGCAACCTTTAGCTACAACCCAAATTGCTTGTACGTATACACTAATTGTGTTTGTTCCCTTACTTGATGCATAGCCAACTACATGTGTTGTAACTTGTTTGTAATGATGATATTTTCTTTATGTATGTCACAAGTAATCTCACCTAACATACCAATTTCGACGACAACACATGTAAAATATATTATTTATTGGTAACTTTATTGGAATGTGGGTACTTTATTGTCTCATATGTGTACCTAATGTACATAAAAAATCATCAACATTTTTACATGCTAAGCAATTTACAAATTCAATGAGTGCTTGAAATTACTAAAAACCATACAAATGGCGGGATTTATAACTAAAATGTAAAAATTTCATCCTTTAAAATTAAAGGCAACGTCAAATTCCAATCGAGATTTTTTAATTTCAGCCACCAGGAAAATTACACTACAAACTGGGTTATGTGAGTGCTGAGTTCAATTATCTTGCATATTTACTTAACGCTTTTATAGTACATTCATTTCTATTTAAATTTTTCAAATGTTTTTTTTGTCATCCAATCTATTTCCTAGAAGTATATGTTACAAAAGGAATGTTGCCCTTTAAGCAAAGAGTTCATCCATCGTAGAGATGAAAAGATGCAGGGGAGAAAAGAGCTTGAGCACTTGCAAGCACACACACACTCACAAAAACCCTAGAAGAGAACACACAAGGTGAGAGGCTAAAAATCCTTCTTCTTCTTCACACAACAAAAGAGGTCTATGAAGAAGATAAAGTGACTAACACACATAATAGAGTATATACAAGCGGTCCATAATATGAACACGCTATGAGGAGTGGGTAGATGTGGACTAGTTGGTGTAGTCCAGTTGTAAAATCTCTGGCGAAGATATGTCGGTGCCAGCTACCAAAACCGCTAGTGATATAAATGTCGACGAACAGTCATGCAGGCACCTCGTGAGTGTCACCTGATGTTGACCTTGACATCTCAACACTCCCCCTCAAGCTCAACTCTAGCTCATGAAATCCAAGCATATCTCAAAATCTACGGAGCTTCTCAAATCCCAAGGCCTTCGTGAAGATGTCAGCGACCTGATCCTGTGTGTGCTAACGTAGGCCAAGTCAATGTCGCCTGCCAAGACTCTCTCCCTGATGAAGTGGTAATGTACCTCAATGTGTTTTGTCTACGCATGGAAAACTGGGTTCCTAAGCCAACTGTATACTACTAAGATTGTCACAATATATGATTGCCTTTCTCTCCACATGCAACCCCAAATCAGCATAGCTTGCATAACCAAGCTACCTCACATGCTGTGACCGCAGCTCCTCTGTACTCTCCCTCTATACTCAACAAGGCAACTGTGGGATACTTCTTGCTGCTCCATGTCACAGTAGCACTCCCCAATGAAAACATAAATCCACTAGTAGATCTCCTGTCTGAGATTCTACCTACCCAATCTACATCTGTGTACCCATATAGCTCCAATGGTACACCTGCTGCATAAAACAATGCATAATCAACAATGGCCCTCAAGTATCGAAGTGTGCATCTGTCAAGATGTGGTTTATGCGGAACTTGCATAAACTAGCTCTCTAATCCAATAGTGTAGGCTCAGATGATCTGGCCTACTGATCATGACATCGATCAAACTCCCTACAATCTTCATGTACATAGTGGGATCCTCAAACGCATAACCTGCATCCACACTAAGCTTCCCATTTTGATCTAATGGCACCGAGATTGGCTTACAATCAACCATCCCATACTTGGACAACATGTCCAATGCATACTTTCTCTATGACAGCCAAATACCCTCAGGTGTGTAAATGATCTCAATTCCCAAAAAGTAGCGCAGATCTCCCAAATCCTTTATCTCAACGTCAATCCACATCATCCATACATCCATCCACATCAATCCACATTACCGCCTTCAATGTAGTCCCAATAACCTTTTCCCATCAGAAAGTTTATCAGTCTAAACCTCCAAAGCATGGAAATTATTCTTGTCAAGCTTCTCTACAACAATCTGGTTTATTTCATCATTTGACATCTTTTCTTAAACACAAATTTACCAAAAAAAGCACTCTTGTTTGAAAAGATGCAGGGGAGAAGAGAGCTTGAGCTCTTGCACAAGCATATACACACCTCACAAAACCCTAAAAGAGAACACACAAGGTGAGAGGCTGAAAATCTTCTTGCACACACACACACTCACAAAACCCTAAAAGAGAACACACAAGGTGAGAGGCTGAAAATCTTCTTCTTCTTCACACAACACTCAACACACCATATACAAAGATAAGAGTACACACCATATGAAAGATACTCAACCAAATACATACTAGGGTTCTCTATAGTGTGAACCCAACTAAATGAGCTAGTGCTATAACTATGCCAGTGTCACACAGCCATTCATCCCACTCGTCGCATATCACCCATGATCTCACCAACCATGCCAGTGGTGTAAGTGTGGGGCCTATCCCCCTAGCGGGTCATCAGTGTTCACCGCCTCACTAGATGAGCTCGATATCTCAACACTCCCCCTCGAGCTCAACTCCATCTCATGTACACCAAGCGAAGCCTTGAATCTGCAGAGCTTCTCTGTAGCCAATGCTTTGGTGAAGATGTCAGCTACTTGATCCTGTGTGCTGACATAAACAAGGTCAACATCTCCTGCCAAGACCTCCTCTCTAACAAAATGGTAGTGGACCTCTATATGCTTCGTGTGAGCATGAAAAATTGGGTTCCTGGCCAACTGTATACTACTAATGTTGTCACAGAAAATGACAACTTATCTATCCACTGATAGACCCAAATCTGCAAGTAGCTTTCTCAACCAAGCTACCTCACATGCTGCCATAGCAGCGCCTCTATACTTGGCCTCTGTACTAGATAGAGCAACTGTAGAGGCTGCTTCTTGCTGCTCCAAGTCACAATAGCACTCCCCAAAGAAAACATGAAGCCACTAGTAGATCTTCTATCTGAGATACTACCAGCCCAATCAGCATCTGTACACATATCTCTGTCCCAGTTTCATAAAATAGTCCACAATGCAAAGTAGACCTCACATACCTCAGTATGCGTCCCAATGCATCCAAATGCGACTTCCAAGAAAGCTGCATAAATTGACTCACTAACCTAACAGCATAGCTCAAATCTGGCATGGTGATCATCATGTAGATCAAGCTTCCTAATATGTGCCTATACATAGTAGGATCCTCCAAAATCTCTCCTAAATCTGCACTCAACTTGCCATTCTGATCCAATGGCATTGAGATAGGCTTACAGCCTGTCATACCATACTTGGACAACATGTCTAAGCCATACTATCTCTGTAGTAGTCCAATACCATGTGGTGACCTAAGCACCTCAATGCCCAAGAAATATCTGAGCTCCTCGAGATCCTTCATCTCAAACTTTTGTCTAAGCAAGATCTTTACATCAAAGATCTCTCCATCATGGTCCCCCGTAATGATCAGGTCATTTACATAGATGACAACAAGCACAACCCTCTATCACTGTGTCTCACATACAGTGAGAAATCTGCATTAGCTACATGAAAGCCAATAGTGACAAGATATTCAGAAATCTTGTCATACCATGCTCTTGGTGCTTGTTTTAAGCCAAACAAGGCTTTTCAACCTGCAAACATGCTCGGGGTGACTCACATCCTCATAACTAGGTGGCTGCAACATATACACCTCTTCCTGCAAATCCCCATGCAAGAATGCATTCTTTACATCCATCTGATGTAAAGACCATTGCTTTGACGCAGCCATTGCTATCACAACTCTCACTGTTGGCTGAAAGTTTTCTCATAATCAATGCCATATGTCTGCGCATATCCTTTGGCTACCAATCTAGCCTTGTACCTGCTTATGCTTCCATCAGTGTTATGTTTTACTTTGTACACCCACTTACATCCAATGGCTTTCTTGCCTTCATGCAATTGCACTAAATCCCGTCTCATTTCCATATAGTGCATCCATCTCCTCATCCATAGCTTTCTCCCAACACACATTTCCAACAGCCTCATCAATGCATGTGAGTTCTACAACCTGTACAACTTTTGCCATGTATGCATAGTGATGTGCCACATAACCATCATAGGTAAACCTCTGCAAGCACAGGATTCTTCACTCTCCCAAATCTTCGCAGCTTTGCATTCATGGCTTCCATAGCCTTCTTTACACCAGGTGTTCTCATAGCTGGTATCCCAAGCTCCTCATCGAGGCTCATCTCTGAGCCACTAGACTCTCCATCAACATGAGAATGCCATGCAGAAATGTCAGGCATACTAAGGGGCTCAACCACTTTCTTTTTGCCTTTATGTGATGTACTAATCACATTTGCAGGATTGGTATTATGATGCAACCTACCACTCCATGGTCTATCAACTGAACCACTAGATGAGGACTCTCCTGGTCCACTCAAGGACTGTTATTGCTAACTTGTATTCTGTCATCTCACATCAACCCCAATAGATTCTTTTTCAGCAACATACCAGCTGCTCATCTCATACAAAACAACATCCCTGCTTACCCTCAACTCACGTGTAGTAGCAGGGTTATAACATCTGTATCCCTTTTGCTCAAGGGAATACCCAATAAACACACATTTTTCAGCTTTTAGATCCAGCTTAGTTCTCAGCTCATTGGGCACATACACATATGCAATGCATCCAAAGACTTTCAGATGAGACAAATCAGGTTTTTTGCCAATAAACCTCTCCTTTGGAGTTACATCATGTATGACTACAGTTGAAGTCCTGTTCATGATGTAAACTACTGTAGAAACAGCCTCAACCCAATAGCTATGCGGCATATTCTTCTCTCCCATCAATGCTCGCGCAATCTCAGCAATGTGTCTATTTTTCCACTCAGCAACTCCATTTTGCTGCAGAGTGTATCTGCATGTAAACTGTCTCCGAATACCATTCTTCTTCAAAAATTCAAAGAACTCATTGGAGAAGTACTCTCCCCCTCCATCTGACCTTAGGCACTTTACATATTTCCATGTTTGCTTTTCAACCATAACTGTGAAATTCTGGAAATGAGTGAACACCTCACTCTTCTCCTTCATGAAGTATACCCACACTTTTCTTGTGTGGTCATCAAATAAATGTCACATAATACCTGCAGCCTCCCATAGACATGGTTTTTGTAGGACCCCATACATCTGAATGCACGACATCTAGTGCATTTCTGCTCACATATCTGTTACATGGAAATACATGCTTTGTTTGCTTTCCAAATTGGCATGCTTCACATATTTTCTGCATACCTTTGACTTTAAACTTTGGCAGCCCTATCACAATTCCTTTAGTCTGCATAGACTTCATTCTCTGCACATTCACATGTCCAATTCTTTTATGCTAAATGTCTGTGTCTGCAACAATTCCTGAACCATTTGCAAACATCGCAGCACTCACTTCAGGCATGTTTACATTCAACGTAAACATTCTGCCCACTCTGTTGCCTTTTGCAACCAACCAAAACTTGTCTTTAAAGTCTTCAACATAACAACCACCATCAGGGTTAAACCGAACCTGCAAACCCTGCTCAATCATCTGGCCAACTGAAACCAGATTCTTTGTTATGTTCGACACATGAAGTACATCTACAAGGTACTTCACTTTGCCATCCTGCATCATAGACAATGGCACATCTCCAACATGGGCAATTGGATGAGCAGTGTCATCTCCTGTTTCCACAAAACCTGGTCTTTCAAGGTTTTTCATCTCCTTGAACTACTCCTCCCATGACTTGTCATGTGGTTTTTGAAGCACCTGAATCAACGTACCATACATCATCTTTATGTGCTGCTTCAACATTTTCAGACATGGCATTAACAACATGCTACATAACAAACAACCTTTCATTATCCTCATTGTTTCTGCTCGAGGATGCATAGTTGTTTTGCTGCAATTTTCCATTTTGCATGTCAGCCTGCTTCTTATAACAATATGCCTGCACATGTCCAGGCTTACCACCCACAATAAAAGCATCCACGTGTATCATTATACTGTCTTTGCCAATTTCCATGACCTTCTTGACTCCCCCTGCCTTTGAATTGCCTTTGAATTGGCCTCTTCCACCTGCGTGTTGTTGTTGTTTTGTGAATTCTGGGACTGTTGTTGTTGTCGCTAGTGGCCATAATTTTGATTACCTGTTTGGCCACCGCCTTGGCCGCGTCCACGGCCTCCTCTACCTCGTCCTCTTCCTAAACTTGTGAAGAAGGCCTGTTGCTCTGAAGAACTGTTTTTGTTTTGTGAAGGCTGTTGGTCTTCACCCAAGCTCTTATCTTCTATAATCAACATAGACACCAAATCTGTGAAATTGGGAATATTTTCTTGAGTCTGAATAAACGTCTTGAAACGCCTTGTATTGTGGCCCGAGACCACGTAGACAGACTCCCACCTTATTATCATCATCTACTGAAACACCAATAGATACAAGGGATTCCACAATATCCTTGATCTTCAATGCATAGTCATTCACAGACATACTCTCTTTCTCCACAGTATAAAGTTCATTCTTCAACTGTATCTTTTGTGCCTTGGTATTCGTTTCATAGAGTTTTACCAAAGTGTCCCACGCCTCCTTGGAGGACTTGGCATCCTGTATGTGCCCAATCATGGTATCCTGTATACTGATAGAGAGCCAATACAAAACTTTTCTGACTCCTTGGTTTCAATTCTTGAACTCTTTCACATCTGTAGTAGTCAGATTGATCTCCGGTATCTCCAGTGCCTCTTCATGCTCACCTTCTATGTAGTCCCAGAAGTAACCCTTTCCCATCAAGAAATTTGTCAACCTGAACCTCCAAGCATGGAAGTTGTTCTTATCAAGCTTCTCAGCAACTATCTAGTTTATGCCATCATTTGACATTTTGCTAGACACATAAATTTACCAGAAATAGCACTCTGGTTTGTCCTGCACAAACTATTGTATTTTCTGCAGAGCGGTACTGTACTAGACTCAAATGTCACAACCAGTGACCTCAATGTGCATACATACACCCTCAAATGTCACAACCAGTGACCTCAATGTGCATACATACACCCAATGGCAGTTGTTGACCTCCTTGTAGCACACACAATGTCTACACAACCAATCTGTCTTCCTGCAGTTCTCAAAATAGAGTTCTACAGAGAATCGATGACTTACCCGCAGAGAATCGATGACTTACCCGCAGTGCTCGAAATCGCTTGCTTTTTGAAAAACGGAGGTCCTAACGCACCCGAAACGTGTTTTCGTCTTGAAAATTTTTATCCACTAGGACACCTGCCCGATAAGACAATATAGTTGCATATAGTTGTGTATAGCTTTACTTCCACGAAGAAAGCTCTTGAACCAGAGATCGTTTGCCGGTGCCTCCTGTAGAGCTCCCGACAAGGGTGTAGCCAACACAAATAGGGAAGAGTAGATGAAGCTCTTACCCTCGTACCGCTTCGTGTGCTTCTCTTGCTTGCAGCTCAGCCCTTAGCATGAACCAGGCTCTAATACCATGAAAAGATACAGGGGAGAAGAGAGCTTGAGCTCTTCCAAGCACACGCACACTCACAAAACCCTAAAAGAGAACACACAAGGTGAGAGGCTGAAAATCTTCTTCTTCTTCACACAACACTCGTCATCACACCATATACAAAGATAAGAGTACACACCATATGAAAGATACTCAACCAAATACATACTAGGGTTCTCTATAGTGTGAACCCAACTAAATGAGCTGGCACTATAACTATGCCAGTCTCTAGAATGGCTGTCACACAGCCTGTCATCCCACTGGGCCGCATATCACCCATGATCTCACGAACCATGCCAGTGGTGTAAGTGTGGGGCCTATCCCCCAAGTGGGTCATCAGTGTCCACTGCCTCACTAGATGAGCTCGATATCTCAACATTGTTGACTTGCACAAACTGTTGTATTCTCTACAGCGGTACAATACTACTGCACCCAAACTGTCTCACAACTAGTGGCCTTACTTTGTATACAGACACCCAATGGAAACTTCGAGTCCTCTTTGCAGAGCACGCACAGTGTCTGCACAACCAATCGCCCTTCTTGCAGTTCCAAAAACAAAGTTCTACAGAGAATCGAAAATTACACGCAGTGCCCATGAACGCATGAGAACTAAAAAATGGAGGTCCAGATGCACCCGAAACACGTTTTTGGCTTGAAAAAATTTATACAAAGGATTGTATAGTTGCCTTGTAGATCTTCTCCCCCCACAAAGAAAGCTCCTCAATCAAGTTCGTTTGCTGGTGCCTCTCGAAGAGCCCCCTACAAGGGTGTAGTAGCCAACACAACGGGGGAAGAGTAGATGAAGCTCTTACCCTCGTACTGCTTCCTGTGGCTCTCTTGCTTGCCGCTCAACCCTTAGCATGAACGAGGCTCTGATACCATGAAAAGATGCAGGGGAGAAGAGAGCTTGAGATCTTGCAAGCACACACACACTCACACAAACCCTAGAAGGTTACTTGCATGCATGCATGTGTGTGAGAGATCTAGAGAGAGGAAGAGAGCATGTGTGTGTACTTGTATGAAGGAGAGATGCAAAAGAAAGACACAGAGAGAGAGAGAGAGAGAGAGAGAGAGAGAGAGATGTATCCTATCTCCACTAATGATTAACGTACTTTAGGTGAGGATACATCACCTCGTGATTCCTGTACTTTAGGTGAGAAGGAACGAGTGGATGTCTTGCTGCGAGCAAAGAGTATGGAAACAGATAGAGAGAGAAGGAATTGAGAATCTTGTGCAATATTTTAAGGAAAGAGAGGCCAATGGTGGTACCTCTCATTGATTTGCTTTCTATTTTGATGGATTACGGAGATTTCTCTTTGGAATGTAAAAGGTGTGTGTTCATTATCTAACAATTTCGCAGGTGGTTTATTGTGTTTCAAGTTCAATGGGATATGTTTTGTGCCATGGAGCATAAACAACATTCCATGATTGGATAAGTGTGTTATTACAAGGAATTTTGTGTGTTTTATAATGGGCACCCCACTACACGATCAGGAGTCATGATTGCAGTGAAATCTTAGTTTAAGTGTAAGATTCCTCCCCCAGTCCCTCAAGATGTCTAGTTTTTCCCTTGTAATCAATCCCCTTTTCAAAATTGTAACAGATCTTGTTTCTATCTGTTTTTGCCTAGAGAGAGAAAATGTTCTAGAGAGAGATAATTCAGTTTCTAGATACCTTTGGAGAGAAAAATATCCCTTCTTATTAAAATGATTTTCCCTGAAATAGAAATTCAAAAAGAACTTTTCAGTATGCAATTGGAATAAATTAAAAATAGGTAAAAAGGACCTTAGCCCGAGGGTCCAGATTTTTTGAAATTTTTGAATTAAGGTTTCTATGGACCAATAAGATTAATCCAAATGTAGGGAGGAGATAAATTGAAGAATAAAAGAAAAATCCCCCAAAAATGAGTAAATACTCACATAAGATGAAGAGTTGACTAAAGGTTATTAGTTAAAAAAGAAGAGATATTTAGAGAAAATGATGCGTTTTTGACACCTCGGTGTGGGAAAATTTCCCTCATGAAGGAGACACCTATTTCACACGTGTGGATGAGTTTTAAACTCACAAATAATGAGATATTTTCATCGCTCCTCTCTCCTATTTCAACTAGAACCAAAAAGTAAGCTAAACTGACCTAAAAATGGTCAAAAAGTGACCAAACTGATCTAGAAAATTCTAGAATCAGTTTGCTTGGTTAGAGGCTCACATTTTTCTATAAATAGAAGCCTCCCCCTTTGTAAAAGGTTAATAGTGTTTATACACTATTACTCTACTCCTCTCCAGAGCCAAAAACATTGAATTCGTTGATAATTCACTTGTTTTTAACTATTTCCTCTACAAAGAATTGGTGCCCACTCTTGATCCAAGCAAAAGTAGAACCCTCAATCCCTCAAGCCAAAGGATAGCTCACAAAACTCCATGTAAGTTAGAAATTCTACTTTTTTCTAATTCTATTCTATGGTTTTAATGATTTCTTGGTTCTTTTAAATTGAAATTAAATGTTATGCCTTGATGGAAAGGCTTCCCCCTTCTCTTGTCCTTCTTTATCCAAGATGTGTAATCAATTAAATAGAGTTAAACTTTTCATATTGTTCTCTCTTTAAAAAATGTGAATTGATTAAATTAGAGTGCTAAATTCATCTTGGGGTAGATTCTAAGTAGATTTAGAATGTAAAAATTGAGTAATGGTTAGCCATACAAAGGAGGTTATGGAAAAATTTTCTTAAATATTGTGGAAATAAGTTTTATCTTTATGTTATTCAAAAAGAGTAATTCCCTCCGTTTGTGTATTCTAAAAGTGTTATTTTCATTCTATGCATAGAAAGATGCATATTGGAAATTCTTTTTATTATAAAAGTGTTGTTTTCATTTAATTTTAATTTCATGCATAGAAAGATGCATAAAGGAATTTATTTTCAAAAGAGTTATTCTCATTAAATTTTATTTTATGCATAGAAAGATGCATAAAGGAATTTATTTTTATTTCAAAAGTGTTATTTTTCTTAAAATTGAATTTATGCATAAATAGATGTATAAAAGGATTTTTATAAAAGTGTTATTCCCACTTAAGTTAACTTTTATAAAAGAATGAATGGATGGAGAGATGTGATGTGAATCAGATAAATGAGAATGAATGGATGGATATGTTGTGAATCAGATAAATGAGAATGAATGGATGGATGTGATGTGAATCAAATAAATGTGAATGAAGGGATGGATGGATGTGATGTGAATAGATGTGATGAGATGTCATGTGAATCAGGATGTAAATGAATGATATGGGATGGATGTGGGTGTATGTGAAAGAATGGATGTGGATGTATGTGAAAGGATGGATGTGGATGTATGTGAAGAATGGAAGTGGATGTATGTGAAAGAATGGAAGTGGATGTGGATGTATGTGAAAGAATGGAAGTGGATGTATGTATGTGAAAGGATGGATGTGGATGTATGTCAAAGGATAGATGTGGATGTGTATGTAATAAGTATGGATGTGGATGTATGTGGAAGAATATATGTGGATGGGAATGTGATGGATATGAACGAGAATAGAGGCGATGAGATGTGATGTAAATTGGATAGATATGAATGATAAGGGATGTGAATGAATGATATGGGTTGTGAATGAATGTGATAGCATCATGTGAATGAATGATAAGGGATGTGAATGAATGATATGGATTGAGAATGAATGTGATAGCATGTGAATCATGATTTGAATGAATGATTTAAAGGGATGTGAATGAATGTGATGTCATGTGAATCAGGATGTGAATGAATGATATGGGATGTGAATGGATGTGATGTCATGTGAGGGATATGAATGAATGATATGGGATGTGAATGGATGTGATGAGATGTGAATCGAGATAGATGAGAATGAATGGATGGATGTGATGTGAATCAGATAAATGTGAATGAATGGATGGATGGATGTGATGTGAGTGAATGTGATGTGGTCTGAATGAGATGTGATGTGAGTGAATGCTGTGACACGAAGTTGGGGTTTGGACTTCGGTCACTTCTCAGAATCAAAACACACTTGTATGAAACCTCACAGCCTCCTCACCTCCCTTTCTCTCCCTAGATTAGGATAAAGATATACACATCAAAGGTGAGATCATAATTCATGGAAGGAAAGATGAAAGGCTCCGGAGAAGCAAGGATTTCTGCCAGTCTTGCAGCTCTAAACAAAAGGGCGATTCTTTGTTGGAAGAAAATCTTCCGACTCAGGATTATGTGAACGGAAACATACGGGGAATATTGGTAAGGTTCATCCGTTCGAATTGGGCGATTTGGATGAAACATATTAAAAAAATGAATATGGCAATCACTTACAAGAGGATAAGACACATGGGGTTTGCCTTTTGATAAGGGATTAGGAGGAATTAATCATGATTAAGAAGAAAGAATGGCCAAAAAACTATAAAAATAGAGATACACAGAGAATTACAGTTTTAAATCCATAAAGGCTGTGCAAGAGAGGATTATATAGATGCGTAAAGCTTGAAGAGAGCTTCGCGTCTATATAAAAACTTTCAAAAACGGGTAACCGAGCGAAAAGTTATGAGCATTTTACTGCAAGACTATAAAACTGCCAAAATTCTATAAAAACAGAGATACACAGAGAATTGCAATTTGAAATCCATAGAGGCTATGCAAGAGATGATTAGATAGGTGCGTAGAGCTTGAAGAGAGCTTCGCGCCCATATAAAAACTTTCAAAAACGGACAATCGAGCAAAAAGTTATGAGCATTTTACTACAAGACTATAAAACTGCCAAAAAATGAGCAACTTTGGGAGAAATTCTAATCATCAATGAAGTAAGGGATTAAGAAATTAGTTACATGAGTGGAAAGATCATAGAAAGAGCTTCCTAGCCATATGATCAATTTAAGAAACCAACACCCGAGTGATGAGTAATTACCGGTTGAAATTTGGGTATTGGACCACAAAAACTGCACTTCTCTCTCTTTGCATGAAACCTCAATTTTCACATAGCCTCTTGCCTTTCATCTCCTTCATGATTCAAGCTAGAGGGTAAGGGTTAACATTGCTCAGCGGACAATCGTAAAGATTTACCTATGGTCCCCAAAGTCTTTCCACATGCTCATTACCGATAAAACCATTGGTATCTCCAAAGGAGGGCGGCAATAAGGCAAGGGCTACCTTGAGAAGTCACAGGCCCGCCAAGATAATAACTCCTTATCCCACTTATCATGAATCATCAAAGAGGTCCAAAATTGGGTTAAGCATAAGGAGCGAATGCTAAATGAGATATTCACATGTAAAGAGAGTGTTGGAATAAGGGTTTGAAGATAAGAGAATGGCAATGACACAAAATGCTCAATTGAGGAGGCTCATTCCTTGATTTGAAAGGGAGAGGAGGGCTCCTTTTATAGGTGGAGAATCACCCTCTCTTCCATTGTTACAAATTACAACATAAAAATCTTAAACCCTTCAGTGACATAAGGGTAGATGTCACCATCAATTGTCCTCTTAGGCTAAGTCTTCTATTGATTATTAAATTGAAGACTTTTTGACTTTGAGAGTGTGATGAGATAATAGCCAAGCCTAAGTGGCATGTAGGTGGAGATCCCACTGACACATGGCGGAATTCTCCTCTTCCATGTAGGCATTCTAGAAGAATCTTTCCCAATTATGCACCTACATACACTCCTCCACATGCCTTCCACACTCCCCAACAACTTGTTGCCTTATGGTGAATACCATATTAATAATACAATTAAAATCCATGTGAGCATGAAGGCCCACTTTTATTTTCCACATCACTAGCCTATCTACCATACCAAAGTATTTATCAAGCATACTTGTGGCATTTACAATGTGTGCACCCTAAATCAAGTAAAACCATTATATTTGAAGATAGAATGTTGTTATTGGGGTAGCCGCCAAGCCGCCGCATCACCACGCCGTTATTCCATTGTGGGCGCCGCAATCTTCTTGGACAAGCTTCCACCTTATTACCATTGCGAAACCATCAAAATATGCAAAAAATTGACAATGAAAGATATCAATTTTTCACGTCACATCTTTCCCCCCCCAGCAGATCCTCCATGCTTGTCTGGGGGGTCTGCTGGCCATGGTGCTCGAGGGTAGAATATCTTTAGCCGGTACTCATTGGCACGACCGGGAACCTCTTGGCCACTTGCATCCTCTAGAAGATAGGTGTTATTTTTGAACTTTTGCTTTATCCTGAAGGGGCCTTCCCAGCATCGAAGAAGCTTCTTATCTAGCCGTTTCTCCACACGGCCATCATACCTCATGACTAAGCTTCCTTGCTTGAGTTCTGGCTTCTTCTTCTTCCTCATAAGAGTGTCATGCCTTGCCTTGCGCCGTTGTTGTGCAGCCTCCAGATTTTGAAGTGCCTGAAGTCGCCTCTCATCCAAGATCTCCAGTTGTGCTAGGCGTTGGGCATGTGTTTCTTCTTCATTATTCAAGCGTGCAAAAGATGTGCGAAGGCTTGTGATTTCCAATTCTATTGGCAAAATAGCCTCCAGTCCATAAACTAACTGAAAAGGTGTGAAACCAAGAGAGAGTTTGTGGGTTGTCCTATAGGCCCATAGGACCTCTGGCAAATGCACATCCCACTTTCTCTTCATAGCATCCACTAGCTTAGACAAAGATCCACAAAGCAGTCCATTAGTTTTTTCTACTAAACCATTGCATTGGGGATAATAGGGAGTTGACATAGCATGCTTTATTTTTAATTTCTGCACCAAAGCTTCAATCAAGTCATTCCTGAAAGACCTCCCCCCATCCGTAAGGATTTCTAATGGACACCCAAATCGGGCACATATGTATTCCCTGAGAAAGGATGCCACAGCCACTGCTTTATTATTGACCATTGCCTTTGCTTCTGCCCACCTTGTTGCATAATCTGTGGCTACCAATATGTAGTACTTCCCATGTGAGGAACGAGGAAGTGGGCCCACAAAATCTAATCCCCACCTTTCAAATGGACCATAGGCTGGGATAGGGTTTAAGGGTCCGGGAAACCAATTGCTTATGCCCATATGCCTGGCATACTTCACAACTTCTGCACCACTCATGGACATCTTTGCTGAGTCGAGGCCAATAATACCCTGTGTTAAGGATCCTCCGAGTTGTGCTGGCTGAGGCAAAGTGACCTGAACATTCATGACATAATTCCATAATACTTTTAGACTCCTCTAGGCTCACCACCCTCCTAAGAATCTTATCCTTACCTTGCTTGTAAAGAACATCCCCTAGAATTGTATAAGGATGAGCTTTCCTGGTAAGCCTTTGCTTCTGTTGAGGATTCAATCCAGGAGGGAAGTATCCTGTATCTAAATAGTGTTGAACATCTTGGAGATCAGGCCAACCTGTATCTATTAATGCAAGAGTAGCTACTTTGAAAGAAGCCAAGGTTTTAGTAGCCTATTCGTCAGCCTTTTGATTATCCTTCCTGTTAACATGCACAAATTTACAAAACCCAAAAGCTTCTTTTAACTCCATTGCCCTTTTATACAATTCTTGGAGATTAGGACTCCTTGCCTTATATTCTCCTTTCATTTGTCGGATGACCAATTGTGAATCCCCTTTTACCTCTACCTCTTCAATTCCATCTTTTATGCAATCTTCTAATCCCCAAATTAATGCATTATACTCAGCCACATTATTTGATATAGCCTTTGGAAATTCCCTACCCTTGGCCCATACCTCTTTTCCTTCTGGATCGAATAAAACTATCCCCCCAGCCCCACATTGCCTGGAAGGGCTAAAGGCTCCATCAAATTGCATAGTGAAAGCAGTTGGTGGCGTTTCCAAATCTTCATATACCTCTTCCTTTGCTCCTGTTCCTTCTTCCTCTTCCTTCCTTGTAAGCAAATCTGCAAGAGAGGCCCTAGTGGTGTTTTCTGTAATAAAAGTGAAAGAGAATTCTTGAAGCTCGCAAATCCACTTTGCAAACTTCCCTCCTGCAGGATTGGGTTTACGGACCAAGAATTGTAAAGAAGGTTGAGATGTGAGGAAGAAAAAAGGGCGAGGTAACAAGTATGACCTGAACTTCTTTACTGCAAAAACAAGAGACAAACCACCTTTCTCCATTTCACCATACCTCTCCTCGGCATCAGTGAGTTGTTGGCTTGCATAATACACTGGTTGCATACGCCCTTGCTCTCCCTTTTGCCAGAGTATAGCACCCACTGAATGTGATGAGACACTTGGGTTCACATAAAAGTCCTCCCCCCACCTAGGAGGCTGCACAATTGGACTTTGACTCATGCATTCCTTGAGCAAACAAAAAGATTGAATTTGATCGGGCCCCCATTGGAAAGAAACATTCTTCTTTGTCAACAGATTTGTAGGATACATCATCTCAAAGAACATGTCAACAAAGCGTTGGTAGTACTTTGTTTTACCCAAAATCCTCCTTACCTCCCGTACATTGGTAGGTGGTGGGAGGGCCACAATTGCCTGCACCTTCTCAGGATCCATCTCTATGCCTTCTTCTGAGATAACATGTCCCAAGAGAACCACCTTCCTTCGTGCCAAGCGGCATTTTCCAGGATTAAGACACCCTTTTGCATCATCAATACTTTGCAAGGCCAACCTCAACTTTTCCAAGTGATCCATGCGGCTTGAATAAATGCAAAAATCATCCAGAAAGACCCTTATAAACTTCCCCAAGTAAGGTGCAAATACCTGACTCATGAAGCGTTGAAAAGTTGCTGGTGCATTGGTCAAGCCAAATGGCATCACCCTATAGGCATACACTCCCCAAGGTGATAAATGAGGTTTTCCTTTGATCTTCTTCACAAATCCGGATTTGAAAGTATCCAGAGTATCCATCACACATTGAATACAATTCATGACCTGCAACTTGATCCAAAATCTCATCCTGAAAGGGTAGAGGATAATAATCCCTCTTTGTGCATGCATTCAAAGGGCGAAAGTCCACACACACACGCCATTTTCCACCCTTTTTGGGAGTAACTACAACTGGGGAAATCCACTCTGAATTCTCTACTGGAAAAATAAATCCAGCTTCAAGCAAATTTGTTACCTCCTTCTTAAGCACCTCTGCTTGCACTACTCCCAAACGCCTTAGCCGCTGCACCACTGGCTTACTTTGGGGCTTGAGATCAATCTTGTGCTCTACTAGGGTAACTTGGCGTACTTGTGAGTAGCTGTTTGCAAAAAGGTTAGGAAATCCATCCAACATTTTTAAGTAATCCTCCCTTTCAATACCTGCTATGGACTCATAAGAAGAAGTTCATTCTGTTGGTGAAGACTAGTGAGGTCCGCATCTCCTTTCTTGCACATGGTTGAAGAAGCTTCCCCTTCCAAGGCTCCATTGTCTTCAGCATCCCCTCAATCCCTTCCTAGGGAAAGACCAAATGCAACTCCCTCCACCTCTCCTTCTGAGATGGAATCCTCGGAGCTACCACTTGTCTCTTCTTCATCGGATGACTCTGACTCTGAACTTTCGGAAGTTGAAGGTTCACCTCTTACCACTTTCTTACGACGACTCTTGATGTTGTAGTGGACCTTCTTATTCTCACCTTGTAGAATAAGATCACCTGTCTCCCACTTTTGAATTGCCTTTACTTGGCGAAGCCATGGCCTACCCAATATCAATGGGTAAGCCCTAACATCAGGCTTTGTAGGAATGACCTGAAAAGTTGTAGGCACAGAAATACCACATACATCCACTCCCAAATTCCTGACAATTCCTAAGGTTTTCACCCTAGTATTATCAGCAAGTTTGAGTTAGTAGAAGATAACTTTAAATCAGCATCTTTCATTGTTTTTTCACTCATGACATTGATTGATGCACCTCCATCAATGTATGCATTAGAAATTGTCTGCCCTTCAATGATGACATCAATCACAGGCACGTCATCTCCTACATCAATATCCACCTTTTGAACCATAGGAGTCCCATTATCCCTCTTCTTCTTTTTCCTAGATTCCCTTGTGCTAGCCAGCTTACCCCATTCCTTTCTAAGCTTGGGAGAGAGTGCCAAAAGCTTCCCAAATGTGATTTGTGCTGTTTTCTCTCTAAGATCTGTTAAGAGGTCATAACTAAGAGATCCTTGTCCAAGAGGAAAGTCAGATTGTCCAATTTTTCTCCTAGATGACTTCTTCTTCTTCTTATTTTTCTCCTCTTCTTTAGATTTATCTTCTTCTTCTTCTTCTTGACTCCTAGTTTGCCGACCCCTTTTTGCCATTAATGGCATCAATGTTTCCTCTTCTTCTTCTGAGCATGTTTCCTCTAAAAGTGCTAAACTTTTATCCTCACTTTTCCTCAACTTTGGATACTCAGTACGATAGTGCCCCTTCTCTTGACATTCATAGCATGTGACACTACTTCTATCCCTAGGTTTATCCTCCTCAGCTCGTGGAACCCTAGGTGGCCTTGCATTGACTAAGTGTAACTTCAAATCAGCAAATTCTACCATAAGTTGTGCAATGTTATGATCCAAGGATGGAGCTTGTACTTGAGATGTTGAGGCTATCTCTACTCGTGTGGTGGGGTTGGCACACTTGGAGAAGATTGGAATGTGGACTCAATATGAAGAGTGGCCTCCTTCTTCAAAGCAATACGAAGGGCCTCTTTAAAACTAGTGGGATCTTTGCTAAGAACTTTTCCATACAAGCGGGGATCCAAAGCCCTGATAAACTTGCTCATCTTAAGGTGCTCCATTGCTAAAGAACTCTTTGAATCTTCCATAGAAGGTGAAGAAGAAGAAGCAATAACATGTAAAGCAGCTTGTTGATATTTGATGAATAAGGCTTCATACCTCACTGAAAAGGCAGAAACTGACTCTCCATCCTTTTGGAAAATTTGATCCAATTGCAATAGTAAAGCATTTGGCGACTCCACTGTCCCAAATCTCTCCTTCATTGCTTTGGTCAACCTTTCCCAATCATTCTTGGACTCCTCTGGCAAAGCCTCATGCCAAGTTAAGGCCATACCCTCCAAGAAATCTGGAAGTATTTCTGCCCTCTCCTTCATAGACCAACCCGTCAAGCAGCATGCTCGGTTAAACTCTCGGAGATAACTCCCCGGGTCTTCTCCTTCCGATCCACGGAACACCGGAATATTGAACATCTTGCACCAAAAGATGAGTAGTGACAAGGGAAATTTACTTGTTTCAAAACAACTTTCCTTTAATCATGCGGGACCTTGAGGTTAAAATAGAATAATTCTAAGTAAAACCTGCCCGCCGCCTCCACCAAAAGATGTGACACGAAGTTGGGGTTTGGACTTCGGTCACTTCTCAGAATCAAAACACACTTGTATGAAACCTCACAGCCTCCTCACCTCCCTTTCTCTCCCTAGATTAGGATAAAGATATACACATCAAAGGTGAGATCATAATTCATGGAAGGAAAGATGAAAGGCTCCAGAGAAGCAAGGATTTCTGCGAGTCTTGCAGCTCCAAACAAAAGGGCGATTCTTTGTTGGAAGAAAATCTTCCGACTCAGGATTATGTGAACGGAAACATACGGGGAATATTGGTAAGGTTCGTCCGTTCGAATTGGGCGATTTGGACGGAACATATTAAAAAAATGAATATGGCAATCACTTACAAGAGGATAAGACACATGGGGTTTGCCTTTTGATAAGGGATTAGGAGGAATTAATCGTGATTAAGAAGAAAGAATGGCCAAAAAGCTATAAAAATAGAGATACACAGAGAATTGCAGTTTTAAATCCATAAAGGCTATGCAAGAGAGGATTATATAGATGCGTAGAGCTTGAAGAGAGCTTTGGGCCTATATAAAAACTTTCAAAAACGGGTAACCGAGCGAAAAGTTATGAGCATTTTACTGCAAGACTATAAAACTGCCAAAATTCTATAAAAATAGAGATACACAGAGAATTGCAGTTTTAAATCCATAGGGGCTGTGCAGCAAGAGATGATTAGATAGGTGCGTAGAGCTTGAAGAGAGCTTCGCGCCCATATAAAAACTTTCAAAAACGGACAACCGAGCAAAAAGTTATGAGCATTTTACTACAAGACTATAAAACTGCCAAAATTCGCCTAAAAATGAGCAACTTTGGGAGAAATTCTAATCATCAATGAAGTAAGGGATTAAGAAATTAGTTACATGAGTGGAAAGAGCATAGAAAGAGCTTCCTAGCCATATGATCAATTTAAGAAACCAACACCCGAGTGATGCGGTTGAAATTTGGGTATTGGACCACAAAAACTGCACTTCTCTCTCTTTGCATGAAACCTCAATTTTCACATAGCCTCTTGCCTTTCATCTCCTTCATGATTCAAGCTAGAGGGTAAGGGTTAACATTGCTCAGCGGACAATCGTAAAGATTTACCTATGGTCCTCAAAGTCTTTCTACATGCTCATTACCGCTAAAACCATTGGTACCTCCAAAGGAGGGTGGCAATAAGGCAAGGGCTACCTTGAGAAGTCACAGGCCCGCCAAGATAATAACTCCTTATCCCACTTATCATGAATCATCAAAGAGGTCCAAAATTGGGTTAAGCATGAGGAGCTAATGCTAAATGAGATATTCACATGTAAAGAGAGTGTTGGAATAAGGGTTTGAAGATAAGAGAATGGCAATGACACAAAATGCTCAATTGAGGAGGCTCATTCCTTGATTTGAAAGGGAGAGGAGGGCTCCTTTTATAGGTGGAGAATCACCCTCTCTTCCATTGTTACAAATTACAACATAAAAATCTTCAACCCTTCAGTGACATAAGGGTAGATGTCACCATCAATTGTCCTCTTAGGCTAAGTCTTCTATTGATTATTAAATTGAAGACTTTTTGACTTTGAGAGTGTGATGAGATAATAGCCAAGCCTAAGTGGCATGTAGGTGGAGATCCCACTGACACATGGCGGAATTCTCCTCTTCCATGTAGGCATTCTAGAAGAATCTTTCCCAATTATGCACCTACACACACTCCTCCACATGCCTTCCACACTCCCCAACTTGTTGCCTTATGGTGAATACCATATTAATAATACAATTAAAATCCATGTGAGCATGAAGGCCCACTTTTATTTTCCATATCACTAGCCTATCTACCATACCAAAGTATTTATCAAGCATACTTGTGGCATTTACAATGTGTGCACCCTAAATCAAGTAAAACCATTATATTTGAAGATAGAATGTTGTTATCGGGGTAGCCGCCAAGCCGCCGCATCACCACGCCATTATTCCATTGTGGGCGCCGCAATCTTCTTGGACAAGCTTCCACCTTATTACCATTGCAAAACCATCAAAATATGCACAAAATTGACAATGAAAGATATCAATTTTTCACGTCACAATGCGATGTGGTCTAAATAAGATGTGATGTGAGTGAAAGTGATGTGGTCTGAATGGATGAGATGTGAATGAATGTGATGTGATGAGATGTGGATATAGGTAAATGCAAATGGATGAGATCTGATGAGGATATTTGAGGAAAGAAGTGATGAGATGGAAAATGATGTGATTGGATGAGAATGGGAATTTATATTAAATGAATGTGGATTAAGTAATATTGATTAATGTGAAAAGTTGAGGGTTCGTTATAGAAACTATATTTTTTTGAACTGTTTTTAAAGGACTATTTTATGTCAAGAATGTTGGAGAAGCATTTTGACCGTCTTGTGAATGAGGTCTGGTGGAGACCTAATCTGATAAAGTTGCAACAGCTGACAGAGAGTCAATGGAGGATGTCTCGCATAGCAAGGTCGACTGAGGTCTTGACTAGCCTCGGTTCGATTAAAATGGTGAGCTTTAGGTACGGTGGAAGAGGGACCAAGGAAGCGGCCTATGAGTGAAGCGCTAGGTCACCTGCGACGAAGGATCCTAGAGGGTGCTGACCATACAGTGCTCGGGCTTTGGGTCACCGACAATACCCATAGGTGCATTGTGGATTGGAACAAGGAGTAGGAGTTATTTTTTTGAATTCGGGCATGGATCTGGTTGATTGACCTTGCTGGTCCTCAACAAATGAGTCCATGGCTCTTTTATATGGATCCGTTGGTTTATCTTGCTGATCCTCAATGGAGATTCCATTTTGATATGTGAATATATTGCCGATTATTACTATGAGCTAGGAACTATCGAAAAGGCCCCTGCGCGGACAGGTGGTGAGCGTTCTGGTTACCAATGATACCATAGGTACACCGATGAAGAAATGATTGGAAATAAGTATTCAACTAGAGATTTTGAGGATTATGATTAGTGACTCAATGGTTTCATTAAATGATTGTTTTTAAAGATAGTTGATTTTGTGAAAAAGGCAATTTCATATTGGGTGTGTAAATGGTGTGACTAGTTTTAAGTTTGTAATCCCTCATAATCAACCTAGATCTCCTCTGGGAGACTGCAGAAGGCCTGCCAGTCTCCAAAACTATGTGCTGGGCCTGCTGCCAAAGGTCCCCAGGCTAGACGAGGCCGAGAACCCAGCATATGACCCTGCTCTGTGCAAACCGCTGGGCTCCAGATGAGCGGCCGTCTGGCCCGCTCCTCAACACAAGAAGGAGGTCGCTGAGAGAGCCCCGGTCTCACCAACTCCCAAGCTCTCAGGATGCTCAAAGCAAATCTGTCCTCCCATCCTCTATACTGAGGCCTGTTCTCCTCATCTCTATGAAGATCCATCGAATCTCTGGTGCCCAAGTGCCCCCTGCTGGGGGAGCCCGAGCCTATAGCCGCTGCAAGAGAAGCTCTTTCCAAGGCTCAGCGCGCGTGGAAGTAGCCCCATTATTCATGGATAGACTCTCTCTATGAGCTTGTGGGTTTGTGAATGTTACATTCTCTGCTTGCTTAAGCTTGTGGGTTAGTAGATGCACGCTTATGGATTTGCAGGCATTAGGGAAAGCTAAGATTTAATCAATGTTTGAATGGGATTAAGAGATTGCTATGCATTGCTTGTTGTCTTGATTAGTGTAGTGGATTTAAGGGATTGAGAGATTGATTGAGGTGTTGAATGGTTGAATCGTCAAGTGGTGGTTTGTGTATGTGAACTCTCCGTCATGGGATAAGCCTTCATGCACTAATCGAGTCGAGTCCTCGGATTGACACTGTGTTTCTTAACACATTTGTTGATCGGTAGTACTCTATGAGCACTATATTGCACAGTAGAGAGAACCGCTCTACAGAAGCGGCCTATGAGTGAAGCGCTAGGTGACCTGCGAGACGAAGGGTCCTAGAGGGTGCTGACCATACGGTGCTCGACGGGCTCTGGGTCACCGAAGATACCCACACGTGCATCATGGAAGATATTGAAAGAAGGAGTAAGAGTTGTTTTCTGAAACCGGGCATGGATCTGGTTGATTAACCTTGCTGGTCCTCAACGAATGAGTCCATGGCTCTTTTATATGGATCTATTGTTTGATCTTGCTGATCTTCAACGGAGATTCCATCTTGAAATTTTTATAAGTGAATATATTGCCCAGGTACTATCAGCTAGGAACTATTTGGACAGGTGATGAGCGTTCTGGTTGCCAATGATGCCATAGATACTCGATGAAGAAATGATTGGAAAGGCCCCTGAGTGGACAGGTGATGAGCGTTCTGGTTGCCAATGATGCCATAGATACTCGATGAAGAAATGATTGGAAATTAAGACTCAAGTGGATATTTTGGAGGATTGTGATCAATGATACTATGGCTTCATTAAATGATTGTTTTAAAGATTGATGAATCTGTGAAAAAGGCAATTTCATATTGGGTGTGTAAGTGGTATGACTCACATTAAATTTGTATGACTATCCAGCTAGGGGGCTTGAGAACTCTTTTCCCTGGTACTTGAGACAAAACCTAAGCAAATTCTTAATTGGATCCCATCACTACAGTGGTTAGGTGGGCGGTTGGCTAACCCATGGAATTGGATGGGGTTAAGCTGGACTGATGGATCCGTAAAATGAGACTCAATTCTATTGTAGTACGCTAGATAAAGTAAATCCCGGATAATAATTGTTCTATGGAAAGAAAAGGAATCAACGGCTATGCCTCTCGATGATGGGGAAAAAAGCGTTGATCTCTATGATCCAAGTGCAAGTTCTTCTTCAATCCAACCAAGTGACTTTAGGTTCGGTCAGAATAGTTTGATTAGTAATGACCTTGACTACGTTAGAGTAATCTTATCCTGGAGGAATCGCCCGTGCTTTTCGGACAAGGGAAGGTTTTTTTGGGTTTGGTTTTTGGAAGAACCGAGGGATTAGTCTCCTGTCCGGATATCCGTGGTGGGCAAGACCCCGAGTGAGAGGACCTGCACCGCGCAAGGAGTGCTTCTTCCATGCTAGCACCCCCGAATGTGTTGCGCAGAGGGGGCAGGGATCTTTCACCTTCGATAGCCTTCAAGTCACTGCCATCCTGGATGGAGGGGCCGGAGTAAGCATTGTCTCACTAAACAATGCTAGGAAAAATGGGGAGCACCTACCATGGATGACACAACCTTATTGGTAAAAGTTGTTGATGGAGCCACCGTAAGGCCCATAGGCCTCCTAAAGTACATGAAGATCAAGATCCATGGGACCAACTTTCGGCACACCTTTGTGGTGATGAAACAACCTGTTTCATACTAGGACGTCCCTTTATGAGAGAAATGAAAATGATGCACAATGTGGGACATGGAACAGAGTCTATATGCAGGAAAAATACCAAACATTCAAGATCAACCCACGCACTTAAAAGGTCCATCCTATGGGTGGCCAACCCTTTGCAGAAGATTTGGTGACAACAACGTAGTCCACAGTAGCCCACTTATGCAAACCTGCCCACAAACAATTTAAGGAAAGGATTAGCTTGACATCTGCACCCCTTCCAAATCTAGAAGGCTCTAGTAATTCGATGCATATCCTTGCTACCTTGGACATACTTCCAGGATGCACAGGAACCCAGCTCGCAACAATTAACGGGCAAGAGATCATGTTCCTCTACATGTTAAGCACCATGTCTACCCGAAGTCACAATCATGAGCCTAAAAATGGTAATAATGATAAACCAACATGGGGGAACCATCTACGTAGAACTCGTAAATCCAAATTCCGTGGGGGGAGGCATACATCTTCCCTACTGACTCAGATAAGCATTGGCTAAAATATATAGGGGCGGTTGAAGCACATGAGTATTTCAGCCAAGTTTGCAAAAGAGGCTCACCAAGGCCACCTTCTTGTTCCAGACGATCCCCTCCCAACAAAAGGAACTTGTTGATCCCCAACTTGAACCCCCAAAGCTTTGCCGCTCTACACACAAGGCACAAAACAAAAAGTTAGCGCTCGTCACACAGAAAAAGAGGCCAAGAAATTGGGGGTAGAAGAGGAAAGCATTATATCATAGGAGACTAAACAAGTCCCAAAGTACTTTAGAAACTTCAAGATGACTGTTCATTTTGTGCAATATGACTCGGACCAAAGGACCCACAACGGGGAACCAGGGACCTCTTATGATGGTCCACCAGCCAAGGTTAAAGAAGTTAACCTAGTAGGCTCAGGTGAAGATCCAAGGCCTATCTACAAAGGGGATGACCTCTCGGCAAAAGAAGAAAAAGATCTTATTGCTCTCCTCACAGAATTCCAAGATTACTTTGCTTGGAAGTACACATATATATGAAGCGTGTACCTCTTGAAGTGGTCAAACATACCATCCCTATGGTAGACGAAGCGAGAATAGTGAAGTAGAGAGCATACCCCATGAATCCTAAATCCTCCAAGATGGTCTAGGAGGAAATTGACAGACTCATAGACGTCAAATTCATCTACGAGATAAAGCACACAAAATGGGTCTCACCCATAGTGATAGTGTCCAAGAAGAATGAAAAAGTACGAGTGTACGTAGACCTCAAAAAGGTCAATGTTGCTGCCATAATACGAGATCACCATCCTTTGCCCTTCACAGAGCATGTGATTGAGAGAGTTGCAGGGAAGGAACCCTACAACTTCCTTGATGGATTCTCTAGCTATAACCAAGTGTTGATTGATCCAAAGGATCAACACATGATAGCCTTTGCAACAACTGAATGGGGCACATATGCATATCGATTCATTCCCTTTGGGTTTACCAATGCCCCAAGTACCTTCCAGCATCTAATGTGAACAACCTACAAGGAGTATCTATGGAAATTACTTGAAGTCTTCATGGATGACCTTTGTGTCAATTCCACTTGGAAAGAACACTTAGAATGTTTACGGAAAGTGGCAGAGAGATGTCGGCTCTACCGACTCTCCCTGAACCCTCTCAAATGCCAATTCTAGGTTTAGCATGGAGTCATCTTGGGACACATTATCTCAAAACAAGGAATCTCCAGCCACATATGACAGCAAGGTGTGACTCATCCTCCTTGAGTTGCCACCACCGACCAACTTCAAAGGAGTCCAGCGCTTCGTGGGACATATTGGGTACTATCGACATTGCATCTTTATTTATGCCGACATTGCTCTCCCCCTTTATGGACTTTTAATCATCTTTGAGTGGATAGAGGAATTGTTGATATGTCAAGCTCAACATGAGTTGACAATCACGAGGCGCTTGCATGACCGTTCGACATTTACATCACTGGTAGGTTTGGTAGCTGGCACTGACGTATCTTCGCCTAGAGATTTTACAGCTAGACTACATCAACTAGTCCACACCTACCCACTCCACTTAGTGTGTTCACATTATGGACCGCTTGTATATACTCTATTATGTGTGTTAGTCACTTTATCTTCTTTATAGACCTCTTTTGTTGTGTGAAGAAGAAGAATTTTCAGCCTCTCACCTTGTGTGTTCTCTTCTAGGGTTTGTGTGAGTGTGTGTGTGTGTGCTTGCAAGAGCTTAAGCTCTCTTCTCCCCTACATCTTTTCCTAGTAGTATCAAAGCCTGGTTCATGCTAAGGGCTGAGCGGCAAGCAAGAGAAGCATATCAAATGGTACGAGGGTAAGAGTTTCATCTACTCTTCCCCCTTTGTGTTGGCTACTACACCCTTATCAGAGCTCTTTGGGAGGCACTGGGAAACAAACTCCAATTGAGGAGCTTTCTTCATTGGGAGTAGAGATACAAGGTAACTATACCATCTGTTGGACAATATTTTTTGGGCCGAAATCACGTTTTGGGTGCGTCTGGACCTCTATTTTTTCGTTTGCAGGCGTTCAGGGGGGCACTGCGGGTAAGTTTTGGTTCTCTCTGCAGAACTCTATTTTTTGGAACTGCAGGAAGGGCGATTGGTTGTGCAGACATTGTGTGTACTGTAAAGAGGTCTTAAAGTTGCCATTGGGTTTATGTATACAAATTGAGGTCACTGGTTGTGACAATTTGGGTGCAGTATAGTACCGCTACTGCAAAGAATACAACAGTTTATGCAGGTCAAATAAGAGTGCTATTTTTGGTCAATTTGTGTTGCAGACAAGATGTCAAATGATGGAATAAACCAGATTGTTGTAGAGAATCTTGACAAGAACAACTTCCATGCTTGGAGGTTTAGATTGAAAAATTTCCTGATGGAAAAAGGTTATTTGGGACTACATTGAAGGTGAACATGAGGAGGCACCAGAGATACTGGAGATTAATCCAACTGCTGCGATGTAAAAGAATTTAAGGATTGGAATCAAGGAGTAAGGAAAGTCATGTACTGGCTTTCTATTAGCATATAGGACACTATGATTGGAAATATGTCTGTGAATGATTATGCCTTGAAGATCAAGGGAATTATGGAATCCCTTGCATCAATTGGTGTTTTTGTTGATGATGATGATAAGGTGGAAGTGTGTCTACGTGGTCTCAGGCCACAATACAAGGCATTCAAGACGTCTATTCAAACTCGGGAGAACATTCCCAATTTCATAGATTTGGTGTCAATGATGATCATTGAAGATAAGAATTTGGGTGAAGATCAACAGTCTTCACAAAACAAAACTAGTTCAAAGCAGCATGCCTTCTACACAAGTTCAGGTAGAGGAAGAGGTAGAGGTAGTGGACATGGCCAAGGTGGTGGCCAAACAGGTACTCAGAATTATGGTCAATAGTAGCAACAGTTCCAGGATTTACAACAACACACAGGTGGAAGAGGCCAGTTTAGAGGCAGGGGGAGTCAAAGAGGTCATAGTAATTGGCGAAGGCATCATAATAATACACGAGGCTGCTTTTAGTGTGGGAAGCCCCTGGACATGTGTAGGCAGATTACTATAAGAAGCAGAGTGACATGCGAAATTGAAAAGTGTAGCAAAACAACTATGTATCCTTTATTAGAAATAATGAGGATAAAGAGAGGTTATTTGTTATGCAACGTGCTGTATCTGGAAATGATGTAGCAGCATGTAAGGATGATGTATGGTATGTTGATTCAGGTGCTTCGAACCACATGAGAAGTCATGGTGAGTGCTTCAAGGAAATGAAGAGTCTTGAAAGACCAGGTTTTATTGAAAACAGGGGATGACACTGCTCATCTGATTGCCCATGTTGGAGATGTGCCATTGTCTATGCAGGATGGTAGGGTGAAGTATGTTGTAGATGTACTTCATGTTTTGAACATTACAAAGAATCTAGTTTCAGTTGGCTAGATGATTGAGCAAGGTTTGCATGTCCGGTTTAACCCTGATGGTTGTTATGTAAGAAGACTTTAAACATAAGTGGAGGTTGGTTGCAAAAAGCAACAGAGTGGGCATAATGCTTACATTGAATGCAAGCATGCCTGAAGTGAGTGTTGCAACGTTTGCAAAATGGTTCATGAGTTGTTGCAGATACAAACATTTGGCATAAGAGAATTGGTCATGTAAATGTGCAAAGAATGAAGTCTATGCAGACTAAAGAAATTGTGATAGGGATGCCTAAGTTTAAAGTTAAAGGTATGAAAATAGTATGTGAAGCATGTCAATTTGGAAAAAAAACAAAGTAGGTATTTCCACATGATAGAAATGTGAACGGAAATGTACTAGATGTGCATTCATGCCTATGGAGTTCCTGGTACCCATTTTGGGAATTGTAGTAAAAGAAAAACTCACATGCAATGTTCTCGACTATCGCATGTTTGAGCTAGAAAAGCTCAACGAAACACGCCTTCTCGTTGTATACAACATGATTGTAAAAAAATTGAGGCATAAATAGTGGTTTGATGACCAACTCAAAGATTAAAAAAATGAACAAGGGCGACATCGTCCTCCTATATAGAGAACAAAAAACCACTAAAGTAAACTCAAATTTAGAGTCTTAGGACCTTTCCTAGTCACTAAGATAACCCTGCAAGGCGCAGTGCGCATAGAAACACTTGATGATGTTGAGATGGCGGGATACTTAAATGGTAGCAAATTGAAATGCTACTAGTATGGCCCACTCACTAAAACCACACTAAGGGCCATTCATGCCAAAAAACAACGATAAAAACAACATGAAGAGATGAAAGAAATAACCCAATGAGATGCCAAAGAGCGGCAAAAAAAAGTTAAGGGCAAAAAAATCATGGTCAACATGGCCCAAGTAGTAGACCTTAAAGAAGAAGATTGGGAAGTGAAACCCCCTTGGTTGTGGTAAGGAATGACCACCCCAACAACTTTCACCCAAAAATTGGCTCTTGTCGATATAGGAGCTAATCATAACTTAATGTCTGGCTCTCCCTCAGGTGACAGTAAAAAACACCCCAGCCCCACAGTCACCATAGTAGTGGCCTCACAATCGGTTCAATGTTTAGGCACAATCATAACTTTGTTCCACATTGGCAACAACCCCTTGGAAGGGAAGTTTTATGTGATGCTTGCAAGAACCATGCATGAAGAAAGTCTTCTCAGACGAGGATGGATGGGACACAACCACTGAAACATCAATTGGGATGCAAGGACTATCACCCTACAATTGGCCTCCAGCCAGGTTACAGTCTTAATGATAGAAGAAGAACTCTTGCCCTCCGATAATCCACCCCAAGTTGATAACGCTCCTCCCCTAACCACTATCACTTCACCCTCTGACCAATATGGAACCATGTCACTTAAGAAGAGGCCTCTCCCCCCCTGTCAACAACCAATTGCCTCAAAAACCCTCATCAACATCCAACTTTTTAGTTCCCCAAACTTGCCTCAAAAATGCCACCACTACTACTAGCCCCGTTCAGAGGACGAAGCCCACTATCAAGCCTAACCCACCCTAGGAACACCTTCATCCCCAAGGCACACAAAGCCGGAGCTCTCTCCCTTGGGGTACCCAAGAAGCTCCTTGTAGCCCAAGGATATTATGAAGGTACTATAACTCTATGGATCCCCTACTATCGATGTGCTCCCAAACTGACACACAAGTAAAACTAGTTCCTTATACCTCTTGAATGATCCCCAATTCGACAACCAAAATCCCACAAGGTACATGAAAATTAATGGAAAAAATGCTCCCCAAGGCCAACCCATCATTGACGGCCTTGCCCTAGCGACTACTTATACAGGTGGATCCTGAAGTCTCTATTCCAAGCTCAAAACTTCTATGAAAGCAATCAACAAATTTGGGTCCCTCGACAACCAAGGTACACCTCTCCAACCCCGATCATCCCAAAGTTACCCACTCTTCAATGGAAGACCAAGATAGCCTCCACCACTACCTTCACTATACTGCATGTGGGACAAAGGGAAATAAAGCTTCAAGAACACCCCTTGATCATCCAACTGCCATCCACTATCCTCTCTAGTGATATACCTTGACGTCGGGCTACCCCCCCACCCCTTACTCCCTCGGCATACTCCCACTCAACCACTTGCATATCCAACCACTTGCATCTGCAACCCTAGTTGCTCCCTCCATGATAGCCTCCACAATTCCAATGGAGCTACCAACCTCGCCAAAACCAAATTGGAGCCACCTTTTCACTCTAGCAAACTGGGCAATGAGTCAGTACAAAACTCGCAATGGAGTACTCGTCGCTACATATACTTTTGGGTACAAAACTTGTTTATAGGGTGCCCAATTTTTTTTTTTTTGCATGAAGACATAGCTGTACCATCATGAAGACACAGCTGTACCATCTTGAAGACACGACCATACCCTTCTCAGCACCTTAAGACACGGCCATTCCATCTTGAAGACACAGCCTTTCCATCTTGAAGACACGACCATTTCCTTGTCAAAAAAAAGAAGCCACGCCCGTATGTTGCTGAAGACACAGTTGTACCCTTGTCAGCACCACCTGAAGACACAGCCATACCATCATGAAGCCATGATCGCACCATATTGAAGCCACACCCGTGTCCTTCTTGGGAATAAAAAGGGATCCACCACTCCATTTCCCTCACTTTTTTCTCTCTCCTTAGACATACTCTTGTAGTTTTTTTACCTTGAGCTCGTACCCTTCCAAGTCAGCCTCCTATTCTCTGCAGCATGGCTACGCACTCGGACTCCTCTTACGAGGTCCACCCCCATATCCCCCAGAGAAGAAGTGCCCAACAGGGGGCTATTTTGAGAAATATGGGAAGCACCCCACCCAACTATTACACCTGGGTGAGACTATGATGCACCATGTCATTGGCCACACAGTCCACAACCTTATGAAGAATAATCATAAGGTGGAGTACAATCTCCTTTACTATACAGAGCCATGCTACAGGGCCATTGCAGACCTGACAATCGTGGTCCAACCACCTGGAGAAAATCGAGATCGGCAAGCCTACCCACATTGGAACCCTAGGGCTAGACCTACTAAATTTCCTCTTCTTCACAGAGACATATGATGGCTACACGACAGGTGCTGGATAACAAGGTCCACCCCTTGACACAATCCATCTCAGTCTCGACCTCGCTCGAGAGGCACTCTATCTCCTACACATGGAGCAACCTTATATTAGCCTTGCCAATGCCATGCATCACGTTTGTGGCACTTACCAAGCTTGCACCACCAAGGACAGGGTTGAGTGGCACAATATCATCCATCACGAGATGTGTTGAGATTCAAGCTTGATGTCAGCTTGTGCCAGCTATGCTATGTGTGCTGGCATGTTAGGTAGGAACATGTGTGAGACATAAATGACCACGTCCAGCTGGTCATAGTGTGTGGACAATAGTTAGGGTTATGAGTGTGTGGACACAACACATAGTGTGTGTTGTAGATTATGGATTATGGCTTTATGCATTGTGTGAGAAGGGAGATAGCTTCCCTCTATGGTTAGGGTTTGCAATATACATTAGGGTTTGCTCTTATGTGTGTGTCTCCTCTCCCTCTACCTATTTTTCATCATGGTATTAGGGCCTAGTGCTCTCTATTAGGGTTTATGAGTGAGTGAGAGAAGAGGAAGAAGAAGCTGTGAAGAAAAGCTATGAAGGGTTGTTGCAAGATCAGGGTGTCCAGTTTTATCCACAGTTTATGCTGGACTGGGACAATGCTGGAGAGCAAATTTTGGGGGGCAAGGTACTTAAAATGAGATCAAGCAAATAATAGAAAATACACTTGCCCTTAAATTAACCTAATATAACTTAAATTAATATAAATTAGTCTAATTAATCAAAATTAATCAAAAATATGATAAAATGATAAACAAATGATATTTCCATACTTAGAGTGATCCAATTTATTTTTCCATAGGTGCACCATTACAAGTACACTAGTCCCTATAGGTTTTAGATGATTCACATCAAAAATGTAATTTTACTAATTAGATTATTAATATTTGCAGGCCTTCTGATAGTCTGGAAGAATTTTGAAAAAGAGATCATTAAAAATCCAACCATTGGATTTGCAATTTTTACTAACCACCACATTCTACTAATGTCTCAGTATCTACCCAATCTTTTGATCTACAAGATTGAGGATTTTAAGTGTTAGCTATTATGGGTACAAAAAGTGGCGTATATTATAACACTTTAAAGATCTTAAAATATTTAAAGAAAATAGACAAATATCTGAAAATTTTCTCAAAAAATCAAGTTAAGCTCCATATTATGTGAAGATCTAAGGTACAAAGTAGGAACCTCATATGAGTTTATATGTAAAAGATATTAGCATTTTATGGAATCAGTTCAAATTTGGGACAGGGTGTATACATTGACTTTGTACCTAAGAAAATGAGAACTTTTGACTATCTAATGCTTAATCAAATTATGCAACTATATTTCCAACTTTGAATATGATGTTCCAACAAAAGAACTTGAAACGAAATTCCTTCATTTACTAGGAGAGATTAGGCACTAAAAGTAAACAAATGCCTGTTTTTTTACTGTTTACAGGGTGCCTGAGTGGACAAAACTGGGTACCCTGATCTTGCAACCACCCTGAAGCTTGCCATTGATTCTATAAAGCTTGGAGCACACCGATTTCCATCAAATCTAAGAGCTTGGCCTCTTGGATAAGGACTAATAAACACCCTTGAGCAGATTGCAAGTGATTCAAGCACAAACAAGGCAAATCAGGGTTGCCCAAAGTAAAAGAAAATTCTGGCTTTTTGCAAGCTTTCCATTGGAGCTTGAAAGCAATGATGTATTGTGAAAATAGATGCAATCTAGCAAATGAACATGTATGTGACAAGGATTAATGTATTGGAAACTCATGTGCAAGCCCTATATTGAATTTGGAGCCAAGTTGATGCATTTATGTGAGAGGAAAATCACTGGTTTGAAGCCTTCACAAAAACAGAGAAATGATGCTCATTGTGGATGCAGTTAAAGCTAGGTTTTTGCAAAAATCACTCAATTGATGGATTGAGTACATGCCTAGGAGTTTTGGACACCCATATCTATCTTCAAATATCTTTATGAACTCACCAATTCTCCTCAGGAGTAGGCGACGCAGCCTGTAGGGAAAGAACAGAGCAGTTTTCTCACCATTTTGATAAGTGGAGGCCAAATACTACTTGTGTGATTGATTAAACCCAAAACTTGCTTAGCAATTGTGTGATACACATACTTGAGGAGGTTGCTATATGATTGGTTGAAGCAATTATGCATTATGGAGCTGGAAATGAGCTGATTAACACTAGTTCTGTAATTGGACACTAAAGTGTCCTGAAAGTTAGCATTTTTCTTGAATTTTTGTGGGCAATCTATTAAGAGTTTTGAAATGCTTAACATCCACAGATGTTCCTCAAGACCCAAAAAATCCTTGAGATTTTTTAAATTACACTTTTCTTAGCTTTTGCAAGGTAATATTTTAATTTTCTTAGACACATGCTGATAAAATGCATGATTTTTGCTGTTTTCAAAATAGTAGTAATTTGGACATAACTTTTAGAAGGGACATAGTTTGATCATGAAACTTGGCTTGATGGAAAGCCCATGATGTAAACTAAATCTTGGAATCATCAAACGATAATTATTGGATAAATTTGTGACTCGCTAATATTGAAATGACGTTTTTTATACAGGTGGAGCATGAATTTTTCTCCTTCCATATGCAAGCTAATAATGTAAAACTTGAGGTGCACCCATGTTATATAGGGTAAATACTACTTTGTTTTGAATTTTCCAAAACTTTATAGCCACTTTTTGGGCCTCTTCTCATACATGGCCTTTTGCGCAACCTGTTTTTAATACATAAAATGTCTAATTATGAGCCTAATTTTGATTTTCATCAAAGGGAAAAGCTATGTAAGTGCATTATTTGTTGTAACTATAGGTGTAGACTACTTGTGCAAGCATAGTTATAATTAGTTTTTGAAAAAAGATGATCAAATTTTGTATTTTTATTTTTTACAGTTTTTTTAGAACTAGGCGATAAGAACCTACTTAAGTGGAGGCTAAGTTAGTGTCATACACAACAAATTATGGCTTATTTATCTCATCTCAAGCATGAAAATTAATAATCAACATTCTCATTGATAGGGCTGCATTTTTTTTAGTGGCGTGATTGAGTTTTGATAATACGCGTTACTTTTGCTGATTTTATGCAACTTTTTTGAAAAAAATTCTAGGAAAGGAAAATGATTTTTTTGGTGAACTTCTACCTCCTTGGACTGATGTATGCTATCAAAATATCTTGGGAAAAATGCTATTGATATCATAAATAAAAAGGCATTTTATATGTTTAGCATTTTTCACATAAGCATAGGGTTATGTTCTACATGCCCAATGAAGCATTTTGGTTTTTAAAGCCTACATTAGGAGTTTGATTTTTTTTCGCAACCCCCAAAAAAGGACACTCAAGTGTCCTGTTTTGGTACCAAACTAGTGTTAAACATTGTGTCTACTGTGATTAGTGAAACAGAGGGTGATTAATTGGTTAATTACTCTCTCATATTAAACAATTGGTCTAATTCCTTTTACATAGAGTTAGTAGACATCAATGCTAAGCTAATGAATGCTTGGACTCTTAATTTGGACAAGAATCAAAGGAATTAGAGCAATTTTACTACTGGTCTTTTCTGGTTTTACTAGTTTTTCACAAAACAGAGAAGGGGATTTGACAAATTTGGTATGTACGCACCTTGGTTGGTGTTGATATGCAACATTGAGCTTGTTTAGGTGTCAATGCAAGTTATCCACACTTGATTGTACCACTACATTGCAATTTGAATCCTTGAAAAGCGCGCCAAAATAGGGTACCTTGGACTGCGTATGCCAGTTCATTTTGGCTACAATCAGTTTGATTTTCTACATCAAAAGTGAAGTTTGTTGAATACTTTGGAGTATCTGGAACACTTATTAGAGTGTGGTTGAGCTGAGGAAGGCTCGTTTACATATTTGGACTTGTGTGGAAGTGCATTTGCATTGAGCAAATATGTCAAACAACCCAGTATAAATTGTGGGTGAAAAGTTGGATAGGAAGAACTTCCAGGCATGGAAGTACAGGATTAAAAGCTTTCTGAAGGGAAAAGGTTTCTGGAACCTTGTTATAGGTGCAGAGCCAGAGCCGGAACTACCTCGACAACCTACACAACAAACAGGTTGTAGCTCATAAGCAATGGTCTGAAAGAGCATACAAAGTTTTGCATTACCTATTTATATGTATCTCGGATGCTATACTCATACATATACATGATGCTGAGAATCCCAAGGATGCATGGGATACATTGGTAAAGCTGTTTAATACAGAAACTAGTGCTAGCAAGTCTTAGTTGAGACAACAGATTCATAATGTGAAACGGAAAGGAAGGAGCATCCATGATTATGTACAAGAGATAAAGAAGTATGCAAATGCATTGGCAACAATCAATGCCCCCATGCCTGATGAGATGATTTGGTAGACATTACCTTGCATGGTCTTGGCAAGGAGTATAAGTCTTTTGATACATCTATCTTGGTACAGAGTACAGGTTTACCATATTTTGATGAGTTGGTTTCACTCTTGCTTGTTGAGGAAATCAAACTTAGTGACTCTTTTTATGATGCATCTACTAGCCATGATGATAATGGCAAAAATCGGACTTTTTATTCACAAAGGAGATTTAGAGAAAGGGGGAGATTTGCATCACGTGGCCATGGTAATGGTTGTGGATGGCAGGATAGGTCACCTCACAACAGAATTTTCAGCCTACATATGGTGCTAGAGGTGGTCGTGGATATACACCTCAGATAGGCATAGGTAATCCTCGTGGTAGAGGATGTTGGCAAGGCCAACAAACATCGATGCAAAATGTGGAATGCCATTACTGTGGAAAATTTGGTCATATGGCATGTGATTGTTTCCGTAAACAAAATGATGTGAGAGGGGGTAGAGCACAACATGGTGGACATTATGCACAACATGGTGGAAATTATGCAAGTGGTGGAAATTTTGCATCAAGCAATAATGATGGCAGTGTAATTCACTTGTTTGCCATGAAACATGTTGTGGGATCTATGATGAAAAATGGTGAAAGTGATGACACTTGGTATATGGACTCTAGAGCATCAAACCATATGACTTGTCATGGCAAATGGTTTGAGCATATGAAGCCTATGGATGTGAAAGGCTATATGGAAACAGGAGATGATACCCAACATGCTGTTACACATGTTGGAAGTGTACCATTGGTTATGCACAATGGTGAAACAAAGTCTATGGTGGCAGATCTCTTGTATGTGCCTTCTATTACAAAAAGTTTCAGTTGGCCAAATGGTGGAATAGGGTTTATAGGTTTGTTTCAATGAGCATGGTTGCTTTGTTGAGGATTTCAAAAATGGATGTAGAGTCATTGCCAAAGGCAAGAAAGAAGGTAGGTTATTTAAGTTGGATGCTAGGATTCCTGAGTTGAGATCAGCCATGTTCTCTAAAAGCCGAAATGTGGTACAGGACATTGACATGTGACATAAAAGGATTGGACATGTGAACACACAAAGGTTAAAGATCATGTAGGCAAGAGGCATTGTTAGTGGGCTGCCTAGATTCAAGTATGATGGGAATATGCATGTTTGTGATGCCTGTCAGTTCGAAAAGCAGGCAAGATTGCCATTTCCTAAAGAAGGCAACATGAGTAGCAGGCCACTTGAGATAGTTTATAGCGATGTATGGGGTCCTGCCACACAAAACCCATCCATTAAAGGCAGCTTGTATTATGTGACATTCATTGATGATCTTAGCAGAATGACTTGGATTTACTTTCTCAGAGAGAAAAGTGAAGTGTTGGGAAAGTTTATGGACTTCAAAGCTTTTACAGAGAAGCAATATGGCTCTTGGATAAAATGTTTGAGGACAGATGGAGGTGGTGAATACACCTCACATGCTTTTGAGAATTTCTTGAGAAAGCATGGCATAAGAAGACAGTTAACTTGCAGGTACACACCTTAGCAAAATGGTGCTACTGAGAGAAAGAATAGAGTCATTTGTGATGTGGCCAAGGTGATGCTCAATGAAAAGAGCATGCCAGACTATTATTGGGTAGAAGCGTGTGCCACAGTGGTGTATGTACTTAATAAGACACCCACAACAGCCATACATGGAAGTACGCCAGAGATGCAGCTTACAGGTTTTACGCCAGACATTGGACACCTCAAAGTGTTTGGTTGCATAGCTTATGTACATGTGCGCGTGACGAGAGAAGGAGGAAGTTGGATCCTAAGGCAAAAAAGTGTGTGTTTGTTGGATATGCACAGGATCGCAAGGCATATAAATGTTTCAATCCACAAACTAGGCAAGTGGTTATCTCACGAGATGTGGTGTTTGATGAACTTGCTAGTTGGTACAAAGCAAAGGATGAGGGTGTCATTGATTCCGTTGATGCTGATGTGCATGTGAACTTGCCACAAGCAAGTTCTATTTCTATGTGTGGGCCAGCAGAGTCTGAGAGTAGCACTATACGTCCATGATGGTCAAGACGCTTGAGGCATGAGAGTGTGAGCACTGAGAGTAGTGCTGTGGATAAAGGGAAAAAGAAAGTTGAAGGAATCGGCATTACAGGTTATGAGTCATCAAGTTCAGAGAGTTTGGATGAGGAACTTGGCATACCAATTTTACGCACACCTGCTGGTGCAAGGCAGGATAGATATGTGCCTCCACATGCTAGAGTGACAGGTGTTCAGAGTGATCCGCATGCATTGTGGAGATCCCAAAGGGTCAGGTATCCAATTTTTGACAGGTTGACATATCGTGATTTTGCTATGCATTATGCATATATGACCTCTTTGGTGAAGCATGTGGAACCTACACGCTATAGCTATTGGGAAGCATGTATGGGAGAAGGCAATGGATGTTGAGATGGACGCTTTGGTTCATAAAACATGGGATTTAGTTGCCTTACCACAAGGTAAAAATGTCATTGGTTGCAAATAGGTTTACAAGGTGAAATACAAGTCAGATGGTTCCATTAAGTGCCATAAAGCACGATTGGTAGCTAAGGGTTATGCACAAACCCAAGGCTTGGACTATGATGAAACATTTAGTCCAGTTGCAAAGATGGGAACAATGAGAGCAGTCATTGCTATGGCTCCAGCAAATGGTTGGGAAATGCATCAAATGGATGTGAAAAATGCATTTCTAAATGATGATCTACAAGAGGAAGTTTATATGGCACATCCAAAAGGATATGTACACCCGAAGTATCCCACTCATGTATGCAGATTAAAGAAAGCATTATATGGTTTGAAGCAAGCACCTCGTGCTTGGAGTGATAAGATAAGCCGATATCTTATCTCCCTTGGATTTTAGGTTTCTTCAACAGATTCTTCACTCTATGTGGGTAAGCCAACGAGTACAGCTTTGGAGCAGAATGTAAAGCTGTGGGTTGATTTTGGTGAAGAGTTGGATGATCCATCTATGTATAGAAAGATGGTTGGCAGTCTTATTTACATGACTATCACATGCCCGGATCTCAGTTATGATGTGGGGCTAGTAAGCCAATTTATACAGAGCCCCATAAAACCTCACAATGAGATGCATTATGTGATATGTAAAGACCACTGCACATTATGGTCTTCTTTATGAGCATGGTAAAGGCTTGGATGTACACGGCTACACAGACGCAGATTGGGCAGGTAGCTCGTATGACAGGAGGTCTACTAGTGGTTATGCCTTTACATTTGGAAGTACAGTGGTGAGTTGGAGTAGCAAGTAACCTACTATTTCTTTATCTAGTACAGACGCTGAATACAGGGGTGCAGCCATTGCTACATGTGAAGGAGTATGGTTAAAGAGTCTCTTGGCTGATTTGGGTGAGCCTATTGATGGCAAGGTTGTCATTCATTGTGACAACATGAGCAGCATACAGTTGGCCAAGAATCCAGTTTTTCATGCGCGGACCAAACACATAGAGGTCCACTAACATTTTGTCAGAGAGAAAGTGTTGGATGGTACAGTGGATTTGTAGTATGTGAAGACTGAAGAGCAGGTGGCCGACATCCTTACAAAGCCACTAAGCAGGGAGAAGTTTGAGTACTTCCGTATTATGAGTACGTGGGATGAGCTTGAGGGGGAGTGTTGAGAGATTTGATAGCCCAAGCTCATCTACATCTTCATCTCTATGGTAGTATATCATGAGCTTAAAAGGGGCTATTGAGATTCAAGCTCGATGTCAGCTTGTGCTGGCATGTTAGGTAGGAACGTGTCTGAGACATAAATGACCACGTTTAGCTGGTCATAGTGTGTGGACAATAGTTAGGGTTATGAGTGTGTGGACACAACACATAGTGTGTTGTAGATTATGGAGTATGGCAGCTTTATGCATTGTGTGAGAAGGGAGATGGCTTCCCTCTATGGTTAGGTTTGTAATATACATTAGGGTTTGATCCTGTGTGTGTGTCTCCTCTCCCTCTACTTGTTTTTCATCAAGATGGTCATGCCCGCCCATGCCCTCTCCTTTCTTCTCACCACCCTCTGGACTGATCGTTTTAGTCGGCGCCACCTATCTACCCTCACCACCAGGGTTCAGCAAGGAGTGCCTATTAATTGGGCTAAGTACCTCCCCATAGAGAGCTCCACGCAGTTTGTGTAAACCCACACAAGAAGCTCACAGCGGCCTCACTCCTCCTCATGAAGGTCCTCTATCATGCCGCAGGGTGGATTGACCTCCCCATAGCCATCTAGATAGAGGGTACCCCTACCATCCCCACCCCTCTTCCTCCACCTCGCCCCTCTCTAACCTCTCCACCCCCAAGCGCCACCACCCTGACCCTCAGGAGGCTTCTCCCCACTCCCCCACTAGAACATATATAGAGGCAAAGGCTGCTACTAAATCCCATTATGCAAGGTCGCTCGGAAGAGGAGGAGTGCCGCACTGAGTTTTTTGATCAGGATCTATTTGATAGCCCCACCTCATGGGACCTCTTTGCCCCCTCCTCACTTCTCTAAAGTGGGCCCCTTCTCCCCCCGCCTCTTCTCAGCAACACTCTAGAGACCCTACGCTAGGCGCAATGCAGGCAACTTGCATAAAGGAAGCCTATTCAAAAGGTATCCATTTCCTCCCACGGCATGATACCTAATTTTTCCCAAGGCTTCTCCAGCTTGTTCTGAGAACTTATGAGACAAATGACTAACTATATGTAGAGACAGTAGGAGCAAGTCATAGTGGCACACAACAACAAATGCTGATAGGAAAGGCAAATCAACAGTAGAGCCAGGAGGCCCTCCACAAGGCCACACTGGCCAACCATAGCCTCCAAGCAGCCCTAGAGGATCCTGAGAGTACCCTCGCCAACACATTGGCCTCCCTCGTAGAGCTTTAGCACTAGCTCTAGGGCTGCCCAAGATGCTAAATAGTAGGCTCTCCATACGCTCTCTCTCACCCAAGCAGAAGCCAATAACCTTCAATAGAGAGTGAGCCAAACTGAGGAGGACCATCAAACTACAAGCCTCACCTTCCAACAATAGTATAGGGAAGCCGCCGAGGGAGCACTCCACCATAAATACTCCCAGCTCTAAGCCGCCGGCCACCCAACCCCCACCCACCCCTTCTGCGATTGAGAAAAAAGTCAACGCGTTGATGAACACTACCATCGAGCTCCCCGCCCTCACCATCCCTCCCCAAAACACCACCCAACTCCTCAAGCTCAACTTTTAAGCCATTTGCCTCAACCTCCTCCAACATGACATCTTCCTTGATAAACCCATCTCCCTTGCCACCTTCTCATACCTCACCAGGCTTCCCCCCACCTCCATCTCCCTTTTGGCCACCCTTTTCTTCCAAGGTCGAATCTCCTTCACCCAACCCCACACCCTCTTCGATCTTGCCACCCACCCACTTCATGCCACCCTCATCCACTGGTGGGCATACCTTCTCAAGTGTGCAGCTACCAAAGCACTGATGAAAACATTGACCTTGCTATCCCCAAAGGGCTTTGCCCCTATCCCTACTCCCCCATGGGTAAACATAATGAAAAATTGACAAACCAAAGAAAGTCAGAGAATTAAACAAGTTACAATACATCACTAAGTGAGGATGAAACAAGTTCTTACTCTTCGCTCAGTGCACCACATACTCTTCGCTCAGTGCACCACATAGGCCAATCAAGAAACTAGAACCCACCCAACTACCCTAAATGGATAATAATGATCACATGACATATGCGGAACATAAAAAGCAAGCTCAGGAGAGCATGCTTAGCTTGGTTGAATGTCTTACAAGGTCACCAGTTGTGATTGAGCCTCATAATGCCAATCCTAAAACAATAACCAGAATACAAAGCCTAGAGGAGTATCACTTCCCTTTTCAAGAGGAAGACATATTCTCTATAGAAGAGTCATTTGGAAAAGATTGTATGAACTATACACTTGAGAAAGCACGTGAGGAATTTGATAATTCCTTTTTAAGATGAAAAAAGTCTCTCAAAACCTCATTCGGAGGAATTCTCTTCTCTCATGATATAAAGCTAGCATCACATCAACACTTACACCTTTAAGGGCTCAACCTGAGTTATACCAAGACATAAAGAACTCCATAAAATAGGACTGTGAGAATTCACAAGTTTCCAAACAAACCTCATTAAGAATTGTCAGAGGGCCAAGTGTGCCAATGTACGCATTGGGTACTCTTGAAAAAGCTGAAAGCCAAAATGAGGATGAAAGTGAATGGGAGTATAAACAAAAATTGGATCTGAAGCCGAAACAATAATTGAAGCACCCATGGTTCCTTTGGAGGATTCTATCATGGTATGGTTGGATTTCCCTACAGCCAATGATGTTAAGTGCAAACACGCATTGATTAGCCCCCTCAAGCTAGTCATAACATCGTGATAAAATAGACACTTGGGTGTCATTGGTTGGGACAACCTAAACTCATCCCTACAAGCAATAGTCTTACAAAAGGAGCCAATGGACAAAACATTGAAGTTCCAGGTTACTTTAGATACACTACTTAAACAATTGATGGTGGTGATATAGAATTTACATTCCATGCTAACCTGGATTCCCTTGAGTATGATGTTGTCCTTGGCGAAACTTGGATAGGTGAATCGTTGTATTCAATAGATGAATCCATGCAAATAGTCACCTTGAACACTCCTACAAGCAATGTAAAATTTCTATTTACAGGAGGAAGAGACCTTGTTAAGAGCTGGAACTTCCAACATATCTTACTAAAAATATCCCTAGGATTTTGGTGGGATTGAAAATTTCAAATAAAATCACCACAACTCAAGCACATCTCATGACCCTCGAGCCATGGGATTTTTTAGGTCAACCAACACTCACAACACATCCTGAAAAGAATACCTTTACAGAAGACTTGAACATGCCATGTTTGGGGTACTTTGAACATTCAATATATATTGAAACTCAACCCCTCACTTGTAATTTTTTTGTGGTTGAGTATGTGTTGGAATCTTATTTGACCTTGGGGCATAAATGGACTATTGCTGCCCAAGCATCACTGTGCTTTACTAGCGATAGAGTCATCATCATGGTCATTCAACGATAAAAAGTTGACAATACCATATTGCAAGGAAGAGGATCCAATTTTAATGTATATCTATGATTGTAAACGTAAAAGGATACAAGCCTCTTCCACAAAAGCCCCCCTACACAATGACCTACCATCTGTGTCAATGATCAACTCTGATAAAGCATCTACTCCTTCAACCCCATCCTCACCTACAAAGTTCAATGCCAAAACCTCGCATCAACAGCTATTCCTAAAGAAGTTCCCACAGCCAAAATATCTATCTCTAATAAGGAACTCAAAGAAAAGACCTGGGAGCCTATGCATCTTCATCGACAAACCGCACCAAAGGAGACAACCACATGCTCAAAGGCCTCTTCATCTCGATAGCTACTCCATAAGAGACTCTAACCTCATGATCATCAACAATGCCCATGAGTCTCAAACCTGTAGCCTCAGCGCCAACCAAAGTCAAGGAGGGCCCAAAACCTTCCACATCAACCCAAAAGAAAACTCCATGACAACCACAATCAATGTATCTTAATAGTATCAAGATGTGGGTGGAGAAGCAGCTACTTGTAGCTTAAGGCTACTATGAAGGTGCCAATCAAATTTGGGTGCCTCGACAGTCAAATCCTCTTCCTTAACACAGCACTCGGATGTCAAGGAAAAATAAAAGTACTCCACAACACAGTCTACAAAAGCCTATGTGAGTTCCTAAAAAATATCCACCAAGTCATCAAGTGTGGGTGCCAAAAACACTGCTGCTGCAGACACAAGGGTACTATCAAAGAAATACCAAAGCTTTGGTCCCCAAGCGTATCACAAAGTTCCCTAAGCTTGAACAAAGAAGAAAGTAATAGCACCAACCACATCGGCCACAAGTTTACAATGTTCATCAAAGATGGGTGCCTATGCATGTGCTTTAACAACAAGGATACTATGATGGGAATTCCATCATATGGTTGCAAAAATCGAACAAAGTGAAAAAAACCTCACCACCAACTTCAACCCCAATAGCTTCACCTAAAGTTTAACAAGAATGGAGGCCCAAGAAACAGTAAGCAAATCACTTAACCACTCTCGTGCATTCAGCACCAACACAAGAGCTTGTCTGTTCAAGCAAACAATCAGCAGTCTTCCCTACTGCCTCGACAACATTTGAGAAACAAATTCAAGAATTCAAGACTTATGAGCGCATCAAGAACAAAATAACAATGCTCTTATCACCCCTCTGGAAGTGAGAAATGAGTGCACCAAAATGTGTTGCTCGCAAGTCAAGACCTAGTTGTCCCATAAAATCAATATAAAATTTAAAAAAAATAATTAATTAAAAAAACCCATAGAGCCAAAAACATTGAATTCTTTGATAATTCACTTGTTTTTTACTAATTCCTTTACAAAGAATTGGTGGCCACTCTTGATCCCAAGCAAGAGTAGAACCCTCAATCCCTCAAGCCAAAGGAAAGCTCACAAAACTCCATGTAAGTTAGAAATTCTATTTTCTTTTAATTCTATTCTATGGTTTTCTGATTTCTTGTTTTTTTTTAATGTGAAATTGGATGTTATGCCTTGATGGAAAGGCTTTCCCCTTCTCTTCATTAAGAATTTCAGCCTTTCTTTATCCTAAAATGAGAAACAAAGAAAATCAGTTAAACTTTTCCTATTAATTGCTCTTTAAAAGTGAAAATTGATTAGATTAGAGTGTTTTAATTCATCTTGGGGTAAATTCTAAGTAGATTTAGAATGTAAAAATTGAGAAATGGTCAGCCATACAACGGAGGTTATGGTGAAATTTTCTTCAATTTTGTGGAAATAAGTTTTATCTTTATGTTATTCAAAAAGAGTAATCCCCTCCGTTTGTGTATTCTAAAAGAGTTATTTTCATTCTATGTATAGAAAGATGCATAAAGGAATTTATTTTTATTTCAAAAGAGTTATTCTCATTAATTTTGATTTTATGCATAGAAAGATGCATAAGGAAATTTATTTTTATTTCAAAAGAGTTATTCTCATTAATTTTGATTTTATGAATAGAAAGATGCATAAGGGAATTTATTTTTATTTCAAAAGAGTTATTCTCATTAATTTTGATTTTATGCATAGAAAGATGCATAAGGGAATTTATTTTTATTTCAAAAGAGTTATTCTCATTAATTTTAATTTTATGCATAGAAAGATGCATAAGGGAATTTATTTTTTTTCAAACAAGTTATTCTCATTAATTTTGATTTTATGCATAGAAAGATGCATAAGGGAATTTTTTTTTATTTCAAAAGAGTTATTCTCATTAATTTTATTTTTATAAATAGAAAGATGCATAAGGAAATTTATTTTTATTTCAAAAGAGTTATTCTCATTAATTTTGATTTTATGCATAGAAAGATACATAAAGGAATTTATTTTTATTTCAAAAAGAGTTATTCTCATTAATTTTGATTTTATGCATAGAAAGATGCATAAAGGGATTTCTTTTATTTCAAAAGTGTTATTTTTCTTAAATTTGAATTATGCATAAATATATGTGTAAAGAATCTTTAAAAAAATTAGGATCCTCTTAAATTCTATATTTAAATTCTGTGAATAGAGGTGATGAGATGTGAGGTGAATAGATGTGATGAGATGTGATGCAAATAGATGTGATGAGATGTGATGCGAATCAGATAGATTATTGGATAGATGTGATGTGAATAGAAGTGACAAGAATATGAGATGAATAGATGTGATGAGATGTGATGTGATGCGAATCAGATAGATGTGATGTGAATAGAAGTGACAAGAATATGAGATGAATAGATGTGATGAGATGTGATGTGATGCGAATCAGATAGATGATTGGATAGATGTGATGTGAATAGAAGTGATGAGAATATGAGATGAATAGATGTGATGGGATGTGATGCGAATCAGATAAACATGAATGAATGGATGAGATGTGATGTCATGTGAATCAGAATGTAAATGAGATGAGATGTGAGTGAATATATGTGATGATAAAGGATGTAAATGTGTATGTGAGGAATGGATGTGAATGTATGTGATGATAAAGGATGTGAGTGAAATGTATGTGATGATAAAGGATGTGAATGTGTATGTGAGGAATGGATGTGAATGTGTATGCAAAGAATGGATGTGAATATGTATGCGAAGAATGGATGTGAATGAATATGTGAAAGAATGGATGTGGATGTATTTGAAAGAGTGGATGTGGATGTATGTGAAAGAATGGATATAGATGTGAGTAGTTGTACATGTGAATGATTGGATGGATGTGGATGAATGAGATGAGATGTGTATGAATAAGATATGATGTGGATAGAAGTGATGTGAATAGATGGTGATGAGAATGAATGTGATGGATATGAATGAATGTGAATGTGATCACAATATGAATGAATGTGATGTGAATCGAGATAGATGTGAATGAATGAGATGTGAGGTAAAATGAATGAGATGTGAGGTAAAATGAATGAGATGTGATGTGGTCTAAATGGATGAGATGTGAGTGAATGTGATGTGGTCTGAATGGATGAGATGTGAATGAATGTGATGTGATGAGATGTGGATATGGGTAGATGTGAGTGGATGAAATCTGATGAGGATAAATTGAGAAAAGATGTGATTGAGATGAAAAATGATGTGATTGAATGAGATGAAAAATGATGTGATGTGGTCTGAATGGATGAGATGTGAGTGAATGTGATGTGGTCTGAATGGATGAGATGTGAATAAATGTGATGTGATGAGATGTGGTGTGATGAGATGTGGATATGGGTAGATGCGAGTGGATGAGATCTGATGAGGATAAATTGAAGAAAGATGTGATGAGATGAAAAATGATGTGATTGAATGAGAATAGGAATCCTTATGAAATGGTTGTAAAATTAAATAATGTGGGTTGATGTGGAAGTGTGGAAAGAGGAGAGTTCGTTATAGAAACTGTATTTTTGAGCTATTTTTAAATTATTATTTTATGTCAAGAATGCTGGAGAAGCATTTGGACCATCTTGTGAATGAGGTCATGGAGACCTAATCTGATAGTTGCAACAGCTGACGGAGAATCAATGGAGGACGTCTCGCATAGCAAGGTCAACCGAGGTCTTGACCAACCTCGGTTTGATTAAAATGGTGAGCTTCCAGTACGGTGGATGAGGGACCAAGGAAGCGGCCTATGAGTGAAGCACTAGGTCACCTGCTGCGAAGGATCCTAGAGGGTGCTCACCATACGGTGCGTGGGCTCTGGGTCACTGAAGATACCCACACGTGCATCGTGGAAGATATTGGAACAAGGAGTAAGAGTTGTTTTCTGAAACCGGGCATGGATCTAGTTGATTGACCTTGCTGGTCCTCAACAGATGAGTTCATGGCTCTTTTATATGGATTTGTTGGTTGATCTTACTAATCTTCAATGGAGATTCCATCTTGATTTTTATAAGTGAATATATTGTCGAGTACTATAAGCTAGGAACTATCAAAAAGGCCCTTGAGGGACAGGTGGTGAGCGTTCTGGTTGCCAATGATGCGATAGATACACTGATGAAGAAATGAATGGAAATAAGGATTCAACCGGAGAATTTGAGGATTATGATCAGTGACACTATGGTTTCATTAAATGCTTGTTTTAAAGATAGCTGAATATGTGAAAAAGGCAATTTCATATTGGGTGTGTAAGTGGTGTGATTGGCATTAAATTTGCATGAATATCCGGCTAGGGGACCTGGGAACTCTTTTTCCCTGGTACCTAGGACAAAACCTAACCAAATTCCTAATTGGATCCCATCACTAACCCATGGGATTGGCTGGACTAATGGATCCATAAAATAAGACTCAATTCTATTATGGTACAATAGATGAAGTAAATCCCAGATAAAAATTGTTCTATGGAAAAGAATCAACGGCTGTGCCTCTCTATGAGGAAAAAAGTGTTGGTCTCTATGATCCAAGTGCAATCTTTTCCTTGATTTGACTTTGATACTACGGGTTTGGTCAGATTAGTTCAGTTAGTTAAGGCTTCTGACTATGTTAGAGAAAAATTTATCCTGAGGAGGAATCGCCCGTGCTTTCCGGGCAAGGGAAGTTTTTCCGGTTTCAATTTTGGAAGAACCGATGGATTAGACTCTTGTCCAAATATCCGTGGGTGATGTCGCGAGTGTGGGACCCTACCCCGCGCAAGCAAGAAGTGCTACTTCCACTGCTAGCACCCTGAGTTCATTGTGCGGTGGGGACAGATCTTACAGCTGGTATCAGAGCAATTGTGGCTAAAGTGGATCAACCGAGAAGCCAAGAATGTCATAAATTTAAGAAGTAGCAGAAAAAGGTTGGAATTGTGTGATGAAACTCATACAAATTGATATTCAGAATGAAATTCCTAAATTGATAATTGGGTCTTAGATGGAAGTACTACAGTTATATGGAATCCCTGACTTGCTTGAGGCCTAGACATATTGGTATTTACCTTATAGTTCTAAGGACCGTGGCTACCTATATATACCGGGGGTATAACTGCAGCTCTTTACTAGGCAGTATATACGAGCAAATATAAGATCTTGAAATTATAAGCTAAAATGCTATCCAGATGATGAATTTGAATGTGGTTGATATGATTTTAAAATTTTGATTGAAAAAATGAGTTGAATTGGATTCTGATTGAAAAAATGATTGATTCTTGAATTTTTGGTTGAAAAGCGATAAACTGAGCAAAACCACAATGAGGATGAATGTGTAAGATTCCTCCCCCAACCCCTTTTTGATGTCTAGTATCTTCCCCTGTAATCAATCCCTCTTCAGAAATATAAAAGACTTGTTTTTAACTGTTTTAACCTAGAGAGAGAAAATATTCTAGAGAGAGAATATTCAAATTTTGAATATTTTTGGATAGAAAAATATCTCTTCTAATTCAGAAGAGTTCCCCTGAAACAGAAATTCAAAAAGAATTTTCAATGTGCAATTGGAATTAATTGAAAATAGCTATAAAGAACCTTAGCCTATGGGTCTAGATTTTCAGAAATCTTTAGACTATGGTCCAATTAAGGTTCCTATGGACCAATAGCATCAATCCATGTGTAGGGAGGAGATAAATCCAACTTGTAAAAAGAAAATACCAAAAATGAGTAAATGCTCACATGAGGTGAAGAGTTGAAAATGTACAAGATTTATTAGTAAAAAAACTATGTGCAATATTAAAAATATGAGATATTTTGGGTATAATGATTTTATTATGACACATATGTAAGGAAGGGGAGTCCCTTAAATGCTCACATAAGATGAAGAGTTGAAAATGTACAAGGATTATTAGTAAAAAACTATGAGCAATATTAAAAATATGACATATGTAAGGAAGGGGAATTCTTTAAAGGAGGTGCATATTTCACATAAGATGAAGAGTTGAAAATGAACAAGGATTATTAGTAAAAAAACTATGAGCAATATTAAAATGATTCCATTATGACACATATGTAAGGAAGAGGAGTTCTTTAAAGGAGGTGCATATTTCACATGCTTGAATGAGTTTTAAACTCATAAAAATTGAGATATTTCATCTCTCCTCTCTCCTCATTCAAGTCTAGTTCCAAAAAGTTAGCTTAACTGACCTAAAAATGGTCAAATATTGACCAAACTGATTTAGAAAATTCTAGAATCAGTTTGTTTGGTTAGGAGCTCAATTTTTCCTATAAATAGAAGCCTCCCCCTTGTTGAAAAATATATAGTGTTTATGCATCGTTACTCTACTCCACCTAAGCCAAGAACTGTGAATTCATTTAATAATTCACTAGTTTTTGGAGCTTCTCTCTTTCTTCAATCCCCATTAGTGGCTCCATCAACATACTTAACCAATTGATTGGTTGGGGGCCTCTACCGTGAACAAAGAATCAAGCAAGTTGTAAGGTAATTAGTGAATATTAATCTTTCTATAATTTCTCAATGTTTCTCTCTTCTCAACCCCTCTCAAGCTTGAGAAGTTTAATTGTTATGGTTTTTTTTTAATGCTATTGAAGTTTGAATAGTAGTGAAGAGTTACATAATGCTATTGAAGTTAATTTTCATTTATGTTTAAATTCTAATGATTTTTATGTAAATTCTCTCTCTCACTCAAGAAATGGTCATACTCATGAACCGTTCTCAATCCAAATCAAGCTTTTCATAAAGCTTTTCCTTAACCCAAGATTAAGCTATGCTTGAGGCCAAACTAATGGCTTTTTTCTATGCTTTTAGTTTATGTATATTAATGATTCAATCCATTATGGATTGATAATCCAATTAGAGATTATTTTAATTATTTTCTTAATGATAAGCATTATCCCTTAGAAAAATTGAGATTTATCAGTCATAGCAGCGGAGCTATGGCAAAATTTTTATAAAAATTATGCATAAAATAATTTCATTCAAAGCATAAAAAGAGGACTTCCTACCATATTCTAGGAATTATCATCCTAGATTAATTGAAAGAATTTCATTATAATCATGGAGAAATTAAATTTTAATATCATGCATAAAGGATAAGTTTTTATATCAAAAGTGTTATTTTTACCATTTTTATTTCATGTATAGAAGTATGCATAATGGATAAATTTTTATATCAAAAGTGTTATTTTTACCATTTTTATTTCATGCATAGAAGTATGCATAATGAATAAATTTTTATATCAAAAGTGTTATTTTTATCATTTTTAATTTTCATGCATAGAAGTATGTATAAAGGAAAATTTTTATATCAAAAGTGTTACTTTTATCATTTTTAATTTTCATGCATAGAAGTATGCATAAAGGAAAAATTTTTATATCAAAAGTGTTACTTTTATCATTTTTAATTTTCATGCATAGAAGTATGCATAAAAGAAATTTTTTTTTATATCAAAAGTGTTACTTTTATCATTTTTAATTTTCATGCATAGAAGTATGCATAAAAGTTGATTATTTTATTATAAAAGTGTGACTTTTATCATAATTGAATTTCATGCATAGAGGTATGTATAAAAGTTGATTATTTTATTGTAAGAGTGTTACTTTTATCATATTGGATTTCATGCATATAGGTATGCATAAAAGATATTCTTTTTATACTAAAAGTGTGATTTTCCTCATAAATGGATTTTATGCATAAATTACATGCATAAGAGAAATTCTTTTATTCTAAAAGTGTAATTCCTACCAAATTGAATTTATGCATAGGAAGATGCATAAAAGATTGATTCAAAAGTGTCATTCTCATCTAAATTGAATTTATGCATAGGAAGATGCATAAAAGATTGAATTTTAATTCAAAAGTATCATTTTCATTTAAAATGAATTTATGCATAGGAAGATGCAAAAAAAGATTGATTTTTACTTCGAAAGTATTAATCTCCTTAAATGGAATTTATGCATAAATAAATGTGTAAAGAAATCTTATATCAAATATAAGAGTTCTCTTGTATTCTATAAATAGATATGAGATGTGATAGGATGTGATAAGAGGTGTATAAGATGTGATAAGAGGTAATAAGATGAATTAAGATGTGATAAGATGTGTATGAGATGAGGTAAGAAGTGTATGTGATAGGATAAGATGTATATGGGTTGTGATGATAGGGCAAGAATGGATGTGATGTAAAAGATTAGATGTGAAGGCATATGGGGTTATATGAATGGGAATGTGGAAATGGATGTATGTATGTATGTGTGGATGTGGAGATGGGAGTGTGGATGTATGAATGTGAAAATGGATGTATGCATGAAGATGTATATGTATAGATGTGAATGTGGATGTAGATGTGGTTGTATAGATGTGAATGTGGAATGTGGATATGGATGTATGTATGTATGTGGATGTAGAGATGGATGTATAGATGTGAATGAAAATGTGGATGTGGATGTATGTGAATGTGGATGTAGATGTGGATGTATAGATGTGAATGTGGAAAGTGGATGTGGATGTATGTATGTATGTGGATGTGGATGTGGATGTATGTATGTATGTGGATGTAGATGTGGATGTATAGATGTGAATGGAAATGCGGATGTGGATGTATGTGAATGTGGATGTAGATGTGGATGTGGATGTATGTGAATGTGGATGTAGATGTGGATGTATAGATGTGAATGTGGAATGTGGATGTGGATGTATGTATGTATGTGGATGTAGATGTGGATGTATAGATGTGAATGAGAATGTGGATGTGGATGTATGTATGTATATTGATGTGGATGTGGATGTGGATGTATGAATGAGGACGTGATAGTGGATGTATGCATGTGGATGTGGATTTATGGATGTGGATATGGATGTGTATGTATGAATGTGGATATGGGATGTGGATGTATAAATGAGGATGTGAAAATGGAGGTAAGCATGTAGATGTGAATGTGGATGTGGATGTGGATGTATGGATGTGGATATGGATGTGAATATATGATATGTGATGTGAAGGAATCTGAAGTGAAGAGATGAAAAATGATGTGATTGGATGAGTACACATATAAATGGAATGTGGAATAAGTAATGTGGATTAATGAGGGATAATGTGGAAAAATGAGAGTTAATATAGAAATTGTATTTGTAAACTGTTTGTAAATGCTGTTTGTAAATGGCTGTTTTATGTCAAGAATGCTGGGGAAGCATTTTGACCGTCTTGTGTTTAAGGTCGTGGAGACCTAACTGATAAAGTTGCAACTGCTGACGGAGAGTCAATGGAGGACGTCTCGCGTAGCAAGGTCGACCGAGGTCTTGACCAGCCTCGGTTCGATTAAAATGGTGAGCTTCCGGTACGGTGGATGAGGGACCAAGGAAGCGGCCTATGAGTGAAGCGCTAGGTCACCTGCGAAGGATCCTAGAGGGTGCTGACCATACGGTGCTCGGGCTCTGGGTCGCCGAAGATACCCACACGTGCGTCGTGGAAGATATTGGAACAAGGAGTAAGAGTTGTTTTGTGAAACCGGGCATGGATCTGGTTGATTGACCTTGCTGGTCTTCAATGGATGAGTCCATGGCTCTTTATATGGATCTGTTGGTTGATCTTGCTGATCTTCAACGAGAGTCCATCTTAATTTTTATAAGTGATTATATTGCCGAGTATTATGGGCTAGGAACTATTGAAAAGGCCCCTGTGTGGACAGGTGGTGAGCGTTCTAGTTGCCAATGATGCCATAGATACTCTGATGAAGGAATGATGGGAAATTATGAATCAACTGGATAAATTGGAAGATTGTGATCAGTGGTACTATGGTTTTCTTAAAGGATTGTTTTAAAGTTAGCTGATGCTAAGAAAAAGGCAATTTCATATTGGGTGTGTAAGTGGTGTGGCTAGTTTTATGTTTGCATGAACTTCCGGCTAGGGGGCCTTGGAACTCTTTTCCTTAGTACCCGGGACAAAACCTAACCAAATTCCAAATTGGATCCCATCACTACAGTGGTTGGGCGGTTGGCTAACCCATGGGATCGGATGGGGTTAGGCTGGACTGATGGATCCGTAAATCGAGATTTAAATTCTATTATTACGATAGATGAAGTAAATCCCGGATAGAAATTGTTCTATGGATAGGAATCAACGGCTGTGTCTCTTGATGGGGAAAAAAGCGTTGATCCCAATGATCCAAGTGCAAGTTCTTCCTTGATTTGATCAAGTACCGTTAAAGGTGCAGTCAGATCAGTTTGATCAGTAATGATCTTGACTACGTTAGAGTAAAGAGTTATCCTGGTGGAATCGCCCGTGCTTTCCGGGTAAAGGAAGTTTTTTCGGTTTCGGTTTTGGACAAACCGACGGATTAGTCTCTTGTCCGGATATCCGTGGGCGAGGCCCCGAGTGTGGGACCCCTGTCCCGCGCGAGAAGTGCTACTTCCACTGCTAGTACCCCGAATCCGTTGCTCGGTGGGGACAGGGATCTCACAGTTGGTATCAGAGCGGTTTTGAAAGCTAATAAAGATAATTAAATTCTTATCTGAAATTGGTAATAAGAATTCAGAAACAGCATTTTCATAATGTATTCTCATTCCGTAAGCTTCTTTAATGAAGAAATTTTAATCAAAGAAATTGTTTTTATAGATGGAAGTTTCACATTTATCTGGTATTCCCGACCTCACCCAGTCTCAAGATATGATTGCATTTGCCTTCGAGCATCTCATCTCTTCCGCTTCAACTCAAACAAGCCGAGCAAGACTCGCACGCCATTTCGCGGATTTATATTTTCCTACCCCAGCGGAGAGAATACAATATAAGTGGTTTGCAGGGCAATATGTCCACGCCCATTGCAACCACCATACAATGCTGTGGCAGAATCTCTCATTGACTATGATCCTGTTAAAGCTGAAAATGGTGCGTGGTGTCATTCTATATCATTCGACACCTCGAAATTTCAGACTTTCATGTCGAATTTATAGACTCCTTAGTCGATTTATCCCTAAGGAGAAAATAATAGCTCCCTTCGCAGTTAGAGAACTTATGTAACAGGGCATGACTATGGCCCAGTACCGTCGTCTTATGCATCTCTCGAAGAGATTTTGAATTTTGGAGCCGAGCCACTCTATGTAATTATTGCAACTTGTATATAAATATACAAATGTTTTTTTTTACGGACGATCGGATAAAGAAAAATCTATTTATCAGACTTAAGTCATAGATCTCCAATAAGATCAACTGAGGAGCAAATTATGTCAAAAGTTTATCAAGACGCACAAAAAGGTTGTAATTGTTTGATATAATTCATACAAATTGTTAATTCAAATTGAAATTCGTAAATTAGTAATTGGGTCTTCAATTGGAAGTACCGCAATTGTATGGAACCCTGACTTGCTTGAGACCTAGACATGATGGTATTTACCTTATACTTTCGAGTATCATGACTATCCGTATATACCGAGGGTATAACTGCAGCTCTTTACCGACAGTATATACGAGTAAATCTAAGACTTGAAATTATAAGTGTTAATGCTATCCAGATGATGATTTTGAATGTGGTTGATATGATTTTTAATTCTGTTTGGGAACTGATGAATTGATTTGGATTCTGATTGAAAAATGATGATCCTTGAAAATGGGTTGAAATGTAATAAGCTGAGCGAAACCACAATGTGGATGATTGGGACGAGTCCCTGTAATGATAAATGATGAAAATGATTCAGCAAATCACTATGAGATTAGTGGATTGTGCTGTCAAATTGCTACTGTTAACACTTGACCGTTAGATCAAGTTAAGGGATGACAAATTGAGAACTTACTTGACTGAAATTCCCGTGGAGGAATGCTCAGAAGGAAATTTTTCGGTCTAATGGACCTTTATCATGTTAAAGATATGAATGATATGATCTGAATGAATTGTTATTTAATGATGAGTTCTAAGGGATATTTATCCCAGTATTCTGTTGGGTTGACCAGAATATAAGGAACCCCAGAATAAAATTGGATCTTAAGAAAAAGAGTTGTCCTCTACTTTATGAGATGAGGACATCTCGCACTTTTTAAGTGGGGTAGAATGTAAGATTCTCCCCCAGCCTTAGAGGTATACAGGAGTAAGAATCTCCCTTTCTGATCTTATAATTATTCTATCTCTAAAATAAAAGAAAGATTCTGTTTAAAAAAGGAAGAACCTTTTCCTGAATACTTCTCAAGAGTCCCACCTGTTTTAAGGATTCAGAAGTGAGAATCGATGTTTTGGATATCAAGGTTTTGGTCTCGAGTACGGCCCAAAAGAAGTTCTTTATCTCTTGGGAAGAAGTTATCTCCCAGATATTGGACCAAAGAAAGTAGGTGATTTAACTTACGAACTTCTTTTATCTCCTCATCTCAAAGTTCTTAATGCCTTCTATAGAAAATTGTGCCAAACCCAAATCATGGAAAGACGGTAAAACTTCAGTGGCAAGTTACCGTTGGCTTCTAAGTTACGCTAGCTCCTTCCTTTATATAAGTCGTAACTTTTACTTGTCGCTCACAGTAATCTTACTTCCATCGATCTCCTTTCTTTCTTAATCTCCTTCATGGCTTGGCAACAAGAACTAGTTTTATCCATAATGATTCCTCACCTTCAAGACGCAAGTGAATCTGTAAAGAAGGATTTTATAGAGCAGTATGAGCGCTCACTTTTCCCTCACTTGGGAACTTCTGTAGCGCAAACCAAATGGCGGACCTATCAAAACATAACTAGGGTAACACCCTGGGGTCAGCAGCACTTTCGTAACAATGTCCGCTTGGCCATGGTTATTGAAGCTTTGGGTTTGGGTCCCCGATACTACTGCGTCATGAGATCAAGGCATCCTGGGTTTTCTGAGCGGGTCTTCTTACTGGCGTGTTTTCTTCCTCATGAGAAGATATGCCTTTACCCCGTTTTTGGCTTGCCTCTCAGAGGTCCTTTTGTTAGAACACCTCATACCACTGAGATAGGCGCAGCAATAACCCACAGAATCATTCCCATAGATGAGTTACCTTATACTTGTGCAGCTTGTGAGGACTGCTTTTGGGACCATATGATGGACGGACTTATGGAAGTGTAAAGAGTTCCTCTATCTTTACTGTATAAGTTCCGAGAATGAATAAAGTTTAAATCTTGTTCGTATTTTGAATCTTGCTCTCTTTAAGACTTATCTTGGTGGTTAATCTTGATTAAAATTTTTCTCTAAGTCTCATATTCGTGAATCTTGCGAAATTATCACAAGTTGCGAGATGAGGACATCTCGCGTTTTTTAAGTGGGGTAGAATGTAAGATTCCTCCCCCAACCCCTTTTTGATGTCTAGTATCTTCCCCTGTAATCAATCCCTCTTCAGAAATATAAAAGACTTGTTTCTAACTGTTTTAACCTAGAGAGAGAAAATATTCTAGAGAGAGAATATTCAGATTTTGAATATTTTTGGATAGAAAAATATCTCTTCTAATTCAGAAGAGTTCCCCTGAAACAGAAATTCAAAAAGAATTTTCAATGTGCAATTGGAATTAATTGAAAATAGCTATAAAGAACCTTAGCCTAAGGGTCTAGATTTTCAGAAATCTTTAGACTATGGTCCAATTAAGGTTCCTATGGACCAATAGCATCAATCCATGTGTAGGGAGGAGATAAATCCAACTTGTAAAAAGAAAATACCAAAAATGAGTAAATGCTCACATGAGGTGAAGAGTTGAAAATGTACAAGATTTATTAGTAAAAAAACTATGTGCAATATTAAAAATATGAGATATTTTGGGTATAATGATTTTATTATGACACATATGTAAGGAAGGGGAGTCCCTTAAATGCTCACATAAGATGAAGAGTTGAAAATGTACAAGGATTATTAGTAAAAAACTATGAGCAATATTAAAAATATGACATATGTAAGGAAGGGGAATTCTTTAAAGGAGGTGCATATTTCACATAAGATGAAGAGTTGAAAATGTACAAGGATTATTAGTAAAAAAACTATGAGCAATATTAAAATGATTCCATTATGACACATATGTAAGGAAGAGGAGTTCTTTAAAGGAGGTGCATATTTCACATGCTTGAATGAGTTTTAAACTCATAAAAATTGAGATATTTCATCTCTCCTCTCTCCTCATTCAAGTCTAGTTCCAAAAAGTTAGCTTAACTGACCTAAAAATGGTCAAATATTGACCAAACTGATTTAGAAAATTCTAGAATCAGTTTGTTTGGTTAGGAGCTCAATTTTTCCTATAAATAGAAGCCTCCCCCTTGTTGAAAAATATATAGTGTTTATGCATCGTTACTCTACTCCACCTAAGCCAAGAACTGTGAATTCATTTAATAATTCACTAGTTTTTGGAGCTTCTCTCTTTCTTCAATCCCCATTAGTGGCTCCATCAACATACTTAACCAATTGATTGGTTGGGGGCCTCTACCGTGAACAAAGAATCAAGCAAGTTGTAAGGTAATTAGTGAATATTAATCTTTCTATAATTTCTCAATGTTTCTCTCTTCTCAACCCCTCTCAAGCTTGAGAAGTTTAATTGTTATGGTTTTTTTTTAATGCTATTGAAGTTTGAATAGTAGTGAAGAGTTATATAATGCTATTGAAGTTAATTTTCATTTATGTTTAAATTCTAATGATTTTTATGTAAATTCTCTCTCTCACTCAAGAAATGGTCATACTCATGAACCGTTCTCAATCCAAATCAAGCTTTTCATAAAGCTTTTCCTTAACCCAAGATTAAGCTATGCTTGAGGCCAAACTAATGGCTTTTTTCTATGCTTTTAGTTTATGTATATTAATGATTCAATCCATTATGGATTGATAATCCAATTAGAGATTATTTTAATTATTTTCTTAATGATAAGCATTATCCCTTAGAAAAATTGAGATTTATCAGTCATAGCAGCGGAGCTATGGCAAAATTTTTATAAAAATTATGCATAAAATAATTTCATTCAAAGCATAAAAAGAGGACTTCCTACCATATTCTAGGAATTATCATCCTAGATTAATTGAAAGAATTTCATTATAATCATGGAGAAATTAAATTTTAATATCATGCATAAAGGATAAGTTTTTATATCAAAAGTGTTATTTTTACCATTTTTATTTCATGTATAGAAGTATGCATAATGGATAAATTTTTATATCAAAAGTGTTATTTTTACCATTTTTATTTCATGCATAGAAGTATGCATAATGGATAAATTTTTATATCAAAAGTGTTATTTTTATCATTTTTAATTTTCATGCATAGAAGTATGTATAAAGGAAAATTTTTATATCAAAAGTGTTACTTTTATCATTTTTAATTTTCATGCATAGAAGTATGCATAAAGGAAAAATTTTTATATCAAAAGTGTTACTTTTATCATTTTTAATTTTCATGCATAGAAGTATGCATAAAAGAAATTTTTTTTTATATCAAAAGTGTTACTTTTATCATTTTTAATTTTCATGCATAGAAGTATGCATAAAAGTTGATTATTTTATTATAAAAGTGTGACTTTTATCATAATTGAATTTCATGCATAGAGGTATGTATAAAAGTTGATTATTTTATTGTAAGAGTGTTACTTTTATCATATTGGATTTCATGCATATAGGTATGCATAAAAGATATTCTTTTTATACTAAAAGTGTGATTTTCCTCATAAATGGATTTTATGCATAAATTACATGCATAAGAGAAATTCTTTTATTCTAAAAGTGTAATTCCTACCAAATTGAATTTATGCATAGGAAGATGCATAAAAGATTGATTCAAAAGTGTCATTCTCATCTAAATTGAATTTATGCATAGGAAGATGCATAAAAGATTGAATTTTAATTCAAAAGTATCATTTTCATTTAAAATGAATTTATGCATAGGAGGATGCAAAAAAAGATTGATTTTTACTTCGAAAGTATTAATCTCCTTAAATGGAATTTATGCATAAATAAATGTGTAAAGAAATCTTATATCAAATATAAGAGTTCTCTTGTATTCTATAAATAGATATGAGATGTGATAGGATGTGATAAGAGGTGTATAAGATGTGATAAGAGGTAATAAGATGAATTAAGATGTGATAAGATGTGTATGAGATGAGGTAAGAAGTGTATGTGATAGGATAAGATGTATATGGGTTGTGATGATAGGGCAAGAATGGATGTGATGTAAAAGATTAGATGTGAAGGCATATGGGGTTATATGAATGGGAATGTGGAAATGGATGTATGTATGTATGTGTGGATGTGGAGATGGGAGTGTGGATGTATGAATGTGAAAATGGATGTATGCATGAAGATGTATATGTATAGATGTGAATGTGGATGTAGATGTGGTTGTATAGATGTGAATGTGGAATGTGGATATGGATGTATGTATGTATGTGGATGTAGAGATGGATGTATAGATGTGAATGAAAATGTGGATGTGGATGTATGTGAATGTGGATGTAGATGTGGATGTATAGATGTGAATGTGGAAAGTGGATGTGGATGTATGTATGTATGTGGATGTGGATGTGGATGTATGTATGTATGTGGATGTAGATGTGGATGTATAGATGTGAATGGAAATGCGGATGTGGATGTATGTGAATGTGGATGTAGATGTGGATGTGGATGTATGTGAATGTGGATGTAGATGTGGATGTATAGATGTGAATGTGGAATGTGGATGTGGATGTATGTATGTATGTGGATGTAGATGTGGATGTATAGATGTGAATGAGAATGTGGATGTGGATGTATGTATGTATATGGATGTGGATGTGGATGTGGATGTATGAATGAGGACGTGATAGTGGATGTATGCATGTGGATGTGGATTTATGGATGTGGATATGGATGTGTATGTATGAATGTGGATATGGGATGTGGATGTATAAATGAGGATGTGAAAATGGAGGTAAGCATGTAGATGTGAATGTGGATGTGGATGTGGATGTATGGATGTGGATATGGATGTGAATATATGATATGTGATGTGAAGGAATCTGAAGTGAAGAGATGAAAAATGATGTGATTGGATGAGTACACATATAAATGGAATGTGGAATAAGTAATGTGGATTAATGAGGGATAATGTGGAAAAATGAGAGTTAATATAGAAATTGTATTTGTAAACTGTTTGTAAATGCTGTTTGTAAATGGCTGTTTTATGTCAAGAATGCTGGGGAAGCATTTTGACCGTCTTGTGTTTAAGGTCGTGGAGACCTAACTGATAAAGTTGCAACTGCTGACGGAGAGTCAATGGAGGACGTCTCGCGTAGCAAGGTCGACCGAGGTCTTGACCAGCCTCGGTTCGATTTAAATGGTGAGCTTCCGGTACGGTGGATGAGGGACCAAGGAAGCGGCCTATGAGTGAAGCGCTAGGTCACCTGCGAAGGATCCTAGAGGGTGCTGACCATACGGTGCTCGGGCTCTGGGTCGCCGAAGATACCCACACGTGCGTCGTGGAAGATATTGGAACATGGAGTAAGAGTTGTTTTGTGAAACCGGGCATGGATCTGGTTGATTGACCTTGCTGGTCTTCAATGGATGAGTCCATGGCTCTTTATATGGATCTGTTGGTTGATCTTGCTGATCTTCAACGAGAGTCCATCTTGATTTTTATAAGTGATTATATTGCCGAGTATTATGGGCTAGGAACTATTGAAAAGGCCCCTGTGTGGACAGGTGGTGAGCGTTCTAGTTGCCAATGATGCCATAGATACTCTGATGAAGGAATGATGGGAAATTATGAATCAACTGGATAAATTGGAAGATTGTGATCAGTGGTACTATGGTTTTCTTAAAGGATTGTTTTAAAGTTAGCTGATGCTAAGAAAAAGGCAATTTCATATTGGGTGTGTAAGTGGTGTGGCTAGTTTTATGTTTGCATGAACTTCCGGCTAGGGGGCCTTGGAACTCTTTTCCTTAGTACCCGGGACAAAACCTAACCAAATTCCAAATTGGATCCCATCACTACAGTGGTTGGGCGGTTGGCTAACCCATGGGATCGGATGGGGTTAGGCTGGACTGATGGATCCGTAAATCGAGATTTAAATTCTATTATTACGATAGATGAAGTAAATCCCGGATAGAAATTGTTCTATGGATAGGAATCAACGGCTGTGCCTCTTGATGGGGAAAAAAGCGTTGATCCCAATGATCCAAGTGCAAGTTCTTCCTTGATTTGATCAAGTACCGTTAAAGGTGCAGTCAGATCAGTTTGATCAGTAATGATCTTGACTACGTTAGAGTAAAGAGTTATCCTGGTGGAATCGCCCGTGCTTTCCGGGTAAAGGAAGTTTTTTCGGTTTCGGTTTTGGACAAACCGACGGATTAGTCTCTTGTCCGGATATCCGTGGGCGAGGCCCCGAGTGTGGGACCCCTGTCCCGCGCGAGAAGTGCTACTTCCACTGCTAGTACCCCGAATCCGTTGCTCGGTGGGGACAGGGATCTCACAGAATGGGACGAGTCCTTGTGTTGATATTCATATAACTAGAATGACGATAATGGCTTCAGCAAATAACTATGAGATTAGTGGATTGTGTTGACAGATTGCTACTGTTAACTCTTGACCCTTCCTGTGGATCAAGTTAAGGGATGACAAATTAAAAATCTATAAAATTGAAATCCCCCATGGAGTACCGTTCAAATGGAAATTTTGGTCTAATAGACCATTATTGTGTTAAAGATATGAATGATATGTTCTGAATGAATTGTTATCTGATAATGCGAGTATCTTTATCCCACGATTCTGTGGGGAACCGACCGATCTAAAGAACCCCAGAATCAGATGAATCAAAAATCAGATTTGAATCATAAATAAAGGGACTTAACAAGATTTTCCGTATTGATAGGAACATGGATCGAGGTCGTGGTGGTAGAAATGATAACCCCCAACTCAATGAGGAAGAGCTCGACTTAGATGTTTATAAAACTCTTCATAGTTCGCAGCCTGGGCCTTTCAAGTGTGAGGTCCCCCTGTTCCCACCGAGCAACGGATTCGGGTACTAGCAGCGGAAGTAGCACTTCTCGCGCGGGACAGGGGTCCCACATTTGGGGCCTCGTCCACGGATATCCGGACAAGAGACTAATCCGTCGGTTTTTCCAAAACCGAACCCGGAAAAAACTTCCCTTACCGGAAAGCACGGGCGATTCCACCAGGATAATTTTTTTTCTCTAACGAAGACAAGATCATTTCTGATCAAGCTGATCCAATTGTATCTTCAAGATACTAGATCAGATCAAGGAAGAAACTTGCACTTGGATCATTGGGATCAACGCTTTTTTCCCCATTCAAGAGGCACAGCCGTTGATTCCTATCCATAGAACAATTACTGTCCGGGATTTACTTTATCTATCGCATTAACAAAAGTTGAGTCTCGATTTACGGATCCATCAGTCCAGCCTAACCCCATCCGATCCCATGGGTTAGCCAACCGCCCAACCACTGTAGTGATGGGATCCAATTTGGAATTTGGTTAGGTTTTGTCCCGGGTACCAAGGAAAAGAGTTCCAAGGCCCCCTAGCCGGAAGTTCATGCAAACATAAAATTAGGCACACCACTTACACACCCAATATGAAATTGCCTTATTCTTAGCATCAGCTAAGAATAAGGCACACCACTTACACACCCAATATGAAATTGCCTTATTCTTAGCATCAGCTAACTTTAAAACAATCCTTTAATGAAACCATAGTACCACTGATCACAGTCTTCCAAATTATCCGGTTGATTCTCAAATTTCCCATCATTCCTTCATCATCAGAGTATCTATGGCATCATTGGCAACTAGAACGCTCACCACCTGTCCACTCAGAGGCCGTTTCCATAGTTCCTAGCCCATAATACTCGGCAATATAATCATTTATCAAGATGGACTCTCGTTGAAGATCAGCAAGATCAACCAACAGATCCATATAAAAGAGCCATGGACTCATCTGTTGAGGACCAGCAAGGTCAGTCAACCAGATCCATGCCCGGTTTCACAAAACAACTCTTACTCCTTGTTCCAATATCTTCCTCGACGCACGCGTGGGTATCCTAGGCGACCCAGAGCCCGAGCACCGTATGGTCAGCACCCTCTAGGATCCTTCGCAGGTGACCTAGCGCTTCACTCATAGGCCGCTTCCTTGGTCCCTCATCCACCGTACCGGAAGCTCACCATTTTAATCGAACCGAGGCTGGTCAAGACCTCGGTCGACCTTGCTACGCGAGACGTCCTCCATTGACTCTCCGTCAGCAGTTGCAACTTTATCACTTAGGTCTCCACGACCTTAATCACAAGACGGTCAAAATGCTTCCCCAGCATTCTTGACATAAAACAGCCATTTACAAACAGCATTTACAAACAGTTTACAAATACAGTTTCTATATTAACTCTCATTTTTCCACATTGTTCCTCATTAATCCACATTACTTATTCCACATTCCATTTATATGTGTACTCATCCAATCACTTCATTTTCCATCTCTTCACTTCAAATTCCTTCACATCACATATCATATATTCACATCCATACATCCACATCCATATCCACATTCACATCCATACATCCACATCTACATACTTATCTCCATTTTCACATCTTCATTTATACATCCACATCCCATATCCACATTCATACATACACATCCATACATCCACATCCACATCCACATTCACATCCATACATCCACATCTACATGCTTACCTCCATTTTCACATCCTCATTTATACATCCACATCCCATATCCACATTCATACATACACATCCATACATCCACATCTACATCCACATACATACATACATCTACATCCACATTCACATTCACATACATCCACATCTACATCCACATACATACATACATCCACATCCACATTCCACATTCACATCTATACATCCACATCTACATCCACATTCACATACATCCACATCCACATTCCCATTCACATCTATACATCCACATCCATTCACATCTATACATCCACATCTACATCCACATTCACATCTATGCATATATATCTTCATGCATATATCCATTTTCACGTTCATACATCCACATCTACATGCTTACCTCCATTTTCACATCCTCATTTATACATCCACATCCCATATCCACATTCATACATACACATCCATACATCCACATCTACATCCACATACATACATACATCCACATCCACATTCACATTCACATACATCCACATCCACATTCCCATACATCCACATCTATACATCCACATTCCACATTCACATCTATACATCCACATCTACATTCACATTCACATACATCCACATCTACATTCACATTCACATACATCCACATCCACATCCACATTCCACATTCATATCTATACATCCACATCTACATCCACATTCACATACATCCACATCCACATTCCCATTCACATCTATACATCCACATCCATTCACATCTATACATCCACATCTACATCCACATTCACATCTATGCATATATATCTTCATGCATATATCCATTTTCACGTTCATACATCCACACTCCCATCTCCACATCCACACATCCACATACATACATCCATTTCCACATTCCCATTTATATAACCCCATATACCTTCACATCTAATCTTTTACATCACATCCATTCTCGCCCTATCACAACCCATATACATCTTATCCTATCACATACACTTCTTACCTCATCCCCCCATACACATCTTAATTCATCTTATCACCTCCTAACTTATTTCATAAGCATCTTATCACCTCTTATCACACCTCTTATCACATCTCTTATCACCTCCTTACTTATTTCATAAGCATCTTATCACACCTCTTATCACATCCTATCACATCTCTTATCTATTTATAGAATACAAGAGAATTCTTACATTTGATATAAGATTTCTTTACACATTTATTTATGAATAAATTCTATTTAAGGAGATTAATACTTTCAAAGTAAAAATCAATCTTTTATGCATCTTCCTATGCATAAATTCATTTTTAATGAAAATGATACTTTTGAATTAAATTTTAATCTTTTATGCATTTTTCTATACATAAATTCAATTTAGATGAGAATGACACTTTTGAATTAAAAATTCAATCTTTTATGCATCTTCTTATGCATAAATTCAATTTGGTAGGAATTACACTTTTAGAATAAAAAAATTTCTCTTATGCATCTAAGTTAAGCATAAAATCCATTTATGAGGAAAATCACACTTTTAGTATAAAAAGAATATCTTTTATGTATACCTATATGCATGAAATTCAATTATGATAAAAGTCACACTTTTATAATAAAATAATCAACTTTTATGCATACCTCTATGCATGAAATCCAATATGATAAAAGTAACACTTTTGATATAAAAATTTTTCCATTATGCATACTTCTATGCATGAAATAAAAATGGTAAAAATAACACTTTTGATATAAAAATTTATCCATTATGCATACTTCTATGCATGAAATAAAAATGGTAAAAATAACACTTTTGATATAAAAATTTATCCATTATGCCTAATATTAAAATTCAATTTCTCGATGATTGTAATGAAATTCTTTCAATTAATCTAGGATGATAATTCCTAGAATATGGTAGGAAGTCCTCTTTTTATGCTTTGAATGAGATTATTTTATGCATAATTTTTATAAAAATTTTGCCATAGCTCCGCTGCTATGACTGATAAATCTCAATTTTTCTAAGGGATAATGCTTATCATTAAGGAAATAATTAAAATGATCTCTAATTGGATTATTAATCCATAATGGATTGAATCATCAATATTCATAAACTAAAAGCATAGAAAAAAGCCATTAATTTAGCCTCAAGCATAGCTTAATCTTGGGTTAAGGAAAAGCTTTATGAAAAGCTTGATTTGGATTGAGAACGGGTCATGAGTATGACCATTTCTTGAGTGAGAGAGAGAATTTACATAAGAATCATTAGAATTTAATCATAAATGAAAATTAACTTCAATAGCATTTATTAAATTATGTAACTCTTCACTACTATTCAAACTTCAATAGCATTTAAAAAAAACCATACCAATTAAACTTCTCAAGCTTGAGAGGGGTTGAGAAGAGAGAAACATTGAGAAATTATAGAAAGATCAATATTCACTAATTACCTTACAACTTGCTTGATTCTTTGTTCACGGTAGAGGCCCCCAACCAATCAATTGGTTAAGTATGTTGATGGAGCCACTAATGGGGATTGAAGAAAGAGGGAAGCTCCAAAAACTAGTGAATTATTAAATGAATTCACAGTTCTTGGCTTAGGTGGAGTAGAGTAACGATGCATAAACACTATATATTTTTCAACAAGGGGGAGGCTTCTATTTATAGGAAAAATTGAGCTCCTAACCAAACAAACTGATTCTAGAATTTTCTAAATCAGTTTGGTCAATATTTGACCATTTTTAGGTCAGTTAAGCTAACTGTTTGGAACTAGACTTAAATGAGGAGAGAGGAGAGATGAAATATCTCAATTTTTATGAGTTTAAAACTCATTCAAGCATGTGAAATATGCACCTCCTTTAAAGAACTCCCCTTCCTTACATATGTCATATTTTTAATATTGCTCATAGTTTTTTACTAATAAACCTTGTACATTTTCAACTCTTCATCTTATGTGAAATATGTGTTGGAATTAGGGTTGCAGGAATGCACACACAACTTCAAGAAGATGAGGAAGCTTAAGCACAACACAATAGTGTATTATGAGTGCCAAAAATGAAAGATAACTAGCCCTAGAAGATAATGGGCGTATATACAATGCACGGGGGAAAAAACCTCCTAGTGAGGGAAAAAGTGCCCCGGCGGTCCTAAGTGTGTTCACACACATCACTACTATAATATGGTAACAAATCCCCCCTGGAGTGATGCGGTGAACAAGAGCTAGCACTCATGTATAGGGAAGTGTCTAGCTATGTGGACGAATCCACAAAAGGGAGTAAGCCCAAAGCTTTGCGAAAAGCTTCGAACTTCTCACGAGGCAGAGCCTTTGTGAAAAGGTCTGCAAGGTTATCCTGTGTTGGCACATAAGCCAAACTGATCTCTCCTGCAGAGAGTCTCTCCCTGACATAATGGTAGTGCACCTCAATGTGCTTCGTACGAGCATGGAACACTGGGTTCCGCGCAACTGCCAATGCGCTCTGACTGTCAGTGAAGATGGTGGTGGCAGATGGCTGCCCAACACCCAAATCAGCCATAAGGCGTCTGAGCCACACACACTCAACCGTAGCTGTGAAAGCTGCCCTGTACTCAGCTTCACAACTAGAAGTGGCCACAGTAGGCTGCTTCTTGCTCAACCATGATATGCATGAGCTTCCAAGCATGAAGCAAAAACCACTCGTGGACACGCGTGTGTCATAACAACCAGCCCAGTCAGAATCTGAAAAAACATGTAAATCTGGCGGCAATGATCCCCCCTTGGGATAAAACAACCCAAGATGCCGAGTACCACTCAAATAGCGAAAGATACGCTTCACTGCCTGCCAATGCTTAATGCCTGGGCTATGCATAAATCTGCTCACTTGTGAGACTGCAAACTGAATGTCTGGCCTCGTAATGCATACATAAATGAGGCAACCAACAGCTGTCTGATAGAGTGTGACATCAAAGTGATCTCCAGCATCATGAAGACTCAACTTCAAACCTGTCTCCATTGGAGTAGCAATAGGCTTGCAGTCTTCAAGGCCAAATCTCCGCAACAATGTCTCAATATACTTTGTCTGACACAAAGCAATACCTCCATCACACTGCTTAAATTGTATCCCCAAATAATGATGCAAATGCCCCAAATCTGACATCTCAAAAGAGGCATTCAAATCAGCCTTAAAATCAGCAATATGACTCTCATTTGGTCCTGTGAGCAGCATGTCATCGACATAGAGAGCAATGATTAGATGTACACCATCCACACGTTTAACATACAAAGTGCTTTCTGTTGGACTATTCTGAAACCCATGTGCAGTTAAATATGCATGTATCTTTTCATACCAAGCTCGTGGAGCTTGCTTTAAACCATATAAAGCCTTTTTTAACCTGCACACTTTGTTTTCCTGCCCTCTTTGAACAAAACCACGAGGCTGCGATACATACACCTCCTCATGCAATTCTCCATTTAAGAACGCAGTCTTTATGTCCAGCTGATGTACATTCCAACCATTATGAGCTGCTAATGCACAGATGCTACGAACAGTGGTCATACGACATGTGGGAGCAAAAGTCTCATCAAAATCAATGCCCTTCTCTTGAGCATAACCTTTTGCAACAAGCCTAGCCTTATGGCGATCCACTGTGCCATCAGGCTTACGCTTCAATTTGTATACCCACTTAGTGCCAATGGCCTTCTTGCCAGGGGGCAAGTCACATAAAGACCATGTACTATTCTTCATAATAGCATCGTATTCTGCTTGCATAGCAGCCATCCAATTTTCTGAACTTTGTGCCTCATCAAACGAAACAGGCTCACTTTCATCGCACATACTAGAAACAGCCAATGCATAACAATCTGACGCATAAGAGGCACCATGAGAGCCAGAACGAGTGCGACTAGACAAAGGGGCATCCAACTTGCTGTCACGCAAAGTCTGCACCAGCCATCTAGGCATATTCCTAGAGCCCTCAATCTCTTGTCTCTCATCCTCAAGTGCATCATGCACATCTGCATCAGATATAGGCTGATCTGTGCCATCATTTAAAACCTGCATAGGCTGAAAAACTGCCTCATGAGGTATTGCACTTGACTGTGCACCACTGAAAAGAGGCAACAATGTATCATAGACATCACGTGAGCTGATATCTGTCTCCTTAGTACATGAAACCAAGGGCTGAACTGCATCTTCCACAAATACAACATCACGGCTAACCAAAATGCGCTTTGTCTGTGGATGATACAAACGATAGCCTTTGCTCTCAGCACTATATCCAACAAAAATACATTTGACAGCTTTGTCATCCAATTTTCTGCGATGTTGCACAGGCACTAATGCATATGCCAGGCAACCAAAAACACGTAAATGGCCAACAGATGGCTTGCGGCTATGCCAAGCCTCATATGGAGTGACAACCTGTAATGCTTTGGTGGGACACCTGTTTAGTACATAAGTGGCACACATGACAGCCTCAAGCCAAAAACTATGTGGTAGACTTTGACTCTTAACCATACATCTTGCCATTTCCATGAGAGACCTGTTTTTTCTCTCAGCCACACCATTTTGCTGTGGTGTATACGGCACTGTACATTGGTGTTTTATCCCACGCTCAGCCAGAAATGCATTAAATTCTGAAGACATATACTCCCCCCCTCGATCTGAACGGAGGGTGCCATCTTACTTTCTGACACATTTTCAGCCATAACCAAAAACTGTTTGAAGCACAAAAACACTTCGGACTTTGCCTTCAAAGGATATACCCATGCATGCCTGGTAAAATCATCAATGAAAGTCACGAAGTAAAGGTAGTTTCCAAATGATGGAGTTTGCATGGGACCACAAACATCACTGTGAACAAGCTGCAATCTACGTTCAGCTCTCACTGATCCATCTTTGGGAAAGGAAGCACGCTGCATTTTACCCAATATGCAGCCCTCACAAACATGCTTGACAGGTGCCTCAAGCTTAGGCAAAGAAGACACCATTTCAGATTTCTGCAGGCGCAGCAAACTTGCAAAATTCAGATGACCAAAACGTGCATGCCACAGTTTTGCATTTGAAATAGCCTGCGTATCCATAATAGCACATGCTGAATCCTCTACACATTTGCCATCCATATTGAGCTTATACAGCCCTCGACATAGTGAACCAGATGCTACAATGATGTCACCACAAGAGAGATCATGAACAGTACATCTGTCATCCACAAATTTTACAACCAAACCTGTTTTGGCAAATGCGGAGACTGACAGCAGATTCTTTTTGATCCCTGGCACATACAATGCATCAAAAAGTGTAAAGGTGTTGCCATTTGCAACATTCAGCACAATCTGTCCAACTCCTTCAACGGGATAAGAGGAGTTATTGGCACAAGTGACAGTATTTCCTGTGGGAGCAGACTCAAGGAAAGTGAATAAACTGCGCTGCGAGGTGATATGCTTAGTGGCACCACTGTCAAAGTACCATACATCTGAATCTACTGCAGACATACATGTGTCATGCAAAGATGGGTCATAACTGCACTGCGCATTGAATGCCCATTCTGTATCTAGCACAACATTAGCAGATTCATTGTTAGAAGGAGAGGCATCTGCAACAGCCATACCAGCCTCTTTCTTCTTAGCCTCTTTCGCAGCCAGCTTAGGACACGCTTTGATGACATGATCATTTCCCTTACAGTACTTGCAAAATGTCTTCTGTTTGTCACCCTTCTTCTCATCTTTGTCTTCCTTCTTTGGTTGCGCAGCATTTGCAGATTTCTGCTTACTAGAAGAAAAGCCAGCTTTACCTTTCCCGCTTCTCTGACTAGCAACGAAAGCTTGATCTGCGACACGCATAATATTCCTGTTTTGCCTTGACTGGTCTTCTTGCAGCAAAACAGAAACTAACTCCTCAAATGATAAGGCATTGGGATTGCCTTTCATCATCAAGCGAAGAGTGGAAGCAAAACCCTGATAAGAATCTGGTAGACCATTCAAAACAGTCTGCACAAGTGAACTGTCTGACAGGATTTCATCTGCAGAAATGAGCTGCTCTTTGAAATCCTTGATCTTTGTCAAAAAGCTATCCATAGAATCACCTTCGTTCATATGCTCACTCTCCAACTGTTTTCGGAGATAAGCAACACGAGCCTCATTTCTTGCCTGATACAATGTGGCAAGTACATCCCAAGCATCCTTAGAAGTCCTGCAGGAGCGAATATGTGGGATAATGGTACGTTTGACAGACAGCGCAATCAAGGCATGAGCCTGCGCATCTCTACCATCCCAACGAATCTGCTCTGCTGAAAGTGGTGGTTCTCGAACAGCTGCTACAGCACTTGTGCCTGCACCATCATCAACAGTACCTGTTTCTGATGTGTTTGCAGCATTCCCAGCCACAATAGGACGTGCATCAATACCCTGCACAATGTTCCATAACCCCTTTGCTACCAATACATGTCGCATCATATATGCCCACAATGGATAGTTGGTGCCATCCAACTTATCCTCAGCAGCCAACATGCGGAATACATCATTGTTGTCAGCCATGGCCAATGACTGTACTACTAGATGTAAATGCTGTCTGTAAGAGGAAAACCTGTATAAAATCGACCTGTGCTATGTAGCACAGCCCAAAACAGACGAATGGGCACCTGTCCTGCAGATTTTAATCTTGACAGAAAATCTGCACAGTAGGACGATTTTGCCTGCGCAGTACTTGGAATGCAAAAACGGAGGGCGAAATGACTTCAGATCAAAATTCTGAAACGATCGAGCCCTTTGGGCTCGCCCACGGCATATACTAACCTGCAGACGCTCGTGAAACCTCGTCGCAATCGGAGGAGATGAAGCGGCAGGTGCCGGTGATGCTGCCCGGGAGGAGGAAGCCTGCTCTGATACCAATTGTTGGAATTAGGGTTGCAGGAATGCACACACAACTTCAAGAAGATGAGGAAGCTTAAGCACAACACAATAGTGTATTATGAGTGCCAAAAATGAAAGATAACTAGCCCTAGAAGATAATGGGCGTATATACAATGCACGGGGGAAAAAACCTCCTAGTGAGGGAAAAAGTGCCCCGGCGGTCCTAAGTGTGTTCACACACATCACTACTATAATATGGTAACAATATGCACCTCCTTTAAAGAACTCCCCTTCCTTACATATGTCATACTTTTAATATTGCTCATAATTTTTTACTAATAAACCTTGTACATTTTCAACTCTTCATCTTATGTGAAATATGCACCTCCTTTAAAGAACTCCTCTTCCTTACATATGTCATACTTTTAATATTGCTCATAATTTTTTACTAATAAACCTTGTACATTTTCAACTCTTCATCTTATGTGAAATATGCACCTCCTTTAAAGAACTCCTCTTCCTTACATATGTCATACTTTTAATATTGCTCATAATTTTTTACTAATAAACCTTGTACATTTCCAACTCTTCATCTTATGTGAAATATGCACCTCCTTTAAAGAACTCCTCTTCCTTACATATGTCATACTTTTAATATTGCTCATAATTTTTTACTAATAAACCTTGTACATTTTCAACTCTTCATCTTATGTGAGCATTTACTCATTTTTGGGTATCTTCTTTTTCAAATTGGATTTATCTCCTCCCTACACATGGATTGATGCTATTGGCCCATAGGAACCTTAATTGGACCATAATCCAAAAATTTCTGAAAATCTAGACCCTTAGACTAAGGTCCTTTATACACATTTCTAATTAATTCCAATTGCACATTGGAAAGTTCTTTTTTGAATTTCTGTTTCAGGGGAACTTATTTTAATAAGATGAGATAATTTTCTATCTAAAAATATTAAAAATCTGAATATTCTCTCTCTAGAATATTTTCTCTCTCTAAGTTAAAACAGTTAGAAACAAGTCTTTTATATTTCTGAAGAGGGATTGATTATAGCAGAAGATACTAGACATCAAAAAGGGGTTTGGGGGAGGAATCTTACATTCTACCCCACTTAAAAAACGCGAGATGTCCTCATCTCGCAAACTGGGATAATTTCGCAAGATGCACGAATTATGAGACTTAGAGAAAAATTTAAATCAGGATTAACCACCAAGAAAAAGTCTCAAAGAGAGCAAGATTCAAGATAAGAACAAGATTTAAACTTTATTCATTCTCGGAACTTATATAGTAAAGATAGAAGAACTCTTTACACTTCCATAAGCCCGTCCATCATATGATCACAAAAGCAGCACTCACAAGCTGCACAAGTATAGGGTAACTCATCTATGGGAATGATTCTGCTGGTTATTGCCGCACCTATCTCAGTGGTATGAGGTGATCTAACAAAAGGACCTCTGAGAGGCAAGCCAAAAACGGGGTAAAGGCATATCTTCTCATGAGGAAGAAAACACGCCAATAAGAAGACCCGCTCAGAAAACCCAGGATGCCTTGATCTCATGACGCAGTAGTATCGGGGACCCAAACCCAAGGCTTCAATAACCATGGCCAAGCGGACATTGTTGCGAAAGTGCTGCTGACCCCAGGGTGTTACCCTAGTTATGTCTTGATAGGTCCGCCATTTGGTCTGCGCTACAGAAGTTCCCAAGTGAGGGAAAAGTGAGCGCTCATACTGTTCTATAAAATCCTTCTTCACAGACTCACTTGCGTCTTGAAGGTGAGGAATCATTATGGATAAAACTAATTCTTGTTGCCAAGCCATGAAGGAGATTAGGAAGAAAGGAGATCGATGGGAGTAAGATTACTGTGAGCGACAAGTAAAAGTTACGACTTATATAAAGGAAGGAGCTAGCGTAACTTAGAAGCCAACGGTAGCTTGCCACTGAAGTTTTACCGTCTTTCCATGATTTGGGTTTGGCACAATTTTCTATAGAAGGCATTAAGAACTTTGAGATGAGGAGATAAAAGAAGTTCGTAAGTTAAATCACTTACTTTCTTTGGTCCACAATATCTGGGAGATAACTTCTTATACTTCCCAAGAGATAAAGAACTTCTTTTGTGCCGTACTCGAATGAAGACCAAAACCTTGGTATCCAAAACACCGATTTTCACTTCTGAACTCATTGTTCTGAATCCTTAAAACAGCGTGACTCCTGAGAAGTATTCTAGGGAAAGGGTCTTCCTTTTTTTAAACAGAATCTTTCTTTTATTTTTGAGAGGGAATAATTTTAAGATCAAAAAGGGAGATTCTTACTCCTGTATGCCTCGAAGGCTGGGGAGGAATCTTACATTCTACCCCACTTAAAAAAGTGCGAGATGTCCTCATCTCGCCAAGTAGAGGACAACTCTTTTTCTTAAGATCCAATTTATTCTAGGGTTCCTTATATTCTGGTCAACCCAACAGAATACGGGGATAAATATCCCTTATATAGAACTCATCATTAAATAAATTCATTTCAGATCATATCATTCATATCTTTAACACGATAATGGTCCATCAGATCGAAATTTTTTCTTTCTGAACATTCCTCCACGGGAATTTCAGTCAAGCAAGTTTTCAATTTGTCATCCCTTAACTTGATATACCGAGTCAAGTGTTAACAGTAGTACTTTGACAGCACAATCCACTAATCTCATAGTGATTTGTTGAAATCATTATCATCATTTATCATTACAGGGACTCGTCCCATTCATCCTCATTGCGGTTTTGCTCAAGTTATTATATTTCAACTAAATTTTAAAAATCATCATTTTTCAATCAGAATCCCAATCAATTCATCAGTTCCCAAACAGAATTAAAAATCATATCAACCACATTCAAATTCATCATCTGGATAGCATTAACACTTATAATTTCAAGTCTTAGATTTACTCGTATATACTGTCAGTAAAGAGCTGCAGTTATACTCTCGGTATATACGGTAGTCACGGCCCTTGGAATTATAAGGTAAATACCATCATGTCTAGGCCTCAAGCAAGTCCGGGATTCTATATAATTGCGGTACTTCCATCTGAAGACCCAATTACCAAATTACGAATTTCAATTTGAATATCAAATTGTATGAATTATATCACACAATTACAACCTTTTTGTGTTTCTTGATAAATTTCTGACCTATTTGTCTTCTCAATTGATCTTTATTAACCAAATGCTCTGATACCAACTGTGAGGTCCCCCTGTTCCCACCGAGCAACGGATTCGGGTACTAGCAGCGGAAGTAGCACTTCTCGCGCGGGACAGGGGTCCCACATTTGGGGCCTCGTCCACGGATATCCGGACAAGAGACTAATCCGTCGGTTTTTCCAAAACCGAACCCGGAAAAAACTTCCCTTACCGGAAAGCACGGGCGATTCCACCAGGATAATTTTTTTTCTCTAACGAAGACAAGATCATTTCTGATCAAACTGATCCAATTGTATCTTCAAGATACTAGATCAGATCAAGGAAGAAACTTGCACTTGGATCATTGGGATCAACGCTTTTTTCCCCATTCAAGAGGCACAGCCGTTGATTCCTATCCATAGAACAATTACTGTCCGGGATTTACTTTATCTATCGCATTAACAAAAGTTGAGTCTCGATTTACGGATCCATCAGTCCAGCCTAACCCCATCCGATCCCATGGGTTAGCCAACCGCCCAACCACTGTAGTGATGGGATCCAATTTGGAATTTGGTTAGGTTTTGTCCCGGGTACCAAGGAAAAGAGTTCCAAGGCCCCCTAGCCGGAAGTTCATGCAAACATAAAATTAGGCACACCACTTACACACCCAATATGAAATTGCCTTATTCTTAGCATCACCTAACTTTAAAACAATCCTTTAATGAAACCATAGTACCACTGATCACAGTCTTCCAAATTATCCGGTTGATTCTCAAATTTCCCATCATTCCTTCATCATCAGAGTATCTATGGCATCATTGGCAACTAGAACGCTCACCACCTGTCCACTCAGAGGCCGTTTCCATAGTTCCTAGCCCATAATACTCGGCAATATAATCATTTATCAAGATGGACTCTCGTTGAAGATCAGCAAGATCAACCAACAGATCCATATAAAAGAGCCATGGACTCATCTGTTGAGGACCAGCAAGGTCAGTCAACCAGATCCATGCCCGGTTTCACAAAACAACTCTTACTCCTTGTTCCAATATCTTCCTCGACGCACGCGTGGGTATCCTAGGCGACCCAGAGCCCGAGCACCGTATGGTCAGCACCCTCTAGGATCCTTCGCAGGTGACCTAGCGCTTCACTCATAGGCCGCTTCCTTGGTCCCTCATCCACCGTACCGGAAGCTCACCATTTTAATCGAACCGAGGCTGGTCAAGACCTCGGTCGACCTTGCTACGCGAGACGTCCTCCATTGACTCTCCGTTAGCAGTTGCAACTTTATCAGTTAGGTCTCCACGACCTTAATCACAAGACGGTCAAAATGCTTCCCCAGCATTCTTGACATAAAACAGCCATTTACAAACAGCATTTACAAACAGTTTACAAATACATTTTCTATATTAACTCTCATTTTTCCACATTGTTCCTCATTAATCCACATTACTTATTCCACATTCCATTTATATGTGTACTCATCCAATCACTTCATTTTCCATCTCTTCACTTCAAATTCCTTCACATCACATATCATATATTCACATCCATACATCCACATCCATATCCACATTCACATCCATACATCCACATCTACATACTTATCTCCATTTTCACATCTTCATTTATACATCCACATCCCATATCCACATTCATACATACACATCCATACATCCACATCCACATCCACATTCACATCCATACATCCACATCTACATGCTTACCTCCATTTTCACATCCTCATTTATACATCCACATCCCATATCCACATTCATACATACACATCCATACATCCACATCTACATCCACATACATACATACATCCACATCCACATTCACATTCACATACATCCACATCTACATCCACATACATACATACATCCACATCCACATTCCACATTCACATCTATACATCCACATCTACATCCACATTCACATACATCCACATCCACATTCCCATTCACATCTATACATCCACATCCATTCACATCTATACATCCACATCTACATCCACATTCACATCTATGCATATATATCTTCATGCATATATCCATTTTCACGTTCATACATCCACATCTACATGCTTACCTCCATTTTCACATCCTCATTTATACATCCACATCCCATATCCACATTCATACATACACATCCATACATCCACATCTACATCCACATACATACATACATCCACATCCACATTCACATTCACATACATCCACATCCACATTCCCATACATCCACATCTATACATCCACATTCCACATTCACATCTATACATCCACATCTACATTCACATTCACATACATCCACATCTACATTCACATTCACATACATCCACATCCACATCCACATTCCACATTCATATCTATACATCCACATCTACATCCACATTCACATACATCCACATCCACATTCCCATTCACATCTATACATCCACATCCATTCACATCTATACATCCACATCTACATCCACATCCACATTCCCATTCACATCTATACATCCACATTCCCATTCACATCTATACATCCACATCTACATCCACATTCACATCTATGCATATATATCTTCATGCATATATCCATTTTCACGTTCATACATCCACACTCCCATCTCCACATCCACACATCCACATACATACATCCATTTCCACATTCCCATTTATATAACCCCATATACCTTCACATCTAATCTTTTACATCACATCCATTCTCGCCCTATCACAACCCATATACATCTTATCCTATCACATACACTTCTTACCTCATCCCCCCATACACATCTTAATTCATCTTATCACCTCCTAACTTATTTCATAAGCATCTTATCACCTCTTATCACACCTCTTATCACATCTCTTATCACCTCCTTACTTATTTCATAAGCATCTTATCACACCTCTTATCACATCCTATCACATCTCTTATCTATTTATAGAATACAAGAGAATTCTTACATTTGATATAAGATTTCTTTACACATTTATTTATGAATAAATTCTATTTAAGGAGATTAATACTTTCAAAGTAAAAATCAATCTTTTATGCATCTTCCTATGCATAAATTCATTTTTAATGAAAATGATACTTTTGAATTAAATTTTAATCTTTTATGCATTTTTCTATACATAAATTCAATTTAGATGAGAATGACACTTTTGAATTAAAAATTCAATCTTTTATGCATCTTCTTATGCATAAATTCAATTTGGTAGGAATTACACTTTTAGAATAAAAAAATTTCTCTTATGCATCTAAGTTAAGCATAAAATCCATTTATGAGGAAAATCACACTTTTAGTATAAAAAGAATATCTTTTATGTATACCTATATGCATGAAATTCAATTATGATAAAAGTCACACTTTTATAATAAAATAATCAACTTTTATGCATACCTCTATGCATGAAATCCAATATGATAAAAGTAACACTTTTGATATAAAAATTTTTCCATTATGCATACTTCTATGCATGAAATAAAAATGGTAAAAATAACACTTTTGATATAAAAATTTATCCATTATGCATACTTCTATGCATGAAATAAAAATGGTAAAAATAACACTTTTGATATAAAAATTTATCCATTATGCCTAATATTAAAATTCAATTTCTCGATGATTGTAATGAAATTCTTTCAATTAATCTAGGATGATAATTCCTAGAATATGGTAGGAAGTCCTCTTTTTATGCTTTGAATGAGATTATTTTATGCATAATTTTTATAAAAATTTTGCCATAGCTCCGCTGCTATGACTGATAAATCTCAATTTTTCTAAGGGATAATGCTTATCATTAAGGAAATAATTAAAATGATCTCTAATTGGATTATTAATCCATAATGGATTGAATCATCAATATTCATAAACTAAAAGCATAGAAAAAAGCCATTAATTTAGCCTCAAGCATAGCTTAATCTTGGGTTAAGGAAAAGCTTTATGAAAAGCTTGATTTGGATTGAGAACGGGTCATGAGTATGACCATTTCTTGAGTGAGAGAGAGAATTTACATAAGAATCATTAGAATTTAATCATAAATGAAAATTAACTTCAATAGCATTTATTAAATTATGTAACTCTTCACTACTATTCAAACTTCAATAGCATTTAAAAAAAACCATACCAATTAAACTTCTCAAGCTTGAGAGGGGTTGAGAAGAGAGAAACATTGAGAAATTATAGAAAGATCAATATTCACTAATTACCTTACAACTTGCTTGATTCTTTGTTCACGGTAGAGGCCCCCAACCAATCAATTGGTTAAGTATGTTGATGGAGCCACTAATGGGGATTGAAGAAAGAGGGAAGCTCCAAAAACTAGTGAATTATTAAATGAATTCACAGTTCTTGGCTTAGGTGGAGTAGAGTAACGATGCATAAACACTATATATTTTTCAACAAGGGGGAGGCTTCTATTTATAGGAAAAATTGAGCTCCTAACCAAACAAACTGATTCTAGAATTTTCTAAATCAGTTTGGTCAATATTTGACCATTTTTAGGTCAGTTAAGCTAACTTTTTGGAACTAGACTTAAATGAGGAGAGAGGAGAGATGAAATATCTCAATTTTTATGAGTTTAAAACTCATTCAAGCATGTGAAATATGCACCTCCTTTAAAGAACTCCCCTTCCTTACATATGTCATATTTTTAATATTGCTCATAGTTTTTTACTAATAAACCTTGTACATTTTCAACTCTTCATCTTATGTGAAATATGCACCTCCTTTAAAGAACTCCCCTTCCTTACATATGTCATACTTTTAATATTGCTCATAATTTTTTACTAATAAACCTTGTACATTTTCAACTCTTCATCTTATGTGAAATATGCACCTCCTTTAAAGAACTCCTCTTCCTTACATATGTCATACTTTTAATATTGCTCATAATTTTTTACTAATAAACCTTGTACATTTTCAACTCTTCATCTTATGTGAAATATGCACCTCCTTTAAAGAACTCCTCTTCCTTACATATGTCATACTTTTAATATTGCTCATAATTTTTTACTAATAAACCTTGTACATTTCCAACTCTTCATCTTATGTGAAATATGCACCTCCTTTAAAGAACTCCTCTTCCTTACATATGTCATACTTTTAATATTGCTCATAATTTTTTACTAATAAACCTTGTACATTTTCAACTCTTCATCTTATGTGAGCATTTACTCATTTTTGGGTATCTTCTTTTTCAAATTGGATTTATCTCCTCCCTACACATGGATTGATGCTATTGGCCCATAGGAACCTTAATTGGACCATAATCCAAAAATTTCTGAAAATCTAGACCCTTAGACTAAGGTCCTTTATACACATTTCTAATTAATTCCAATTGCACATTGGAAAGTTCTTTTTTGAATTTCTGTTTCAGGGGAACTTATTTTAATAAGATGAGATAATTTTCTATCTAAAAATATTAAAAATCTGAATATTCTCTCTCTAGAATATTTTCTCTCTCTAAGTTAAAACAGTTAGAAACAAGTCTTTTATATTTCTGAAGAGGGATTGATTATAGCAGAAGATACTAGACATCAAAAAGGGGTTTGGGGGAGGAATCTTACATCAAGGGTGAAGGGGAACACTTGGGCGAGGCTATAGAGAAGTGGATCGAAGCAATGGAAGAGTACTTTGATGTCACTAGGTACAACGATGGCTCTTGCAAGGCTAAAGATAGTAGAAACAACCAGAGTAGCATGGAGAAACCGCTTCGAGACAAACCGTCTGGATCGGAATACCCAGACATGGAATGATCTCAAAATTTACCTAAGGATGAGGTTCTGTCCTCCCGGATTTTTAGAAACAAAGATGAATGAATTCTTAGAGCTAACCCAAGGGAGCAAAACTATTGAAGTATATCACCAAGCGTTCGCTCTCCTTCTCAAATACTTGCCACCATTGAATGAATAACAGCTGATGGCCAGGTTCATTCGGGGACTGAACAAACCTTTGAATATTTTGGTGAAGAACGCCAAGCCAGTTTCCATGGCCGAAGCAGTGCAGATGGTGAAGGATTTCTCCAAGGCCTTTGATGTGAAGGTCCCACCAAAGCTAGCACCATCACCTTTCAAAAGGTTTTTAGTTCAAGAAGGTGATTCCAACCACCTAAGAGATATCAGGTTCAAGAAGGTGATTCCAACCTTCCACCGCCTAAGAGATATCAGGGTCAAGCCCAGGATATGGGAAGTTCCACAATGGAAGAAATGTCCTTTTTTCGAAACTCAATCCCCTGGAATTCAACTTCAGAAGTTCCACCCTTGAACAAGGGAGTGAAATGCTTTAACTGTCAAGGATTTGGACATCGCAGTATGGATTGTCCAACTCCTTTTGGATCAAGGTTTTTAGGGCAAGGAAATCAGGGATCAAGATTCTAGACTCCAGCTCCTTCCTTCCAGAGTAATCAGGTTTCTATCCACCAAAATCAGGGAAATCCCAGAGAGGTAGACCCTCTAATCAACCTGTAGTTTCAAACCAAAGTAATGCAAGACCTCTGCCTTAGAATAGGGGAAGTCAAAGAGAGTTGTTTCCAAATTGGTCGTCCACTTCCAAGGTAGTAATGCTGGAAGTAAATAAGAAGAAGAAGATGATGAAAGAGATCATACTCCACTTACGAGATGAGGACATCTCGCGTTTTTTAAGTGGGGTAGGATGTAAGATTCCTCCCCTAGCCCCTCAAGATGTCCAATTTCTCCCCTTGTAATTAATCAATCCCCTTTTCAGAATAATAACAGATCTTGTTTCTATCTATTTTGGCCTAAAGAGAGAAAATATTCTAGAGAGAGGTAATTCAGTTTCTAGATATCTTTGGATGGAAAAATATCCCGTCTTTTTAAAATGATTTCTCCTGAAATAGAAATTCAAAAAGAACTTTCTAGTGTGCAATTGGAATAAATTGAAAATAGGTAAAAAGGAACTTAGCCTGAGAATCCAGATTTTTTAAAAATTTTGGATTAAGGTTCCTATGGACCAATAAGATTAATCCAAATGTAGGGAGAAGATAAATTGAAGAATAAAAGAAAATCCCCCAAAAATGATCAGTAAATACTCACATAAGATGAAGAGTTGCCTAAGGACAAGATTTATTAGTTAAAAAAGAAGAGTTATTTAGAGGAAATGATGCATTTTTGACACCTGAGTGTGGGGAATTCCCCTCATGAAGGAGGCGCCTATTTCACATGTGTGGATGAGTCTTAAACTCACAAATAACGAGATATTTTCATCTCTCCTCTCTCTTGTTTCAACTAGATCCAAAAAGTAAGCTAAACTGACCTAAAAAAGTGACCAAACTGATCTGGAAAATTCTAGAATCAGTTTTCTTTGTTAGAGGCTCACTTTTTCCTATAAATAGAAGCCTCCCCCTTTGTAAAGGTTAATAGTGTTTTATGCACTATTACTCTACTCCTCCCTAGAGCCAAAAACATTGAATTCTTTGATAATTCACTTGTTTTTTACTAATTCCTCTACAAAGAATTGGTGGCCACTCTTGATTCCAAGCAAGAGTAGAACCCTCAATCCCTCAAGCCAAAGGAAAGCTCACAAAACTCCATGTAAGTTAGAAATTCTACTTTCTTTTAATTCTAGAATTTTTCTTCAATTTTGTGGAAATAAGTTTTATCTTTATGTTATTCAAAAGAGTAATCCCCTCCGTTTGTGTATTCTAAAAGTGTTGTTTTCATTCTACGTATAGAAAGATGCATAAAGGAATTTATTTTTATTTCAAAAGAGTTATTCTCATTAATTTTGATTTTATGCATAGAAAGATGCACAAGGGAATTTATTTTTATTTCAAAAGAGTTATTCTCATTAATTTTGACTTTATGCATAGAAAGATGCATATGTGCTCACATTTCTGTCACGTGGAAATACATGCTTTGTTTGATTTCCAAATTGGCATGCTTCACATATTTTCTACATACCTTCAACTTTAAACTTTGGAGCCCTGTCACAATTCCTTTAGTCTGCATAGACTTCATTCTCTGCACATTCACATGTCCAATTCTTTTATGCCAAATGTCTATGTCTGCAACAATTCCTGAACCATTTGCAAACATCGCAGCACTCACTTCAGGCATGTTTACATTCAATGTAAACATTCTGTCCACTTTGTTGCCTTTTGTAACCAACCTGCACTTGTCTTTAAAGTCTTCAACATAACAACCAATCAGGGTTAAACCAAACCTGCAAACCCTGCTCAATCATCTGGCCAACTGAAACCAGATTCTTTGTTATGTTTGGAACATGAAGTGGAAAATTTATTTTTATTTCAAAAGAGAGATTCTCATTAATTTTGATTTTATGCATAGAAAGATGCACAAGGGAATTTATTTTTATTTCAAAAGAGTTATTCTCATTAATTTTGATTTTATGCATAGAAAGATGCATAAGGGAATTTATTTTTATTTCAAAAGAGTTATTCTCATTAATTTTGATTTTATGCATAGAAAGATGTATAAGGAAATTTATTTTTATTTCAAAAGAGTTATTCTCATTAATTTTGATTTTATGCATAGAAAGATGCATAAAGGAATTTATTTTTATTTCAAAAGAGTTATTCTCATTAATTTTGATTTTATGCATAGAAAGATGCATAAAGGAATTTATTTTTATTTCAAAAAGAGTTATTCTCATTAATTTTGATTTTATGCATAGAAAGATGCATAAAGGGATTTATTTTATTTCAAAAGTGTTATTTTCCTTAAATTTGAATTATGCATAAATAGATGCATAAAGAATCTTAAAAAAATTTAGGATCCTCTTAAATTCTATGTTTAAATTCTGTGAACAGAGGTGATGAGATGTGAGGTGAATAGATGTGATGCGAATCAGATAGATTATTGGATATATGTGATGTGAATAGGAGTGATAAGAATATGAGATGAATAGATGTGATGAGATGTGATGCGAATCAGATAGATGATTGGATAGATGTGATGTGAATAGAAGTGATGAGAATATGAGATGAATAGATGTGATGGGAATAGAAGTGATGAGAATATGAGATGAATAGATGTGATGGGATGTGATGCGAATCAGATAAACGTGAATGAATGGATGAGATGTGTTGTCATGTAAATCAGAACGTAAATGAATGATATGAAATGTGAGTGAATGTATGTCATGATAAAGGATGTGAATGTGTATGTGAGGAATGGATGTGAATGTGTATGCGAAGAATGGATGTGAATGAATGGATGTGGATGTATGTGAAAGAATAGATATAGATGTGTATGTGAAAGAATGTGATGCGATGTAAAGAGATGAGATGTGAAATGAATATATGTGGATGTGAAGTGCTAGATATGAATGTATGGATAGATGTGAGTAGTCGTACATGTGAACAATTGAATGGATGTGGATGAATGAGATGAGATGTGTATGAATAAGATATGATGTGGATAGAAGTGATGTGATTTAATGGTGATGAGAATGAATGTGATGGATATGAATGAATGTGAATGTGATGAATATGAATGAATGTGATGTGATGGGATGTGAATCGGGATAGATGTGAAAGAATGAGATGTGAGGTAAAATGAATGAGATGTGATGTGAGTGAAAATGATGTGGTCTGAATGTGATGTGGTCTGAATGGATGAGATGTGAATGAATGTGATGTGATGATATGTGGATATGGGTAGATGCGAGTGGATGAGATCTAATGAGGATAAATTAAGGAAAGATGTGATGTGATGATATGTGGATATGGGTAGATGCAAGTGGATGAGATCTGATGAGGATAAATTAAGGAAAGATGTGATGTGATGATATGTAGATATGGGTAGATGCGAGTGGATGAGATCTGATGAGAGGATAAATTAAGAAAAGATGTGATGAGATGAAAAATGATGTGATTGAATGAGAATAGGAATCCTTATGAAATGGTTGTGGAATTAAATAATGTGGGTTGATGTGGAAGTGTGGAAAGACCAGAGTTCGTTATAGAAACTGTATTTTTGAGCTGTTTTTAAATGACTGCTTTATGTCAAGAATGATGGAGAAGCATTTTGACCGTCTTGTGAATGAGGTCACAGAGACCTAATCTGATAGTTGCAACAGCTGACAGAGTCAATGGAGGACATCTCGCGGCGTAGCAAGGTCTTGACCACGATTAAAATGGTGAGCTTTCCGTACGGTGGATGATGAGGGACCAAGGAAGCAGCCTATGAGTGAAGCGCTAGGTCACTTGCGAAGCATCCTAGAGGGTGCTGACCATACGGTGCCCGGGCTCTGGGTCACCGAAGATACCCATACGTGCATCATGGAAGATATTGGAACAAGGAGTAAGAGTTGTTTTCTGAAACCGGGCATGGATCTGGTTGACCTTGCTGGTCCTCAATGGATGAGTTTATGGCTCTTTTATATGGATCTGTTGGTTGAGCTTGCTGATCTTCAATGGAGATTCCATCTTGATTTTTTATAGAGTGAATATATTGTCAGGTACTATGAGCTAGGAACTATCAAGGCCCCTGAGGGACAGGTGGTGAGCGTTCTGGTTGCCAATGATGCCATAGATACATTGATGAAGGAATGAATGGAAATAAGGATTCAACCGGAGATTTTGAGGATTATGATCAGTGACACTATAGTTTCATTAAATGCTTGTTTTAAAGATAGCTAAATCTGTGAAAAAAGGCAATTTCATATTAGGTGTGTAAGTGGTGTGATTGGCGTTAAATTTGCATGAATATCTGGCTAGGGGGCCTGGGAACTCTTTTCCCTAGTACTCGGGATAAAACCTAACCAAATTCCTAATTGGATCTCATCACTACAGTGGTTGGGCGGCTGGCTAACCCATGGGACTGCTGGATGGGGTTAGGCTGGATTGATGGATCTGTAAAATAAGACTCAATTCTATTATGGTACGCTAGATGAAGTAAATCCCGGATAAAAATTGTTCTATGGAAAAGAATCAACGGCTGTGCCTCTCTATGAGGAAAAAAGCATTGGTCTCTATGATCCAAGTGTAATATTTTCTTTGATCTGACTTTGATACTACGGGTTTGGTCAGATCAGTTCAGTTAGTTAAGGCTTTTGACTACGTTAGAGAAAAATTTATCTTGGAGGAATCGCACGTGCTTTTCGGGCAAGGGAAGCTTTTTTGGTTTTGATTTTGGAAGAACCAATGGATTAGTCTCTTGTCTGGATATCCGTGGGTGAGGCCCTGAGTGTGGGATCCTACCCCGTGCAAGAAGTGCTACTTCCGCTGCTAGCACCCTGAATTCGCGCGGTGGGGACAGGGATCTTACAAGTGTGCAGGACCTCATCGCTCGCGCGACGACTAGTTGAGTGTCCGGTCAAAAAAGGGACGGCTAGTACTCCCACCATGGGTACCTGGACCTCAGCTCCTTTATGCACAAGGTGTGGAATAGACCATATTTACAAGGACTATCCACTAAGAACAAGTGTAATGGGGAAAACACATGAAGCTAATCCTAGCACCAGCATTAATTTGCGAAGTGTACGAGATGGCTTCATCCATACAGTCCCTCTTAATGAAGTTACCAAAATGCAAAGTAGAAGGGTTGGAGCTCATGCTATAGCTTAGGCATCGACCTCCCAAAATCAGGGACACACTCGACACAAAATTTCTATCCCATAAGAAAGTCTCAAAACAAGCATGTGCGACAAGGCACTCATGAAAGAAGAAGGCCATGAAGATAGGCAAGGGGGATAGCCACGTGGTCATAAAGAGTGGTCCAAGGATGGAACAACCACACAAGGATACAAAGATAGGCAAGGGGGATAGCCACGTGGTCATAAAGAGTGGTCTGAGGATGGAACAACCACACAATGAGCCAACCTCATCATCTAAAAAGAGGAGAAAGTGCTACCTTCACCCCTCTCATTTAGAGGATAGATAGACCCCAAAAAGCTACCGTGGAAGTTAGCCGAATATCCTAACCCCGTTGAAGAGAAGGAAAGGCTCAAGGCGGCCCAAAAGTTGGTTAAGGACTATCAAGCTTGATTGGAATATGAGCCTCAAACATCATACCTTGAAGAATGTCCCTCAGCTGAGGAGGCTCAAGAACATAACAGAGGTTCCCATGACCAAGCACCCTTTAAGAAACTTCCTTGAATGGTAGCACCAACAGTTGTTAGATACCCCCCCACTAGGGAGACCCGATTATGGAGTATCTCAAAAACCTAGGAGATAATCACCCGATTATGGAGTATCTCAAAAACCTAGGAGATAATCACCCGAAAAGAACAAACATGAAAGTCGAGGTTCCGATACCCTACACCCGCAAGAGCCTAAACACGGACAAGGGTGATCCGGCTTAGGAAACTTCACCCGTTCCTAGAGACATTGCAAGTCTCTCCTCCTTCCTATCTTCTCAAATCCAAATTTCCATTGGCACCTTACTCTAAGGAAACCTGAGTCTATGGAAGGATTCAAAGGATTGGATGATGTAAGGATGCCTAGGAGCAGGAATGCAAGATCCTGCAAAACTAGAAAGTTCTGACGAGATAGATGAGGATGGATTCATAGAGCCTCATGGAATCACTAGTGTTGCCATTGTTTGAGTCAACAAACTAGGGAAATAATTTGAAGGAGATGAACTCAACGCATCACTACCCATAACCTTTGAAGTGGCCTTCAAGTTACTGCCATCCTAGATGGAGGAGCGGGAGTGAGAATTGTTACTAAACAATGTTGGGAGAAATGGGGAACACCTGCCATGGATGACACGGCTTTACTTGTGAAACTTGTAGATGGAGCAACCAAAAGGCCCAATGTATGTCTCCTAAGGAATTTGAAGATCAAGATTCTTGGGGCAAACTTCTGACACACCTTTATGGTGAATTTTAGCCAGCATCATGATTGCATCCTAGGACGTCTCTTCATGAGAGACCAAAACTTAACACCTGCCATGGATGACACGGCTTTACTTGTGAAACTTGTAGATGGAGCAACCAAAAGGCCCAATGTATGTCTCTTGAGGAATTTGAAGATCAAGATTCTTGGGACAAACTTCTGACACACCTTTATGGTGAACTATAGCCAGCATCATGATTGCGTCCTAGGACGTCTCTTCATGAGAGAGACCAAAATGATCCATGAGTGAGACATGGATATATCTATATCCATAAGAAATACCAAATGTTAAAGGTCAACCTATGCACTTGGAAGGTCCATCCTATGAGTGGTCGACCCTTCGCAAGAGGAATTAGTAACAATGGCCCGATCCACCATAGTCCACTTATGCCAAACATGCCATAAGATGATCGGACAAGGAGAGGGATAGTGGGGAATTTGCATCCCTCCTAGAGCTAGAAGACACTGAGAATTGGATGCATGTCCTGGCTACCTTGGATATACTTCCAAGACGCACAGCACCAAATTTTCTCTACAATTGACGGGTAAGAAATCACATCCCTCTACATGCTAAGCGCCGCATGTATGCCCAAAGTTGCAAGTCATAAGCCTCGGAATGAAAATAAGGAGGAACCATTTATGGGGAAACCATTCGTGCAGAAATCCTAAACCTAATGGTTTGTCTATAAAAGAGACATATGTCTTCCCTATTGACCCCGAAACACATTAGCTGAAATATGTAGGGGCTGTCAACACGCACACATACTTTAGCCAAGTTTGTCAAAAGGAGCTCCCCAATGTCTCCATTCCATTAAATATGGTCACCTCTGAACTGATGGAACTCGTTGATTCCCAACCTGAACCGCAAAATCTTTGCCACTCTCCGTGCGCAAGACATGCAACAAAAAGTTAACGCTCGCCAAAAACTAATACAAGAAGAAAGTGTTAAAGCTGAGGAGACCAAACAAGTCCCAAAACACTTCACGACCTTCAAGATGGTCGATCATTTTGTATAATATAACTCGCCCCCCCCCCATGATGGAGACCAGGGACCTCTTATGATGGTCTAACCAAAGTTAAAGAAGTTAACCTCGTAGGTCTAGGTAAGGATCTAAGACCCATCTACATAGGGAAGATCTATCAGCTGAAGAAGAAAAAGACCTAATTGCTCTTTTCATAGAATTCCTGGATTGCTTTGCATGAAAGTACATGAACATGAAGGGTGTATCTCTAGAAGTGGTCAAACATACCATCCCCATGGTAGAAGGAGTGATACCAGTAAAGCAAAGGGCATACCCTATGAACCCCAAATGTTCTAAGATGGTCTGAGAGGAAATAGAAAGACTTATAGATGCCAGATTCATCTATGAGATAGAGCACACATAATGGGTTTCACCCATAGTGACAGTGCCCCAAAGAAAAAAAAAAGTGTGAGTGTGCGTAGAACTCAAAAAGGTCAAAGCTGCCATAATATGCAATCATTATCCATTGCCCTTCACATGGAGCATATGCTCGAGAGAGTCACAGGAAAGAAAGCCTACAGCTTCCTGGATGGATTCTCTAGATACAATCAAGTGTGATTGATCCAAAGGATAAACATAAAATAGACATTGCTACTAAATGGGGCACATATGCATACTGTGTCATGCCATTTGTGTTGACCAATGCCCCAGGCATCTTCCAATGCCTGATGTGCACAGCCTATAAGAAATATCTTTGGAAATTCCTTGAAGTCTTCATGGATGACTTCTGTGTCAATTCTACTTGGAAAGCACACTAAGAGTGTTTACGGAAAGTGCTAGAGAGATGTTGACTCTACCAAATCCCTCTCAATCCTCTTAAGTGCCAATTTTGGATTTGGCATGGAGTAATCTTGGGACACATTGTCTCAAAACATGGAATGTCCATAGATGATAGCAAGGTGCGACTCATTCTTGAGCTCCCACTGCCAACCAATTTCAAAGGATTCTAGTGCTTCATGGGCCATGTAAGATTCCTCCCCAGCCCTCAAGATGTCCAGTTTCTTCCCCTATAATTAATCCCCTTTTCAGAATAATAAAAGATCTTATTTCTACCTGTTTTAGCCTAGAGAGAGAAAATGTTCTAGACAGAGATAACTCAATTTTTAGATATCTTTGGATGGAAAAATATACTTTCTTATTAAACTAAATTCTCCCAACATAGAAGTTTAAAAAGAATTTCCTAAGGTGCATTAGAAATAAATTAAAATCTGCTCAAAAGGCCTTAGCCTAAGGGTCCATATTTTCTGCAAATTTTGGACTAAGGTTCTGAGGGACCAATTAGATTAATCCAAATGTAGGGAGGGGATAAATTGAAGAAATAAAGAAAAACCCCCCAAAAATGAGTAAATACTCACATAAGATGAAGAGTGGACTAAGGAGGACCAAGGAAAATAGTTAAAAATTTAATTTTTGACACCTCAAAATGGGGATTCCCCCTCATGAAGGAGGTGCCTTTTTTCTCATCATTGCTTTCCATTTTCAATCAATAAAATGAGATATTTCATCTCTCCTCTCTCCTAATTCAAGTCTAGTTCTAAAAAGTAAGCTGAACTGACCCAAAAATAGTCAAAAATTGACCAAACTGATCTGGAAAATTCTAGAATCAGTTTGCTTGGTTTGAGGCTCACTTTTTCCTATAAATAGAAGCCTCCTCCTTTGTAAAAGCTTAATAGTGTTTATGCACTATTACTCTACTCCTCCCCAGCACTGTTACTCTACTCCTCCCTAGAGAGCCAAAACATTGAATTCACTTGATAATTCAATTGTTTTTTACTAGATCCTCTACAAAGAATTAGTGGCCACTCTTGATCCAAACAAGAGTAGAACCCTCAATCCCTCAAGCCAAAGGAAAGCTCACAACACTCTATGTAAGTTAGTAATTCTACATTTTTTAATTCTAATCTATGGTTTTTTGAATTCTTTTCTTTTTAATGTGATTATGGATTATAAGCCTTGATGAAAAGGCTTCCCTCTTCTCTTCATTAAGAATTTCAGTCTTTCTTTATCCTAAAATGAGTAACAAATAAATTGAGTTAAACTTTTCCTATTGATTACTCTTTAGAAGTGAAAATTTGATTAGATTAGAGTGCTTTATTTCATCTTGGGATAAATTTTAAAGTAAATTTAGAATGTAAAAATTGAGAAATGGTCAGCCATACAAAGGAGGTTATGGCAAAATTTTCTTAAATTTTATGGAAATAAGTTTTATCTTTATGTTATTCAAAAAAGAATAATCCCCACCGTTTGTGCATTCTAAAAGAAATTATTTTTATTTTAAAAGTGTTATTCCTATTTTATGCATAAATAGATGTATAAAAGGATTTTCTTTTATTATAAAAGTGTTATTTTCATTAGATTCAATTTCTATGCATAGAAAGATGCATATTGGATATTTTTTTATTATAAAAGTGTTATTTTCATTAGATTCAATTTCTATGCATAGAAAGATGCATACTGGATTTTTTTATTATAAAAGTGTTATTTTCATTAGATTCAATTTCTATGCATAGAAAGATGCATATTGGATATTTTTTATTATAAAAGTGTTATTTTCATTAGATTCAATTTCTATGCATAGAAAGATGCATATTGGATATTTTTTTATTATAAAAGTGTTATTTCATTAGATTCAATTTCTATGCATAGAAAGATGCATATTGGATATTTTTTTATTATAAAAGTGTTATTTTCATTAGATTCAATTTCTATGCATAGAAAGATGCATATTGGATATTTTTTTATTATAAAAGTGTTATTTTCATTAGATTCAATTTTTATGCATAGAAAGATGTATATTGGAATTTTTTTTTATAAAAGTGTCATTTTCATCAGATTCAAATTCTATGCATGGAAAGATGCATAATAGAAATATTTTTATTATAAAAGTGTCATTTTCATCAGATTCAATTTCTATGCATAGAAAGATGCATATTGGAAATCTTTTTATTTTAAAAGTGTTATTCTTATTAAATTGATTTTATGCATAAATAGATGCATAAAGATTTTTTATATCAAAATTAGATTCTCTTTAATTCTATGTTTAATTTCCATGAATATTTGATAAAGGAATAAGTAAATACTCTGAGAGGGAAAATTCTATCGTTTCATATTCACTCCGTTTGTAAAGAGAAAATTCAAGAAATCTATCGAAGTCGAAATATTCAGATAAATGATTAATTTATTCGTCATCAAAATTCATGATTAATTTAGAAATCAATTAAGTGAATATTCAATGAATGAAATTCAGTAAATTAGTAATTGAAATATCACCCCCTTTTTGAGAAAGATAATTCAAGAAGAAAAAGAGATGTGAGGTAAATAGAAGTGATGAGCTATGTGATGTGAATCAAATAGATGTGAATGAAGGGATGAATCAATGTGAAGTGAATAGAGGTGATGAGATGTGAGGTAAATAGATGTGTGATGAGAATCAAATAGATATGAATGAAGGGATGAATAGATGTGATGTGAATAGAGGTGATGAGATGTGAGGTAAATAGATGTGTGATGAGAATCAAATAGATGTGAATGAAGGGATGAATAGATGTGATGTGAATAGAGGTGATGAGATGTGATGTGAATAGAGGTAATGAGATGTGAGGTAAATAGATGTGAAGAGATGTGTGATGTGAATCAGATAGATGTGAATGAAGGGATGCATAGATGTGATGTGAATAGATGTGAAGATATGTGAATAGAGGTGATGAAATGTGAGGTAAATAGATGTGAAGAGATGTGTGATGTGAATCAGATAGATGTGAATGAAGGGATGGATAGATGTGATAAGATGTGAGGTGAATAGATGTGATGAGATGTGTGATGTGAATCAGATAGATGTGCATGAATGGATGGATGGATGTGATGTGAATAGGGGTGAAGATATGTGAGGTGAATAGATGTGATGAGATGTGATGTCATGTGAATCAGGGTGTAAATGAATGATATGTGATGTGAGTGGATGTATGTGAAAAAATGGATGTGAATGTATGTAAAAGAATGTGATGTGGATGTGTATGCAAAGGAATGTGATGTGATGTGACATGAATATATGTGGATGTGAAATGATAGATATGAATGTATGAATAGATGTGGGTAGTCGTACAGGTGAACGATTGGATGGATGTGTATGTATGAGATATGGTGTGAACAGAAGTGATGTGATATAATGTGGATAGAATGCATGTAATGGAATGGTTATGTCTTGATGTCCGTTTTTCAGTTTGTAGGTGTTCACATGCACTGTGGTGGCGGGTAAGTTTCGATTCTCTGCACAATTCAATTTTTGTAATTGCAAGAAAGTCATTTGGTGGTGCAGACACTATGTGTACTACAAAAAGGTCTTAAAAGTGCTATTGGGTGTATGTATGCAGATTAAGGTCACTGGGGGTTGTGATAATTTGGGTGGTGCAGTGTAAGATTCCTCCTCGGCCTGAATAGCAATTAAGCCTCTACTTCAATCCTTTGTAATCATTCTATGTTCTTGAATGCAAGAAAATATTATTTTTCCTTGTTTGGCCTAGTGAGATAAAAATTTCAAGAGAGTGGTAAATCAATATTGGGATATTTTTGGATAAATAAATTCTATAAATATCAAAAAATTCCTGAAATAGAAAATCTAAATAGATTTTCCAAGGTGCAATTGGAATTAATTAAAAATGATTTAGAAGACCTTAGCCTAAGGGTCAAGATTTTCTAAAAATTTGGATTAAGGTTCCTATGGACCAATAAGATTAATCCAAGTGTTGGGATAAGAAAAATCCAAAGAATAAAAGAAAATACCCAAAAATGAGTAAATGCCCACATAAGATAAAGAGTTGACTAAGTACTAGATTTATTAGTTAAAAATTATGAAGTATTAATAAAAAAATAAGATATTTTGGAGTAATCATTCATTTTTGACACATTGGTAAGGAAAAGGGGGTCCTTCAAGTAGGTGCCTATTTCACATGTGTGGATGAGTTTTAAACTAAAAAATAATAGAATATTTTTATCTCTCCTCTCTCCTAGATCAAACCAAATCAAAAAGGGAGCCAAACTGGTCCAAAACTTGTCCAAATTCAGCCAAACTGAAGCTGGAAAATTCTAGAACTCACTTGGACTCAATTAGTGGCCTCCCTCACCTATAAATAGACCCTCATTCTTTTGTATTCTCATCTGTGAACTAAACTATGCCGGTATTACTCTAAGATAAGCATATTTTCTATTATCCTCTAAAAATCCTCTACAATGGAGCTTCTCTCTCTTTCTCTTCAATCTTCCTTGGAGATTTCATCAACATACCAAACCAATTGATTGGTTGGGGGCCTCTACTTTGATCAAAGAATCAAGCAATAAAATGTGGTTTATGGTCTTTTTTCTTTAATCTCCAAATGTTTCTCTCTTCTCAACCCCTCTCAAGCTTGAGAAGCATTCAATTGAATGGCTTTTGAATACAATTGAAGTTCTTTAATGAATTGTAGTAATAAAACACATAAATTTTCATTTATGCTTAAATTAAATGTTTTTTTTAAAGCATGTCTCTCTCTCTCTCCCCCAAAGAATGGTCATTCCTATGACCTATTCTATATCCAAATGAAGCTTCTCACATGAAGCAATTCTCTAATCTTAAAGTAATTTCTATGCTTGTCAAATTAGAGGCCAAATAAGTGACTTTTTTTAATGCTTTTATGCTATTTAATTTATGGAAGAATCAAGTCCATAATTGGATATTGATCCAATTAATGGTTATTCTAATCATAGGGATATTACTAAACTTTATGCTTTCAAATTATTGAGAATTATCAGTAATAGCAGCAGAGCTATGGTAAAATTTTTAAAAAATTAACACATAAATCATTTTCATTCATAATATGAAAAGAGGACTTCCTACCCTATTCTAGGATTAATCATCCTAGATTAATTGAATGATTCTCATTATAATCATGGAAAATTTTATTTTTATGTTTATGCATAAATAGTTAATTAGGAAAAGAGGAATTTCTAGTAATCCTTTTCTATGTTAAAAGAGTAATCCCTCCATGACAATGGAAATCCATGTATTCTAATGAAGTAAGAGAAAAATTGTGATGCTAAAATAATGTATATTTTATTTAAAAATTAAAGAAGGATTTTAGTCAAATTTATCTTTTTGCATAGATAAGTTTAAATGATGAAAGAGGAATTTCCACCATATTGGAATTCAAATACTTAATGAGAAAAGTGTAATTCCTAGTGTAAAGAAATTAATGGATATTTTTATTTAAATTTTAAGAGAAAATTTAGTTAAATTTATCTTTTTGCATAGATAAATTTAAATGATGAAAGAGGAATTCCCATCATATTTGGAATTCAATCATTTTAATGAGAAAAGTGAAATTTCTAGCTTAATGGAATTAATGGATACTTTTATGTAACATCTTCAAGGTACTTCACTTTGCCATCCTGCATAGACAATGGCACATCTCCAACATGGGCGATTGGATGAGCAGTGTCATCCCTTGTTTCCACAAACCCTGGTCTTTCAAGGTTTTTAATCTCCTTGAACCACTCCCCATGACTTGTCATGTGGTTTGAAGCACCTGAATCAACGTACCATACATTATCTTTATGTGCTGCTTCAACATTTTCAGACATGATGGCATTAACGACATGCTGCATAACAAACAACCTTTCATTATCCTCATTGTTTTTTCTCGAGGATGCATAGTTATTTTGCTGCAATTTCCTATTTTGCATGTCAGCCTGCTTCTTATAACAATCTGCCTGCACATGTCCAGGCTTACCATAATAAAAGCAGTGTGGCTTTGCAAGAAGGAAGAAATCACATGAAATTCTTCCTAATCATTGTAATAATAGGATAACTCAATCTCACATGTGTAAGGTTTCAAATCTGGCCAGGTTTATAGGGGAGGGATAGGAATAGCACAACCAGACTCTAGCACATATATGAAGACTGATGCCATCCCAGTAGCTCACCAACGCGGCAAGAAAGACGACACGAATATGAAGATTCGATAACACACGTGGTATTGTATATCGCGTTGTCTTTCCATTGTTGCTTATGCCTCCCCACACCACTCTCTATGCAATTAAATTGCCTTTGCAATGCTTGTTCCTCTCACCAACCCACACCTATTTTTGTACATGAAGAACCAATCAAGGAACTAGGAGCCACATGTTACTACTATGTTGGGAAAGTAGGAAATTTGGCTGGATATTGTTCCTAAGAGGCTTTCCTAAAGCAAGACACAGGAGTGTTGTTTCTAAGAGGCTTTCCTAAAGCAAGACACAGGAGTGTTGTAACTCAAACTCTAGTGTGTAATTTTTAAAATATGGCCAAATTTACAAGGGAGGGTAGGATTTGCAACAGCCAGTAGCATATATATGAGTGAAATGTCAGCCAGTAGCTCAGGAATGCTTCAGGAAAGATGGTGCGATTACAACAATCTAGTAACACGCATTATCGTATATCACATCATCTTTCCATTGTTGCTTGTGCCTCCCACCAGCCCACATTACTCTCTATCTAGTCAAATTGTACAATGCTTGTTTCTCACACCAGCCCACACCTGTTTTTAGGTAGTTAAATTGCATGTATAATTATTTTCTCTTCCACCAACCCAGAGTGGTCTCTATAAATTGCATGTACATATGAATTGTTCTACTTTGCATGTTTGAAGATATAGTATGTACATATCATGTTCTATAAATCTAAAATGAAGCAAATTCTTATATGAAGTCATATTTTATTCTGTGTTTGATTGACAGGATTAGCTTAGATGGCTAGAACAAAGAAAACAATAAGGAGAGTTGGACCAAGTCCAGGGTTGGCAGAGAAATTAGGAAGTGAAAGTGCAATGTTAAAGCAAAAGTTCAAAAAGAGAATCGATCAGCATGTGAATGGCCTGAGAGACATAAGGAAAGCCCAAAAACATGTCGAGTTACTCATACCCAAGCTTACCTTCATGAGAGTTATGAGACAGATTTGTGATGAATGGAAGCTTGGGAGGATGAGATGGGTTGGCAATGCAATATGTGCCCTTCAAGAGGCTGCAAAAGACTTCATTATAGAACTTTTTTATTGATAGTTACATTTGTTCTACCCATGCGCATAGGGTCACTCTTATGGACAAAGACATGCACACTTGCAGGCTAATAAGATACAGATTTGAGAAGTTATTGCATCCTATACCACTGAGTGACCCCAGGACAATCAATATTTTGAATGTCCCACCCGCTAGAAAACCTAAGGATGCAGGTATTAAGATTGAGGATGTTACCCATGATAGGGATACTAGGACTGCAAATCAAATAAAGACTGAGAACAGATGGCTTGTAAGAGGAAGAAAGGAGGGTTGATGACAAAAGAATAATGGGAGATGAGTTGATAGAACTTGAAGAGAAGACTCTACAGGATTTAAAGAATGTACCTGGACAACTTGTTGTTCATGTGAAATATTTTGTTGGTGGTGCAGAGTATCTTGATATATCACCTTCAAACATGTATATGCTATTAGAGAGAAATCGAGAAATATATGATTTTGTGATCTTGATATGTCTCAAGTATGTAAGCTATCTTTTTTAAAAATTTATCTATTGATTTATTTTTTCAATATAACTACCTAATTTATCATCTTATTTGTTTTTTTCAAGCTTCTTTTGTCCACCCTACCCCTAGAGGCCTATTTTGGCTATTCTTTTACTAGACTCCATAGTCTTTGTTTATGTAAGAGAAACAAGCACCAATTTTGCAAGGCTGGAAGAATGGTTGAGGAGATGTGACATTGAAAAGGTGTAATATATAATTGTACCTTATAATGAAAAGTAAGTATTTTATTTTAAATATGTTTTACTTTTTTTTATGTCTTTTCATGTATGTCTATCAATTTTTTTTCTCTATTTTGTAGGAGCCATTGGAGTGTAATTATAATTGATATCAAAAGAAAAGAAAGACATGTTTCTTGAATTCCATGCTTGGTATGCATGGAGAAGCCAAGTTGTAAGTTTTTAATTTTAATAGAGATTGCATTTAAGATTCAATTTGTATTAGATTGAATAATTTATGTGGTTTGTTATTTTGCATGGCATCGAAATGCATACTAATCACATTAGGAACGCTCCATCCTCCACTCCTCGACAATAAAACTCCACATCAGTTTTTCATTTTGCTTATAAGTTATAATAACATAAATGATAACTTTTAAGTTTGTAATAAAGCTTTAGTTAAAAGTCTAAACAAGGACTATCATTGCTATAGGTTCCATTACAAATTGATGAAATCTCATGTGGATGGAGAGTGGTCACAAACACATGAAGATATAAGCAATTAAAATTTCCAGTAGACATATCAAAAAGAGTAGCTATGAGTATTTTCGATAGACACATCAAAAAGAGTTGTAAAAAAATCAAATATTTTCCTTAATTAAACTTTGATATACTAAGGTTTGGTCATGATTTTTTACAATTCACAAATTCATGTTATACAAACACATACATTTGGTGGGTGAGAGCAAAGGCAAAGGGCCATATTTTAATCACTTGTATTGGATTTGGATTAAGGACAGACACATACATTTGGTGTTATGGGTGATGGATGAGTTGTGGAACACCTCGATTAAGAAGGGGTGTTGAGAGATGTAATTGTGGGTTTTGTGTGTATGTTGAAAAGCACCCTAGAGGTGTAAGATATTGTGGTAAGAAAAGAATGCCACATGATATTGTATGGTGTGTGAGTGTTTCCCAAAAGAGTGGAAAAGGAAGTGCCACATGGATGATGATGTGTAAAGTGGGATAAGGCTAGAAATCCTATATCATTGTATGGCTCATTGTGAATGTAATATAGATCTTGTGTTGAGTGTGCAATATATATCTCTCTCTAGTCATGGAGTTTTTAGTGTGGTATAACCCACCTTAATCCTTATTCTTAATCTTGTGTCTATCACCATGATCAATCCCATATTAGGATTGTTAGCATACTCCATTGTAATCTTACGACCCTCTCATGAACATTATTGACACCAGTGTATGCACACTTCTTTTCCAGCCCTATTTCAACTAGCTTTACTCTACTGACTCACTGTGCAGGATTGACCTAGAACTAGCCTCTATCTTCCTACTTCCCTACTTGACATACCAATTCCCTAGGCAGCAAGATCTCCAAAAGTGTCAGAGTACGATCTAGACCCAACACTTACGTGGTTCGGAACCACCTAGTCAGCTCCAAAGGAGTAGCGACTAATGCACTTGTGCCCAATGAAATAAGCCAACGCTAAGACGTTAAGCTTCATGTTTGTCTAAGAGCGGGGAGATTAATCTCATGAGACTGCAAAGTAGGTTAGTTCCTAAGTCTTTCTTGAATCTGGACAGTGAGCCACATCTAGAAATGACTATACTTAACACAAGATTAAATGTTGAATAGACAGAGATAGGTAGATTGAACATAAGTAAGAGAAAGAACAATAAGACAAAGACCAACCCATGTGTCATTCTTGAATACGGTTCAATGTCTTAGCAAGAGCTCTACTCATGAACTCCTTACTCAACTCTCCTGTCTTCCTATTCAGTATTGTTCCTCTCCTTTGGGCCCAAGTAGACCCTTGACATGATTCTTGGACTATCCAAGAAAAAATGCACTCCTTCCCTACAATCTCAGCTAGGTAGACCAAGTCTTCTCTAACCCCTATATCCCCTTATCTAACTAATTCCCCTTTTTCCTTTCAACAACTAAGCGGTACTACCCATTCTTCAAGAAGATGTTTTACAAGTTTGTTACAAAACAAGAAGGCTTGGTTTGTTCCACAAATGGTCAATTTGGGTGGCGATATGGGCGGTGGCCAAATGGGCTAATTGGCCACCAACATTGTTCTTTGTTGCCTTAGATGTCTCCTTGGTCTGGAGCCTCATGATAGCATTAAGGGAGACTATATGAATAAGTGCTCCTCATACACTAATAAGTTAAGGCTCATCCAAGTGGTTGATGCTCCTACCACTTGGATGATTATACTATATTGGGATAATCCTTGAAAGAATGTTCAAATGCACACTTGTAACATGTGTGGTGATTTAAAAAGAGTTACCGTGCAGGATTGGCACATATAGTGGTTAAAAATTCTTGATAGGGCTGTATCATATCGCTCAGTACTTGAGAGGATTCTTTCATGATTGTTCAGAGAGGGTTGATATCATCATGGTGATGGGTGCCCAGGTAGTGGATTAGTGCGTGCCCAGGTAGTGGATTAGTGGGTTTGTTGCCTCAATGAAGGGATTTGGTGGCATTGGTGCATGGTAGGGTCACAAGTGGTAGCCGTTGACCAGATTTTGGAACCGTTTGCCATGATTGTGTCGAGTAAGAAGGTGCCATCATAGAATTTTTCCACTATCTAGAATGACTCTATCCAGTAGAGCTTTAGTTTTTCGAGATGCGGATGCGGATCCATGCGAGATTGAAATAATAGGACTGGATCTTCTTCCTTGAACATGCAGAACTTGGAGTGGCAGTGGTCAACCCACTTCTTCCTTCTTTTCTAGATGACTGTTTGGTGAGGAATGAAGAAACTTTTGAAGCATGCTTCACCCAGCATAAGGAGCTGGTCCAAGCGGTGCTGCATGGACTCTTCCAGGCTTAACTTTTTTGCAATGGTAATGAGGAGACTTAGTACTAGGAATTCCATTGGTACGACTACCTCTATGCCATATACTAGTTTGAATGGGGTCATTCCGGTTGAGATCTTGTAGGCTGTGCGGAATGCCCATAAGGCTAAATACAACTTTTCACCCCAGTCATTGCGATTTTGATTGACCAACTTTGTGAGGTTTTGCTTGAGGATTTTGTTGGTCGACTCGGCTTGACCATTGGCTTACGGATAGTAGACTATGGAGCATTTATAGATGATGAGATGTTGGGTGACCAGTTCTTTGATGAGATGTTGGGTGACCAGTTCTTTGATGACATCATTGACAAAGTTCTTGCCTTGGTCACTAATCAGCTTGATCAAGCATCCAAAATGAGAGATTATCATCTCGTAGAAGAATTTGGCAGTTGACTTTGCTATGTTATCCTAGTGGGGAGCACGGGCTTCTACCCACCTGACTCGTGAAATGGGCTAGCAGCTTAAATGGGCTAGCAGCTTAAATGGGCCAGAAATTGTGAGACCCCATTTTTGGAATGGTTTCAGGGGATGGATTGGATTGTGCGACATCCTGTCTCAATTTGTGGACAGGCCGAGACGTTTGCATACGTCACACTGCTTGTCCCATTTATAGGCATCACCGAGTATTGTCGACCACCAGAGTCCTTCTTGGAGGATTTTACTTCTGGTGACTTCTCCGGTGAAGTGTCTTCCACTACTTGCTTGATGAGCTTCTCTAAGGATAGCTTCTTGCTCATGTGGTGGGATGAACCTTTAGAGGAATTAGTCAATCCACTTCTGGTAGTATAACTTGCCAGCTATAACTTGGAATTGCCGACTGTGGACTGCAATTTGCTTCCGTTGATCTCTGGAAAGATTATCCTCCATAAGACCTATGACAACAAATGTTAGCATTTCATCATACCATGTCTATGGAATGGGGATGTCTGTGTCCATTGTTGTGTGTGTGAGCAACTCAGCATTTGGTAGGTCATCCACCGCTACTCTGCTTGGGGCTTCTCCCCCGGACTCCAGCTGAGATAGATAATCTGCCACTGTACGTGGGGTATGCACTATTATGAACTCGAATTCTTGGAGTATTAACATCCATCTTGCTATTTTGCCTACTAAACTCTGCTTATCCACCAAATACAGCATGGCGGAGTGATCCACATAAAAGATAAACTCTGCTTATCCACCAAATACAGCATGGCGGAGTGATCCACATAAAAGATAAACTTATTACCCAGTAAGTAGTGATGAAACTTGGTGACTGAGTAGATCATGCCAAGGGCTTCTTTGTGTGTGGTTAAGTAGTTCTGCTCGGAATCGAAGAGCCTTCGACTGGCATAGTAGACAAGATGGAACCATTTATTTTTAGCATCTTGCATCAGAACACTACCATTGCCACATCAAAGGCATCCACAAAGACATGAAAGGGTAGTTCCCAGTTTGGAGCTAGGACAACAACAGGTGCTTCCGACAGCATGAGCTTGAGATGGCAGAATGCGATGTCGCATTCCGCTTTCCAATTGAAATTTTCCTACCTTAACTGCTTGGTCATTGATCTGTGCCATCTGTTGGTATAAGGGGACTGCTACATGGGGGAGGTATCGGCTATGCCTTCTTTGGAGATGATGTGGCCTAATAGCATTCCACTTTGGACATAAAAGGCACATTTGGCTAGATTTAGGCTTGGTCGAGTAGAGCTACTGTAGGTGCATCAAATGTTGAGATGATTTGCCTAAAACATTGAAGTCATCAATGAATACCCGCATGATGGTGGTTAGAAAATTGGTAAAATTTTATTGGACCATGAGCTGAAATGTAGCGAGAGCATTCTTGAGGCCAAAGGTCATGATGTTTGATGTAAAGGCTCCCCATTCTCTGATAAAAGCTATTTTTTACCGATCTTCCCAGGGCCAGTTGAACTTGATTATAGGAATGAGTGCATCTCATGGGGTGGCAGCATCAAGGAAGGAATCGGTGAATGGAAAAGGAAAATGATCTGAGGATGGTTGCGGCATTCAACTTCTGGTAATCTACACAGACCCACAACTTCTAGTTTTTCTTGGGCACAATCATGATTGGGGATAACCATGTTGCCCGATCAATCAAATATATGAATCCGACTTGCAGAGCAGCTGCCTATTTCTTCCTTCACCCTTTTGGCATAGTTTGAGTTCATCCAGTATCTTTGTTGCCGGATTGGGATGGCATCCTCCTTCAGATTGATCTAGTGTTGGTAGAAGCTAGGATCAATCCCTTTCATCTCGGTGTAGCTCCATGCAAACACATCCTTGAAGGATGTGAGCAACACCCAAAATTCCTCTCCGAACTCAGTGTCCATGACTCGAACCTCTTGGGGTCATCATCAGTTTTCGAGGTTCATCTCTATCAATTCATCCTCTTTGACCCTCTTGGAGTGATTGAGATCTTTGTCAAAAGCCTTTTGTGCCGCAAAATGAGTTGCTGTAGGCTTGGAGTAGTGCCATACTTGGCCAAAGCCTTAAAAAAATCTTTTGCTTTTTCTAGACTTTGTTCTTCGGTCCACGGAGCTGATGATCCTTGGGAATCTCATCCTTGTGCAGAATGCTTGGTCAATATATGTCCATCATCTGGACTACATCAACATCAAATAGGCTGATCAAATTAGCATTTTGCTGGAGACACTCCTCCTCCTCGTCGAGATCTAGCCCTTCCAGTATGTTAACTCCTTCAGGTATTTCCAGCCGGGATGGTTTCTCCACCTTCCACCTACTAGCGATGGAGACACTCCTCCTCCTCGTCGAGGTCTAGCCCTTCCAGTATGTTAACTCCTTCAGGTATTTCCAGCCGGGATGGTTTCTCCACCTTCCACCTACTAGCGATGGAGATCTTTACTTTCTTATTTCCATTCCAACCAAATAGTGATCATATCCACATCCCAATCTTACTTGATCCATGCTTACTAGAGCCAAGGTCTACCAAGTAGCATTGGGTAAGTGCCTTTGATATCCTCTATCTGGAGCCCCACAATTGCAATCTGGAAACTATATCCAGATACCTCAAGTGAGCTTGTGGATTAATCCGAGTGGTTGCACTTGCTGCTGATCCGTCATTTTGACAGTGAATGGCATGAGCTCCCATCTGCTTAACCCAAGCATGTGGCATGTTGCATCCGATAGGATATTGACTCTCTGGAAGTGCCATCCAATAGAACTTTTGCTATATCCACTCTAGCCAACTTGATCTAGATCATTGGGATGACTTCATCATATATAGGGGCTTCCCTTGGTGGGGTATCTACCTTCTCAATATTCAGTGCTTCTGGCTGCAAGAGCGGCATCTCCTCTTCCTAAGGTTTTAGCGACTTATTAGCTCCCTGAAACTTGGCACTAATGTGAGTAACTATTCCACTGACATGTGTATCGGCTACTGCTTCACATCTTCCCATAGATCACACGGCTAGTGTTCTTCTTGTGTGAGGCTACTTGGGTAATCCACCCATTTCTGTGCTTTCGCACATCCTTCTAGTCGTGGTGTTTCCGCACCTTACATTGGCCGTTGCATCTTGACTAGCAAGGACACTTTGCCTTCTTCTTCCAATCTCATCTCCGAGAAACTGAATTGTGATTCTGGCTTACTGTTTGGCCCAAGCTTTTCTAGGTCCTTTTTCTATAGCACCTGTCTAGCTTGCTACTCCTCTACCCAAGCTGATATTTTTGTCCGGACTTTGTGTTGTTCCTACTAGGTGACCCCTTTTTCTGCTTCCCCTTCTTATCCAAGGTCGGTTCCTATGCCACCTCTAGAGTCTTGGGTCGCATGGATCTGGTTACCTTGTTGTTTACAACGTGCCTGAGTGGACAAAACTAGACACCCTAATCCTGCAACTACCCACCTCACTTGCCATAGAATTTAACTACAACCACTAATATGAAGGCTTCCATTTAGTGTGTGCCAACACCTCCTTCCATGAGATTATCAAATGAGAAAGGAGAGGTGGTGAAGCCACCACTCAAACCTATTGGAAACCAGCACTACATCCCACCATGTACCATCAATCCTGGTATTACCATGCACAAGTGTGACCTCCTCTATGGGGCCTTAGCCATTACCACCCATGCTGCTTGAGATACACACATATCTTGCAATAAATGCCATTCCCTAGTGACTACATATAATCTGACATCTAACAGGGCTACCCTTCCACTCCTCTTTGGAGTAGTAACATGTTCCCAAGAAATCCACATCTGCCCTGACTTATTTCCTGCTCTTTTCCATAGCATAAATGTAATTGGTTGTTGTATCTGATGGAAAGCTTTTCCCTTCCATGGAAATAAAGGCAAGAAAAAAGATAACATGCTAATCATAATGGATTGTGCCACTTTGCGCCGAACATGCATAGGCTAACCTTGAGATTTCCAATACACAAAATTATCATTTATCCTTGTAGAAATCCATGCCAACAAATCCTATGAATCAACATCAACTCCAATCAGATAACCCAAGTGGTGTGTGATGCATCCCCTTTGTATGACCTGTCTATTCCATCCCAAAGCAAGAAAATTGCTCTTAGTATAGCTTATCAGAGTATATTTCTGCATATTATTGTATAACCATGAAGCAAGACCAAAAGTATCCCAAAAAACCATAGCCTTTTGAACATTATCTCTTGAAGCCTTAAGAAACATGAAAGAATAATTTGCCAATGCATGGCTGACCATCCGCTCTTTGCTTGGAAGAGTAAGCCCTATAACTTCACCGTCCTATCCAGTCGAGATAAGATTGGATGTGTAACAATTGCAAACAAGAGAGGGCTAAGTGGGCATCCCTGCCTGACCGATCTCGTCAAATGAATGGGCTCAGCCACCCCACCATTAATCATAAGCATAGCCACTACATGTTTAATAGTATAAATCAAAGAAGACATGCGAGGTTCAAATCCATAGGCCGCATAAGCTGTGATGAAAGAAAAGACCAAATAACGTGATCATAAGACTTTTCAATATTCAATTAAATCATAACCACCTCTTGCCTTGAAGCCCTTGCGTAATCAATTCCAAAATGTACATTCAATATATTATGCAAAATATTCTGACCTTTAATAAATCCATATTGCCTTGGATGAATCAAACAAAGTAGTAAGAAATCACTACAACCTGTTGGCCAAGACCTTTGCAAATATCTTATACATGGCCCCCATCTAAAAGATCCCTGCCCCCTCCGTGCAACGAGTTCGGGGGTGCTAGCAGCAGCAGAAGTAGCACTTTTTGTGCGGGCAGGGTCTCTCACTTGGGGCCTCGCCCACAAATATCCAGACAAGAGACTAATCCCTCGAATCTTCCAAAACCGAACCCAGAAAAAAACTTCCCTCGCCCAGAAAGCACGGGCGATTCCTCCAAGATAATTTTTCTCTAACGTATTCAAAATTCTTAACTAACTGAACTGATCTGACTGAACTTGTAAGTCCCATAGTCAGATCAATGAAAAGATTGCACTTGGATCATAGAGACCAACACTTTTTTCTTCATTGAGAGGCACAGCCTTTGATTCTTTTCCATAAAACAATTTTTATCCGAGATTTACTTCATCTATCGTACCATAACAGAATTGAGTCTCATTTTAGGGATCCATCAGTCTAGCCTAACCCCGTCCAATCCCGTGGGTTAGCCAACTACCTAACCACTGTAGTGGGATCCAATTAGGAATTCGGCTAGGTTTTGTCCCGGGTACGAGGGAAAAGAGTTCCTAGGCCCCCCTAGCCGGATATTCATGCAAACTTAAAACTAGTCACACCACTTACACATCCAATATGAAATTGCCTTTTTCACATATTCACCTATCTTTAAAACAATCATTTAATGAAATCATAGTGTCACTGGTCATAATCCTCCAAAAATCTCTGGTTGAATCCTAATTTTCAATCATTCCTTCATCGGTGTACCTATGGGATCATTGGCAACCAGAACGCTCACCACCTGTCCACTCAAGGCCTTTTCGTCGATGGTTCCTAGCTCATAGTACTCAGTAATATATTCACATATAAAAATCAAAATGGAATCTCCATTGAAGATCAGTAAGATCAAACAACAGATCCATATAAAAGAGCCATGGACTGATCCGTTGTTTGAGGACGAGCAAGGTCAATCATCCTATCTTAACATGCTAAACTAGTGTTGGCAGTGTGATTTGAGTGCCTACCCCCTTCCTATTTCCATGGCTATCCTCAACATTTCAGGGGTTAGTCCTACCATGGCTAGAGCAGGTGCTAGTTGGGGTAAGATAGGTGGGGGAGCTGGGCCGGGGTGATAATATGTTGAAATGAGTGATGCTAGAGTGCCAAGTCACCTAGCCAAGTTATCCCACATGGGCTATCATAGCTTTGTTGTACTTTCCTCATATAAAAGGAGGATATTTGAAGCATTGGAATACGAGCACATCTCAAGTCTTTTTATGAGTACAAGTTTCCATCTTTTAACCTAACTGAACTTGAGTCTAAACTTAATTAGCACACACTGATCACCATGAGTATTGTTCATTTTTATCCACCTTAGATTAGTGTTGTCAATTAGTGTAGGATTAGATTAGGATTAGGATCTAATTAAATAGTTTATTATCATTAGGAAGCTTAATCTATGAATTTCATTATGGTATCAGTGCTTGGTTTAAGCTCCCCATTAGCTTTGCTTTAACTCATATTAGCCTAGCCTTTTTCATTAATCACTTAATTATCTACTAATCTCATCTTATCCTTCCTTCCTCTTTGTGGCCAAAATTTTACAAGCTTTCCATTTACCATTCTCTTCATCATTTTCAAAACCCTTCTAGCCAAGTGTTGGCCTCACATAGCTATTCACTTCAACCAGAGGAATTAGACAAATTCGCACGCTGTTGCCCGAAGATTGCCATAAATCTCTGATTGGCCTTTTGAAGTATTCATGTCATGTACGTCAAATTAGGACAAGCCCTTTTAGCCATTTGTTCTACACACCTAAATTCCTCCACAAGTCAAATCTTGTGGCTAAAGGCTTAGTCTACGCACTGGGAGCATTTGTTTTAGCAGGCGACAAAAACAGGCAAAAATCAGGCGACAAAAACAGGCAAAAATCAACCTTTTTGGGAGCATTTGTTTTAGCATTTGTTTTAGCAGGCGACAAAAACAGGCAAAAATCAACCTTTTTGGGCATCTTTGAGCTGATATTTTCTACATGAGTCTTTGACCCTCATCAAGGGTAAGAAGTTCATCAAGAAAGCCCCATCCAAAAGCTTTCTCATTTTCTCAAATTTTCCCTCCAAAGTTTGTTGTTGTTAATCACTGTGATTAGCACTTAATCAATGGTATTAGCAAAAATTGAGCAATTAGCAAAAATTGAGCTGAACCAAAATCAAAATTGGAAAATTAGAGTACTATTCCATAGTGGGAAACATCCTCTTACATCAAATTTCATTACATCCTCTTGCATTACTCAATTGAAGAGAATTTGTTTCATTCATCACATTGTACTGGGACTAGACACTAGCCATGAATCATTATCACGTGCAAAGACCTTCTCGACCTTCACACTACAAATTTGTATGAGATTAGACACTGCTAACAAAGAAAAATAAAATCTTGTTAGTAAGACCTTCTCAGTATGGAGCGTGTTGAAGTTGTTTCAAGATTTAATGGTGATGGTTTTTTTACATGGCAAAGCAAGACCATGTACTTGCTTATGCGTAAAAGGCTTTGGCACCTTATTGAGGATGAAGAAGTGGAGGTTGAGCGACTTCAGAACAACAAAGCATTGGGCCTCATCTCTCAAAATCTTGATGATGATGTGATTAGTCACATTGCTGGCATCAAGGATGCCAAGTTGGCATGGCAAGAACTCAACAAGATTTTTGGCACCGACTCAAAGAGCTTAAAGATCAACCTTCTCATGCAGTTTTACAAGCTCGACAAAAAGGAGACTGAAACCATGGCACAACACATCACTAAATTCAAAGGTATCAAACAACAACTTAGTGCATTAAAGAAAGTCATTAAGGAAGATGAATCTATTTTTGTATTACTAAAAAGTGTTGACAAAGAACCTTATGAATCAGTTGTTGCTACACTTAAAAATGTGCCCAACACTAAACTTCAAGATGTAGAATCATCTCTACTTGAATAAGAATCTAAATTCAAAGATAAAGAATCATTCAAATCACATTCAAGTGAGCAAGCACTGTATACAAAGGGTGGGAGAATTCAGAGGACAAATCAATCAACATCTCAACTTCCAAGATGCTATGACTGTGGAAAACTTGGTCACACCAAGAATGAATTTCACAATAAAGATAAACCAAAGCTTGTTTGTGATGACTATTGTGGAAAAATTGGTCACCTAGAAGAAGATTGCTATTAAAAAAAGAAGCAGGCAAACTACATTGAGGCCAAAGTTGTCCCAGTTGAAGACGTGCTCTTTTAGAGAAAGAACCATTGTACCTTTCACCCCTCTTGTCTCTACAAAAAGTGTGAGGTAATCAGCCTCTGAGGCCATATGATGCACTCAAGCTGAAACTCATAGACAAAGTAGCTACAATGCCAAAGTAGCATGAAGCCCAAAGTAGCCTAGTACAAGGGGAGAGAGAGGAAGAGTGAAAAGCCTAAAAATTATACCCAATCTAGCATCAAGGGGGGGTGTTGAAATGAGTGACCTATCCCCCACATGAGCTATCATAGCTTTGTTTTACTTTCCTCATATAAAAGGAGGACATTTGAAGCATTGGAATACAAGCACAACATCCCATCTTTTTATGAGTACAAGTTTCCATCTTGTAACCTAGCTGAACTTGAGATTATAAACTTAATTAGCACACACTCATCACCCCATGAGTAGTGTTCATTTTTATCCACCTTAGATTAGTGTAGGATTAGGATCTAATTAAATAGTTGATTATCATTAGGGAGCTTAATCCATGAATTTCATCATATTATACCATTGGGGTTTCTTGTCTCAAAAGGGAGGACTGGTTTGTGCTTCATAAGGTTCCATATGGTATCCAAGGTGTGCCCTGCGAGGCGGGTACTGTTGGTAATATACGCAGCCGCGAGCTGATATGATTGGGATAGGTAGTAGGCTCTCTCTCTCTCTTTGATTGGACATTTCAAGCCCCTGGAGAGCTAGTTCCTCACCTAGGTTTAGCATTGGCCTATGGTCTTGGTATGAATTGGCCATTCTAGTGGGCGGGCATGGCCCGCGAGACTGGTGGATTAGTTTGGGTTTGGTTACTTTCACTTTGCCCCATTTTAATTATCTAGTCTAGAGGTGGCGTGGGCTATGTTTCAGGCTAGTGTTCCATGCCTCTATCCTTGGGATGTGGGTTTTCTGATTGTGCATTTCCCAGGATAAAGTTTTAAAGTCTTGAAGCAAGGCTTCTTTGTGAATGAGTAGGGGATATTAGGTCTTGCTCCAAGGCAGCAGTGGTCTGTCCATGCACTAGACTACTAGTTCTCCTATTTCTAAGGTGGGTGTAGCATGCCCCATGTGCTAGAATGCTTCTCACTCATGCTAGGATGTTCCTCACTCTCACTAGTGATGTCAAAGACCAACACCGTTTGGCTCCACACTGTATTGACTGAAGGGTCTGATCTTATGAGCAAGGGAGCATCATGAGGATTTATGTCAACGAATAGTGGGTTGTTTTGCACCAATTTCCCTCAATGTAAGTGCATGAATGTGAGAAATAGTAGTGCTAGACCCCCTTGTGGGACAGCCTTTGTTTTTTTGGAAGGTACAATCATACACTAGTTAAGACACGGGTGTACACTTGGAAGATGGAATGGGTGTATGCTTGGCAAGAGGAAGACACAAACGTGCGCTTGTGAAGGGCACGGCCATGGTGGGGTAGAAGGAATGATCATGGCTTGAAGAAGAAACGGGCATGGCTTGAGATGGTATGGGCATACGCTTGTGGAAGATGAAGACACGGGCTTCTTGAGGAAGACCCGAGCAACATGGCTTGAGATAGTACGGGCATACGCTTGTGGATGGCACGAGCGTACTCTTATGAAGGTACAATCGTACGCTTGTTAAGTCAGATAAATATCTTAATTGTGTAAGTAGACGTGTCCTCTTACAACCACCCTCTGATATTCCCCTAACAATACAGGAGTACCCAATTTGTACCCCTCTTTTTAATTCCCTTTATGCCTTGTAAATTCAATTTATTCCCCTTAATTGCCCTGTGTTTTTATTAATGGACAAATTCTGGAAGATTTTCCCAAGAGGAAGACACGGGCATGGCAAAGGAAGACACGACCGTGTCTCTGAGAAGGGTATGGCCGTATGCTTCTCACAAGGCAGTTAGAGTCAAAAATGCACCTCTTCTCCTCCCCTAATTTCTAATGTTTTGGGTCTTTCCCTGATGATTTTTTGTGTTTTTTTTTGTGGGTCGCTAGAGCTAGTCTCCAGCTACCCAATGATGGCTAGAATGTTTAAGGAAACCTAATAACCTAAGATTAATTAAAGGATTAAGCTAATTGTGCAAAGTTTGATAAATTTTGAAGAAAACCAAAATTGATGAACTTCAAGAGCAAAGTTTAGGCACTTACTTGTCCAATGAAGACTCCCAAGCTCCTCATGCTCCATTGCTCCATTGAACTCCATAGTTGAAGTAGACAAAATCAAACAACAAACAAACATACCAAACAAACAACCACCAGTGGATTTGCACTCCAATCGGGCTATGCAATGACTCTAGCAAGTGGTGGATTACTGACCCTAAGCTAAATGTCCATCCCTGACAGTAGTGGCACCAAAGATGTTAACCAAATCAACATACTACCTTCCACAAGAGATGGAGAAAAGAAGAGAAAGATACCATGCAAAGGTCGGTTCGGAGACTAGCACTTAGCCAACCCTAATGAGGTTTAATTCCCCGATGTGAGGACGCTAGGGGCTCACTCCACCTCCACTTGTGTCACACTCAAATGGAGCTTCACAAGCTAGGTATTGAGAAAAGAGGAAGGGAGCTATGGAGAGCTCTTCCTCACTCAATTTGGAGTGCATGCATAGGGCATCAATGAATATCTCTATAATCTTGCAAAGCATATCCTTGAAGGTTGTACACATTGGCAAGGCATTGGGTTAGGCCAAAAATGGCATGATGTGATATGCATACACCATCTTGTGTTGGTTATGTGGTCAATCTCTACTTGGTTGTAGCCTAAGAAGCCATTCAAGAAGCTAAGCTTCTGTTCTAGCAACACTTTCAGCATGTGGTCTGTGTAGGGTAAGGGATACTGATCATGAACTATGGTGGAATTAAGCTTTTTTAGGTTTACACACACTCTCACCTTTGTGTTCTTTTTGGGAATGATCACTATCGGCGGCGATGCACATTCGGTGGGTATGATCTTGTACACAATCACTGCATCAATAAGCTTGTCTATCTCTTCTTTAAACATTTGACCATACTTGGGATTCATGTACTAGGCTCTCTATTTGGATGGTTACATGCCTTCATGCAAGGATGGTGTGTGTCACCACCTCTAAGGGAATTTCCTTCATGTCAGTGTATTTCCAAACAAACGCATCTTGAAATTCATTGAGCAAGGCAATCAGCTCTCCTTCTTGTTAAGGCTGAGATCCTTGGCAATGAACATTAGCTTAGGTTCTTCACATGGGCTAGCAAGTTTCATTTCCTTAACCTTGATGGGACCTTCATATGAGGCATGTGGTTCTCCACCCCAACTCCATTGATCGTTCTTGCTATGTACCACTCTATCTCCAATGTTGTAGGACTTGAAATACTTGGGCACTTTCCTCAAATCTTCCTTTTGAGGAAATCTCTTTGAGTTTTGATTCCCTCTTCCTTGGTTGTAGCGTTGTTGAGATTTTGTCTGCTAGTAGCAGCTCGTGTGGTAGTGCTTGGCTTGCTCAGAGCTCATGGGCTCCTCATCAATTTTATACACCATTATCTTGGTCAGAATAGTGACCTTGTTTAAGTCAACTTTTTTCCACTATCAAGGTAGGTTTCATGTGAACCCACGGCCTTGCGAGAGAGCAAATCCTGTCTCCGTTTTGGGGAGGAGATACTTCTTAGGCTTTTAATGTGATTTCCTTTTTCTTGGCCAAGTGATTGTGGGTAGCATAGAATTTGGTTCTTTTACATATGAGTCCTTGTTAGATGAATAAGTAGCTATTCTAGGCTCAAAATTGTTGTTGGATCTCCCAAGAGGAATGCCACACTAAGCACGAATAGGAGGAGAGGTGATATATGTCATCCTATCTAGTCATGCAAACCTTGTTCCAAGCTTTTGTAGAAGAGTGTCCATGGTTACTAGGACATGGACCCAATCTTTAGAGTCATAAGTCTTTGGGAGGTTAGAATCGTAGTTCTCATTTTCACTATCCACACAATAACTTCATTGCAACATTTACAGATATTAATTGAAGCAGTTTAGACAGTTATGTTAGACTCATTTGTGAGAATGCCTTGGCCCATGGGATGAGCCTTTCCTATTTAATAGAAGCAGTTCAAATAGTTTCTTTAGACTCATTGGTGAGAATGTCACAAAGGTACATTATTACTTTGTGAGGGAGCAGTCCCTACTAATAGGTGATGTGGATTTAGTATATATTAGCACAAAGGATCAGGTGGCTGACATCTTCATAAATGCACTCGATATAGCTCTAGAAGCTTGGCAAGTTTAGGAGCTTACTTGGAGTGTAGTGTGTGGAGTTGAGCTCGAGGGGGAGTGTTGAGACATCAAGCTCAACTAATGTTATGGACACGACCCGCTTGGCATGGCTAGGTCATAGCTTTCACACTTATGCCATTGGTATGGTTGGTGAGACTATAGGTGGTATGTTGCTAGGTTTACAAGCTGTGTGATAACTCCAACTCATGTAGTCAAGTTCAAACTAGGTTTACAAGCTGTGTGATAACCACTTTGGTGTACTAAAGATCTGGCATAGTTATAACTCCAACTCATGTAGTCAAGTTCAAACTATGGACTAACCTGTGTATGTATGTTATAGTAGGAGAGTGTTGTCCCTTACAGTATATACTCTTCTCTTTGATGGTTGTAGAGAAGAGAAGAGAATAGAAGAACATGAGAATAAAATTTAGCCATCCATCTCTCTTATGTGATTGTCTACTGCTATATGTGTGTATGCTTACAAGGAGATTAAGCTTATCCTCTTCCCGACATTCTTCTTAACAACATGTTCAATATATATGTGGATGTGGTGAAGAAGACAAAAAAAGGAAAAGATTTTTTTTCTCAATTTTGCTTCAAATCATATAGAAAGATTTTGGCTTACGAGGGCTTAACATAAAGCAAAGAACTTGATTATTTCTTGATCTTTGTGTTTTACTTACATTTGATTAGTAGATAGGTAGGTTAATAAGGTAATTAAGAAAGGCTAAACACACAAAAGTCATAAAAACATCACAAGGAACGTTTACTTTACTTTTTCTACTAATCAACTAATTTTTTAAATTAGTGAAGAGATTAGGATAGTCAAGAGATAAGGGCAAAAATTTAAACTAACTAGTATCAAATTAAGTGTTTGTTTTCTTCCTTGTTGTGAATTCTTTGAGCTTAGTAAATTGTGTCTAGAGGATTCTAGAAGGCTTGGACTCCTTTTTTTTCCATTCTCACTAGCAATGCTTTGGTCTTTTCTAGATCACTCAAGTTTACTCTTCATCAAGGGGGTTGGGAAAACAAGACACAAGAAGAAAAATAGGCCCATACGCAACCTTAAGATCCCTATTTATGGTTTGTTTCTTATGGATGAATCCACATAGTCAATGTATGTGCCAAAGCTTACAATTCCAATGGTTGGTAATGGGTTAATGGAAGTATTTGCATCTGGACCCAAGCTAGTGTTGAGATATCGAGCTCATCTAGTGAGGCGGTGGACACTGATGACCCGCCTGGGGGGGATAGGCCCCACACTTACACCACTGGCATGGTTGGTGAGATCATGGGTGATATGCGGCCAGTGGGATGACAGGCTCTGTGATAGCCATTCTAGAGACTGTCATAGTTATAGCACTAGCTCATTTAGTTGGGTTTACACTATAGAGAACCCTATAGAATGGCTGTGTGACAGCCATTTTAGAGACTGGCATAGCTATAGCACCAGCTCATTTAGTTGGGTTCACACTATAGAGAACCCTAGTATGTATTTGGTTGAGTACCTTTTCATATAGTGTATACTCTTATCTTTGTATATGGTGTGTTGAGTGTTTTGTGCCAGCTCATTCTAGAGACTGGCATAGTTATAGCACCAGCTCATTTAGTTGGGTTCACACTATAGAGAACCCTAGTATGTATTTGGTTGAGTAACTTTTCATATAGTGTGTACTCTTATCTTTGTATATATGGTGTGTTGAGTGTTTTGTGAAGAAGAAGAAGATTTTCAGCCTCTCACCTTGTGTGTTCTCTTTTAGGGTTTTGTGAGTGTGTGTGTGTTCTTGCAAGAGCTCAAGCTCTCTTCTCCCCTACATCTTTTCATGGTATCAGAGCCTGGTTCATGCTAAGGACTGAGCTGCAAGCAAAAGAAGCACAGGAAGCGGTACGAGGGTAAGAGCTTCATCTACTCTTCCCCATTTGTGTTGGTGACTACACCCTTGTCGTGGGAGCTCTACGGGAGGCACCGGCGGCAAACCATCTCTGATTGAGGAGCTTTCTTCGCGGGAGTAAAGATATAGGGCAACTATACTATATTGTCCTATTGGACGGAATTTTACGTGCTAAAAACGTGTTTCGGGCACGTTAGGACCTCCGTTTTTCAGAAAGCATGCGATTTCGAGCACTGCCCGGGTAAGTCATCGATTCTATGCAAAACTCTGTTTTAAGAATTGTAGGAAGAGTGATTGGTTGTGACATTGTGTGTGCTGCAAGAAGGTCAACAATTGCCATTGGGTGTATGTATGCACATTAAGGTCACTGGTTTGTGACATTTGAGTGTAGTACAGTACCGCTACAGAAAATACAGCAGTTTGTGCAGGACAAACTAGAGTGCTGTTTCTGGTAAATTTGTGTGTCTAGCAAGATGTCAAATGATGGCATAAATCAGATTGTTGCTGAGAAGCTTGATAAGAACAACTTCCATGCTTGGAGGTTCAGGTTGACAAATTTCCTGCTGGGAAAGGGTTACTGTTGGGACTACATAGAAGGTGAGAATGAAGAGGCACCGGAGATATCGGAGATCAATCCAACTCCTGCAGATGATGTGAAAGAGTTCAAGGATTGGAACCAAGGAGCCAGAAAAGTTATGTATTGGCTCTTTATCAATATACAAGACACCATGATTGGGCACATACAAGATGCCAAGTCCCCCAAGGAGGCGTGAGACACCTTGGTAAAACTCTATGAAACGAATACCAAGGTAAGAAAGATACAGTTGAAGAATGAACTTCATACTGTGGAGAAAAAGAGTATGTCTGTGTGAATGACTATGCATTGAAGATCAAGGGTATTGCGGAATCCCTTGCATCTATTGGTGTTTTAGTAGATGATGATGATAAGGTGGAAGTCTGTCTACTTGGAGCAGCAAGAAGCAGCCTACGGTTGCTCTATCCACCAGTAGAGAGGCCGAGTATAGAGGTGCTGCTATGGCAGCATGTGAGGTAGCTTGGTTGAGAAAGCTACTTGCATATTTGGGTCTATCAGTGGATAGACAAGTTGTCATTTTCTGTGACAACATTAGCAGTATACAGTTGGCCCAGTTTTTCATGCTCGCACAAAGCATATAGATGTCCACTACCATTTTGTCAGAGAGAAGGTTTTGACAGGAGATGTTGACCTTGTTTATGTCAGCACACAGGATCAGGTCGCTGACATCTTCACCAAAGCATTGGGTACAGAGAAGCTCCGAAGATTCAGGGCTTCGCTTGGTGTACATGAGATGGAGTTGAGCTCGAGGGGGAGTGTTGAGATATCGAGCTCATCTAGTGAGGCGGTGGACACTGATGACCCGCCTGGGGGATAGGTCCCACACTTACACCACTGGCATGGTTGGTGAGATCATGGGTGATATGCAGACTAGCGGGATGACAGGCTGTGTGATAGCCATTCTAGAGACTGGCATAATTATAACACCAGCTCATTTAGTTGGGTTCACACTATAGAGAATAGTAGTATGTATTTGGTTTACCTTTTCATATAGTGTGTACTCTTATCTTTGTATATGGTGTGTTGAGTTTTGTGTGAAGAAGAAGATTTTCAGTCTCTCACCTTGTGTGTTCTCTTTTAGGGTTTTGTGTGTGTGTGTGCTTGCAAGAGCTCAAGCTCTCTTCCCCCCTGCATCTTTTCAGCTAGTGCAATGCAATGATATTAGGATTAATAGATATAGAATTTAAAATTATGAGGTAGGTACAATGTGATAGTGTTGTCCACCCATACTCTCTTAATTAGAGCTTAGATGATAGCAATCTATATAAAATTTGTATGGAGGAAGTACTAAGTGTAGCTCCTACGGTGTGGATATACCGACAAGCATTAGATACCTTAGCTTGTGATAACTATGTCCATATATAGTGTTGCAGGTGAAGTAGAGATTAGATGATAGCGGTCTAGATAGAATCTAAATGGAGGAAGTACTAATTATAAAGGGTGTGGATATATCGACAAGCATTAGATACCTTATCTTGTGATAACTATGTCCATATATAGTGCTGCAGGTGGTGTGATAGACATGTATACATAATGCAGGTGGTTACAAGGTGTAGACATGGTGACTGCCCTCAAAACGCGGTCAATCGACCGCCATCCACTAATGATGAACCCATACCATTGGGCCGTGGGCTCCCACCCCTAGAACCTGCCAAAGGGGACTGCTGCTCTATCTGGAGCTATGGACCCGACAATATGGGTTCATTATTAGTGGGCGATGTGGTCAATTAGCCCCAGCTAATGTTTGAATCCTTGACCATCTCATAACCATAAATGGTTATAATAATGACCTTATTGACATATAAGCTGGGTTTTACATCAAATAAACATGCACCAATTGCTTCTCCTCATAATGAGGGCCTTTACAAATGTGCACCAAACATAGATATGAGATACATGTTGAGAGACAAGCATTGAGTGATAGTAGCATCCCTCCTCAATGTCTACGTGTATAGTAACATCCCTCCTCAAGATAGATTATGTTCTTGGCGAAGATGCCAAGATAGATTATATTCTTGGCGAAGATGCCAAGTGAGTTGATTCTTCCCAAGAGAATTAATGAAGATGTTGGCACAGTTCTTTTCTATAGAACAGTACTCTAGCTCCATTTTCTCATCCTTAATCAACTCTCATGCATAATGATACCGAATTTCAATTTTCTTCATTTAAGCATGACTGGTTGTCACATTACAAGGTTGTAACCCCACTAATATGAACTCCCATGTCCACTAAAATCCTCCTTAGCCATATTGCTTCACAAGAAGCCTTGTACTCAACTTTTGTGCCACTATAGGCTGCTTCTTGTGCTGGTCGAAGAAAAAAAAGATAATTCAAAAATTGATTTCTTGGAATCACAATCTCCTGCCCAATCTAGATCACAGTAAGCCATAAGAGTGTCACTTCCACTATAATTGATATTGTACTCAAGAGTACCATGGATGTACCTAAGTACTCACATCTCTTGCTTCCAATGACTCTCCCATGGCTTGTTGAAAACCTGCTCAAAATACCAACTGTGAAGATGATATTAAGTCTAGTGTTAGTGAGAAAAATTAAACTCCCCACTACTTCTTGATATCGGCTAATTGTGAAGAATATTCTACAAAAAGCTTCACATTTCACCTCCATAGGCATTGACACAAGTTTGCAAAACTGGTCTTCATCCCAAATACTATGAGAATCTCCCAAGCATACTTTTGCTATTATATGAAGATTGTACTTGGCTCCTACCAGACCTTAATCCCCAAACAAAAATGCATAAGGCCCAAGCCTGCCATCTCAAACACATGGCTCAGCATATCCATTATCTACTGCTCTACTGCTGCTAAATTGTTTCTTTATTATCATGTGTGATGTTTAAGTCATCTACATAAAGGATAACCAAAGCAATTGTGCCATGCCTTTTTAGAGCATACAAGTTAGAATCAAAATCACTTCTAGTAAACCCAATCTATTTGAAAAATGTGTCTACCATGTGATGTTTAAGTCATCTACATACAGGATAACCAAAGCAATTGTGCCATGCCTTTTTAGAGCATACAAGTTAGTATCAAAATCACTTCTAATAAACCCAATATTTTTGAAAAATTGGTCTACCATGTGATAACATGCCCTTGGGACCTATTTCAATATATAATGCCTCCTTCAGCCTACAAATTTTGTTTTTTGATCCGAGCATCTCAAAACTTGGTGGCTAAGCTATTAAGACGTTCGTTCAGAAATGCTAATTTAATACCCATGTGAAAAATTGGCCACTGTTTATGAGCAGCCAAGGCAAGTACCACCCTGATAGTTTTCATGCGAGCTGTGGGATTTAAGGTTTAAAAATATATAATCAAAATCCTCCACGTGTGAAATTAAAATCAAAACCTTCCACCTGTGCAACCAACCTAGCTTTGTATTTTTTAAGTGACCCATCATAGTATTATACATAGCTTTCCAAACCCATTTGATACCAACTACCTTTCACTTTGGTGGTCAGTTAACTAGATCCCCCGTGTTGTTCTTGCTATCATTTTGGAGACTGCATTGTAGCTTTCCACATTGGATTTGCTAAGGCTTCATTCAAGGTGGCTCGCTCCTTCACTGTTCTCATTATCTCAACCACCATCAGGGCCATGTTGACAATGAGATCAGATAATCTTCTTTGCTTCTCTATCCTCCATGATCTCAACATGGTTCATCTGCTCAAGATTTTGGCATCTCGGGTACTAGATTGTTACGCTCATCAAAGAGCTGATGTGCCCACTTTGGAAGTGACTATCCATGTGGCTGATGTGGTGTGTAAGAGTCTTCATCCTTTTCCTCCTTAAGAGGAAATCTGACTGGTGGGTTGGGCTCGTGGTGAATTATTTCTTCGATGGATGAAATAGTCGATGGACATGTCTCCTCCACTGAGTGTGGCTACTTCACAAACACCACATCTTGGCTGGTGATTATCTTTACCTCTCGATCCATAGAGTCGATAAGCCTTTGACTCTTGACTATATCTAAGAAAGATACAGTTCTTGCTTTTGGTGTCAAGCTTCTCTCTAGATGCATCTGGTACATACATATAATATTCACAGTCAAATGTTTTAAAATGAGACATTGAAGGTTTGTTATCAAGAGGAGTTCTCGTGGTGTGATACCCTTAAGTACCTTTGTGTAGATCTGATTGAAGATGTAGACTAATGGGCTTACTACTTTAGCCCAAAAAGTGTCTTGTAACCCTTTCCCTTTTAGCATGCATCAATAAATCTCCAAAACAGAAGTTTAATTTACAAAGTTCTACAACACCGTTTTGTTGAGGTGTATGAGAAATTATGAGTTGGCACACCTGATGCCATTCTTCTTATAGTAGCTATCAAATTTTATTGAGAGGAATTCTCCTCTCAATATGTAGTATGGAACTTTTTCACTTTCTTTCATATCTCATTCTCCACAAGCTTATGCCACTATTTAAACTTGCCAAAAGCTTTAGCCTTATCCCGAAGAAAATAAACCCACATATTTCTACTATAATTGTCAACTAATAGTATAAAGTAAGAAGATCTCCCCAATGTGGTAGTAGACATCTTACCATAGAGATCAGCACGTACCAGCTCTAATGGAGTATTTGCCCTATTACTACTCTCCTATGGAAACGTCTTACATTGTTTCTTGCCCACCATCATTGCAAGCCTCACATGGTTCTTGCAATTCTAAAAATGCAAGAAAATTAGCTACCGTTCTCTTTTTCTACATCTCCTTCAATAATGCAATCCAATGTGACCAAAATGCTCATGTCACAAAGCCTACTCGTGCTCTTATCTACAATTTCTATAAGGGCATTCACAACTCATACAAATTGTTGTGCTTTACTCCTTTGCCCAAGAATTTCTTCTTTGGATTTCTTAAAATGTACTTTAAGACCATGATCTATCATCGCATAGTAAACTAATAGTAGGTTCCTCTTGATTTGTGGAACATAGAACACATCTTGACAGCTTCTTCTCTCTTGACATATAGCTACCAAAAAAGAGATGGTTCCAGACCCTTCAAAAGGACATTTAGCATTATTTTCAACAATAACATTGATGGGTTCTTGTAGAGGCTTCCAGGAACTATACTAGCCCTTTTTACTGATCACGTGTCGGGATGCTCCACTATTCAAAATCCATGAATCATCAACAAATGGAGCCTGAGCAAATGAGCATACCTCTTTAATGGCGATACCTCTTGGTCTCAACATTGTTAATGGACTCCTTTCATGAAGACTTTATGGTGCCATTGTTAATGGACTCCTTTCATTGTTAATGGACTCCTTTCCCTTCCATGAAGACTTTATGGTGCCATTCTTCTCGTCAGCCTACTTCTTTCTACAGTCTTTGATAGTGTGACCCTTCTTGTTAATAGTAGTTCCCTTGAAACTTCCTTTTCTTTGGCTTCTTCTTCTTGTCATCAGAAGATATCATGCCTTTACGTTTAGTATTAGCTAAAAATCAACATCATCATGTCGCCATTTTAGGCCTTCAGTCACATCTCCTCCTTAAGCAACATAGCACTAAATTCTTTAAATGATAAAGGTGATACTCTAATCTAAGTGTTTGTTAGTGCCGTAACCAAGCCATCGTGCTTTTGTGGAAGAATTTGAATTCTCCTCCGAGCTAGTTCCTCATCACTGGTCTCTATAATCCCCACCATATAGCAGCCATTTAATCTTGTAGATTTTTTATCTATGTGATAAATGCTTCAGCAAAACAGCTTCTCCTTCAACAAACTTCTCAGTAGTAGTAACCTGATTCTCTAGGTTCTGAATCCTGGTTTGATTTCAGGTCTCATTCTGATTCCTTGATATGGTCCAAGACTTAGATGAGAGGTGGGCATTAAGTGTATACTAGCATCCCCTTCATATAGCTTATGCTATGATCACTCCCCTTTATAGTATCCCCTTTAACTCCATGATCACATCCCCTTCATATAACTTATGCTATAATCACTCCCCTTTAATTCCATGATCACATCCCCTTCATATAACTTATGATATGATCACTCCCCTTCATATAACTTTAGTTTTCCTATACATCATTTATTCATGTCAATATCCCCTTCATATAACTTGCACTATGGTCAAATTATCTCAATGTCATGATCACTCTCCTTCATATCAGTTGAACTCTAACATATAATAGAGTTGTCCACCATTAAATGAATCAATTGTATACATACCAAATTAGGTCAACTATAATTTTACATGTGCATGTATAAGTTGAACCGGTCCAACGTATGATGATTATAATTGTGCACATGTACTCATAGCATAATCTCTCATATAATACATGTTTGTTTTAACTCAATTATCTAACAAATAATTTCATTTTTTGAATGCATACAAGTTCAACTTATTTACTATATATAAGTAAAAGTATCTTATATAATGTACAAGCACAATTTTATTTATATGCATAAACTCTAAACTTATCTAATTTTTGTTTTTATTTGTATGCGTAGAAGTTATATTTGTTCAAATGTATAAGTTATATGGATAATTAGAAATATCTACGTACCACTTCAATTGCTCATATTAGTTTTTATGTTTAAAATGAACTTATATGCATAACATTTAAAAAATGTCTAATGACCTATTAAAGGAGAGTTATACCACTAGGTGCATACCTTAAAGGTTAAAAAAGGGGTTGAAGAAGATCAAGAGCTCAGACTACTAGAACATGACAATAATTACAATTAACACAATTGCCAAGAATTTGGTAATTATATAATTCTAAGTGCCATAGAAAAAGGGAAAAGAAAAAGCTGATACAAGAAGCAAAGAGTTACTACCATGAACAAACATAATAATTACAAAGTGAAATACATGAGAATTATAATGAACAAACATAATAATTACAAAGGTAAACACACAATCAGTATATAAGACTAAGTAGAACCACAAAAGGCAAGTAGATAACAGTAGTGACCCATTTAAAAAGAGAAATGAGGTTCTAGAGAAAAACCTAGAAAGAATGAAGCAATAGAATCACAAGGTGGACATTAATTAAGAGCCATGAGGAGCAAGAAAAAGTTGAAGAACTAATCAGCTGACAAGAAGAAATCTTCATGCAACAATAGGGGAATTGTGGACTACAAAAAGGGCCATGTAAGGATTAGCTTAAGTCGTTAATTTTCTAGATTTAGAATGCTAAACTTGGCTTCATAGTGGGGGAGAAGGCTGATGAATACCTTACTTTTGGGTCCTTTTTTTACTATCCTCTCTCCTAGATCCCCTCTTTTTTAAACTCTAGAGTCCACTTATCTTTTGAAAAAGTTGCAACTATTTCTAGAGCCAATTACCTGTTTGATTTTTTTATGTGTGAGATTTGCCAGGCCAATTACCTTTCTCTTTCACACGTATGTGATCTTGCAACTTTCTCTCCCCAAAATTTGAAAAACATGGGTATAAGGGACCCTAAAATTAGATTTTTTAAAAAATCCAAATTTGGCATTTTTAATCGATAAAATGTCCCCTCATCATATGTAACCCCCAAAAGTAGTTTTTCAAGGTCATTTTCAGTCAATAACTACCTCATTGGTGTAGCCATATTTGGTAGTGATGCGAGTGAACACACTAGGACCACCCGGGGCACTTTTTTCCTCTTTAGGAGGTTTTTTCCCCCATGCTAGTATACACCCCATCTTGGGGTATACTTATCATCTTTGCACATGCGCATTCCTACAACCTTGCTTCTCCACTATGTGTGTGTGTGTGTGTGTGTGTGCGTGCGCGCGCGCATTCCTGCGACCTTGTTTCTAACATTTGAGATCAGAGCATACGCTCCTCGCCCATGTTTGCTGCGGCCTACTCTTCAGTTGAGTTTCCCGTTTTCTTGAATCGGATCAAGGAGGCCTTTTGGGAGAAGAAAGAGGACCTGGAAGTGTGTAGTACTTTGTATTGTAGTTTCGTAGTCAGATTTTTTTTCCAAGCGCGTTTTGGGGACCATTCACATGGTTTTTGGTTTTTTGCAGATATCTTCAGGGACCAAATTTGCACTATACTTCATTAGATTCTAGAGTAATATTTTCAGATTTACTACATACAGGTGAGCAAATACATGTGAAAGCATCATTAGACACTTACCACACCAGATCTTATCTACGAGCTACACTTCTCATAGCGACATCAATCTCTACATCTTACGAGTAAAATTTCTACTCACTTTACTTTGCATTTCTCTCATACACCTTGTAGGTCTCCATTGTCAGTGTGGCCACCTTAGTTACATCAAAGGATCACTTAGCATTTTCAGGTTGCATGGTTACGTGCTTGGGTATTATTAAAAATGGCATGCATGTATTTTCGATGTTATGGAATTAACTACTCGTTATGATCCTATATGATGCAGCATGTTTGGTAACCAAAGGGCTATGTAATGTTGTGGTTAGTACTGAGAAACGTCTTGGTTCCTCTGATGAACATGCTACAGAAAGCACATCTTCATACATAGACTCAGTTTCACATGGTACATTACCATAGGATAACATATCTCCTACATAAGAATAAACAAAGTGGGATGGAAGAGATGTGTAGGCACATGCATTACTTTATTTGTCAATCAAGAAGAGGACTATCATTCCTCACATTCGGTCATGTAGGATTGCTAAACTTCTTGGGATGTACTTGCACCATTGTAGCATGTACGTAATGAAGCACATGTTACTTATCCACGCAAACAATTAGAATAAGAGAATATGAATGAGGGAGACTCCATGGAAAGTTTTCTTATAAAAACCAAGGATTTTTAGGTGCAGTTGGCCAGTGTTGATGGTGTATATCCTGATAGTTCATTGTTGTCTACTATCTTGAATACATTGTTGGACTCGCATCAAAGTTTTTCTTCTACCAAAGGCAATCCAAATGTCTTGAAGTTTGAGGAGTTCCTTTATGTGATCTTGCAAGAAGAGTAATCCAGGAAAAACAGATATGTCATGTGTACAAGAGATTAGGCTTTTGCTGCCAGTTAACAAAGAGGCAAAAGTAAATCATTTCCTCAGGATAGTTACAAGACAAAATCAGAGTCATCGGGCAAGCCTCAAAGACGACAAGCCAAAGAAAAAGAGCTAATGCAACTATTGCAAAAAAAACTTGGTCAGTACATTAATGAGTGTAAGAAGTGGCTATAGAAGTAGAAAAAGAAAGACTTAGGTATGGCTATAGCCGATGCATTAATATCTAATGTAGAAAACAACGAATCTGTAAACTATGCACATGATGATTGGGATCTCATTGTGAAATGTAGTTTTGACCCTTCGTATAAGGATGTACGCATGGCTGCACATGTGTGGTATTTTGATAGTGGTGCTAATAAACATATTACTTCTCGTCTCGCAATTTGTTCTCACCACTTGAATTTACTCCACAAGGAAACACGATTGCATGTGCAAATAACTCCTCATATCATATAAAAGGCGTTGGTAAAATTGTTCTCACTTCTGCTACTGCAAATGGTGGAACAATAATGCTCTCAGATGTATTATATATACCAAGGATTAAGAAGAACTTGCTATCTATCTCTTCCATTACTAAGGTTGGCTTAATGGTTCACTTTGTGGATGACAGATGTATTGTTCATGATTGCAGTGACAGTAATACAATTGTTGCTTTTGGTACTTTGTCTCATTATTAATGGTGAAGAATCTTCTGTGCAGAAAGCTTCATGTTCCACCTCCAAAGGGGTTGACATAAGTTTACAGTCGGTCATCCCAAATGCTTCGAGAATCTCCCAAGCATACTTCTGCTGTGATATGAAGCTCTTGCCTGGCTCCTATACTAGACCTCAATCCTCATACAAAAATGCATAAGGCCCAAGTCTGTCATTTCAAACTCACAGCTCAGCATATCCATTACGTGCTACCAGATCATTTCTTCATTATAACCTATGATGTCTAAGTCATCTACATATACAGGATAACCAAAGCAATCATGCCATGCCTTTTTAGACAATACAAGTTAGCATCAAAAGCACTTCTAGTAAACACAATCTTTTTGAAAAATTGGTTTATCATGTGATAACATGTCCTTGGCGGTTGTTTTCAACCTGTACAATGTGTCTTAACCATAAAGTTGATAAGACTTTGACTCTTGAGACTGTATCCAAGAAAGATACAGTTCTTGCTTTTAGCGTCAAGCTTCTTTCTAGATGCATCTGGTATATACATATAACATTCATAGCCAAATGTTTTAAAATGAGACACTAAAGGTTTCTTACCAAAGTAGGCCTCTTGTGGTGTGATACCCTTAAGCGTCTTTGTATAGATCCGATTGAGAATGTAGACTAATGTCCTTACTATTTTAGCCTTAAAAGTGTCTTGTAACCCTTTTCCTCTTAGCATGCATCGAGCAATCTCCATGACGGTCCGATTACAGAGTTTTACAACACCGTTTTGTTGAGGTGTGTGAACTGTTTGTGAGTTGGCACTTGATGCCATTTTGCTTGTAGTAGCTACTGAATTTCTCCTCTCGATCTGTAGTATAGAACTTTTGCACCTTCTTTCCTATCTAGTAGTAGTAGCTATTGAATTTTGTTGAAAGGAATTCTCCTCTCGATCTGTAGTATAGAACTTTTGCACCTTCTTTCTTGTCTAATTCTCCACAAGCTTATGCCATTATTTAAAGTTTCCAAAGGCTTCAACCTTATCCCAAATGAAATAAACCCACTAGAGGAGGCTTTTCCCTATTGTTGCTCTCCTATGTAAATGCCTTACGCTCATGCAACAAGCCTTACATGGCTCTTGCAGTTCTGAAAATGTAAGCAAATTAGCTACCATTCTCTTTTTCTCCTTCAGTATTGCAAATCCGATGTGACCAAATCGGTCTTGCCAAAGCCTACTCATGCTCTTATCTACAGTTGCTATAAGGGCACTTAGCTTATACAAATTGTTGTGCCTTACTCATTTGTCGACTAACTTGCCAACAACATGTAGAATTTTAGCTTTGTATTCTTGAAGCATACTTTAAGCCCATGATCTGTCATCACATAGCAAACATGTTCCTCTTGATTTGAGAAATATAGAACATGTCTTGATAGCTTCTTCTCTTATCATGTAGCTGCACGAAGAGAGATGGTTCCAGACCCTTTGGTTGGACATTTAGCATTATTCTTAATAACAACACTGATGGGTTCCTATAGAGGCTTCCAAGAACTATACTAGCCCTTTTTATTGGTCATGTGTCATGATGCTCCATTATCCAAAATCCATGAATCATCAACAAATGGAGCCTGCTAAGAAAATGACCATAGCTCTTCTGGCACGACCCAAAGATCACGCTTGGTCTTGGCATTGTTAATTAAATCCTTTCCTTCTATGAAGACTTTAAGATGCCGTTCTTCTCGTCAGCCTTCTTCTTTCTGCATTCTTTAATAGCATGACCCTTCTAGTCATAGTAATAGCAGCTCCCTTGAAACTTCTTTTTCTTTGGCTTCTTCTTCTTGTCATTAGAAAATGCCATGCATTTACCTTTAGTATTAGCTAAAAATGTAGCATCATCGCGCCACCATCACGGGTCTTCAGCCACATCTCCTCCTCAAGCAACATAGCACTAAATTCATCAAATGATAGAGGTGGTACTCCAAGCTGAGTGTTTATTAGTGCCGTAACCAAGCCATCATACTTTTGTTGTTGGGGAAGATACACCTCTGGGCTAGTTCCTCACACTGGTCTTTGTAATCCCCACAACAATAATTTGATCCTATAGATTTTTGATGTGTGTGATAAATGCTTTAGTAGTAGCTTCTCCTTGAACAAACTTCTCAGCAGTAAGCTAATTCTCTAGTTTTGAATCCTAGTTTGATTTCGAGTCTCATATGGATTCCTTAGTATAGTATAGGTCTCTATTAATGCCTTAGTTACGTGTTGAATATCAAAGTAAGAACATAATCACTTCTATTGGTGATGATGGTATAAAGTGCATCAGCATTGCGTCTCTTCCATGCTCGAAAAAGTGTAGCATCTAGTGGAAGTGTGTTCACACTGTTGTTGGGGTTGAGGGCTCCCACTGGTTTTGCATCCATTTCCAGAACAGTTTTAGAAGCTCATAAGCATCTAGAATGGCATTGATTTTGAATTTCCAAAGAGTGTAGTTTGTCCCATCAAGCTTGCCTTTTGTGAAGACTGGTGGATGAATGCGCAGGACTGGTGCAACAGTAATAGCAGGTAGCAGTTGAGATAGAAGCCATCACTCCTAGTACTTTATGCAAAGAAAGACTATACTTTATGCACTATTTTTGCTACAAGCACCTAAGCTCTGATACCATATAAGAATATAGTACAATAAAGTGGCAACAAAAAATGATGGGTGGACAAGCTATGCATTTAATAAGGTTGGGTGCACTTGAATAATGTTGATTATCTTAAGCCTTAGCCCATGGGCTTGAAGGCCAAGTTTAGAATACACAAACAATTTTTGTTTATGCTTTAGCGATATTCTTAGGCACGTAAACATTTTTGGCTATTGTTTGTTATGTATTTTTTTCAACCACCTTTTCTTTCAACCACCTTTTCTTTTGTTTTCTTTCAATCAACTTTTCTTCCTAGCAATGCTAGGTTTAGGGCTTGTGTGTCTCCGCCACATGATGTCGTGGCTTTTTCTAGGTCTCAAGTTACTCTTCATCAATGGGTCCTCATGCAATGGATCTTGTTGTGGTGTTATTTATCTTTAATTTGAACTTCTTTCTCCTCAAGATCTAAATCTATTCTCATGCTTGAAACTAGAAACCATACTACTTTAATGGCATGTGTCAATCCTAAATGTTTTTGCCTTGTGCTAGTGGCAAGAATCTGAGCATCATCTATCCCAACTGCCTTCACCTATGCTCATTTACTTGAACAACCAATTGCTATTTTCACATAGCATTTTTCAAAATGTTGTTACGCTAGTACTCACTTCAATGGAAATCTCATTCCAACCAATTGGATGATTAGATATTTGGTGTGCATCATGAGTTTTGCAAAATTTCCTTGCATTGTCATATTAGTTGAGAAATGTCCTATTATTATGTTTGCTAGCCATCAATGGCTCTTTTTCATTATCTTGAAGCATCTCCAAAGAGTTCCATCATTGTAATATTAAGATAGATAATGTGCCATCAATTGATATGGATCCACTTTCTTAATGACCGTAAGTGCCCCTAATGGTAATAAATCATGGCTCGACATTCAATTGGACAAATACTCTGCTTTTTTCGTTATTAACTTGGTAATTAATATCTCATTCGGAGGCATGTTGCAAGGCTGTTAGCCTTGCAGTGTTAACTGTGCCACTGAAGGTGCGAGGATACCTTTGTCGTGGTGTTTTCCAACTATGCCAAAATGAGCACAATTTGGAAATTGCTTACAATATGTGCCCTTAAGCTAAGGTGTAACTTCAAAAGTTTGGCAACTAATCTACTATTTTTGATTACAACACACACCCACCATCGGACAAGTTACAAGGACATCTCCACTGTAGCTAGCGCCATAACCTTGTAGTAGCGAGCACAATTTGAACCCATTACCTTGGAGAATAACACAATTGCCGTGTATGTGGTCTCACACACACAAAATAAGCACATTCTCAAGCGACCGTGAACTCTATTGGCATGAAAAGTGAAAAGTTGTATGTAGGTGTCTGGCCATGGGCGACATGTAAGTTTACAGAATACTGCTTAAGTTGCCTGTAACGAGCTCAAGATGCGATATCTCAATCAGCTAAGCCTTGTCCTTTGCATGGTCTGTTATGTCTTTGCTACGTCATAATAATGTAGAGGCCCATGGAGGAGCAAGGGCTTCTCCTTTCCAAAGATTCTCTTTACAGCCTGCTGCAGGGTTGCATCAGAACTAAAGACTTGGCATGTGGTAGACGATTGCATACTCATTTGATCTTCAATGGCCTCGACACCTCTGCCCACTTTGGGGATCACCTCATCAGGCTGTTTGCCTCATGTGGTAAGCTCTTAGAAGCAAACCTTGTCTTTCACAAAATCATGGACCCAAGTGTATACACATGGAATGCCATCATCTCAGCACATGCCCAGCTTGGAGAAGCCAAAGGGGCCCTTCGCTTGTTCTATGATATGGAAGAGAAACATAATGTCAATCCTGATCAGATCACCTTCTTATGCATCCTAAAAACTTGTAGTGACAGCAGAACTGCCCTTGAGCAAGTCCGGCTTATTCACGACTGGGTTATCCATGGTGGACTCGAAGCTGATGTGGCACTCGGAAGCACCTTCGTTGATGTTTATGCCAAGTCCGGGAGCATGGATGAGGCACATAAGGTGTTCAATGGATTACCAAACCGGAATGTGGTGTCGTGGGGTGCAATGATTTCGGTTTGTGCTCAGCATAAGCAAGATCATTTTGCTCTAGAGCTTTTTGAAAAAATGCAACAAGAGGGCATCAAGCCAGGCAGGGTTGTGTTTCTGGGCACTTTGAAAGCTTGTGGTCACACAAGAGCCATAGATCAGGGCAGGCTGACACATCATCAGATCGTCAAAAGTGGGCTTCATTCAGAGCAGAGTATTGGAAACAGCCTAATTGACATGTATGCCAAATGTAAGAGCTTAGAAGAAGCCCGCTCGGTATTTGACACAATGCAAAGCCGGGATGTGGTCTCATGGAGTGCGATGCTAGCAGGATATGTTGAGAATGGGCACAGTTCCTCTGCCCTTGACCTTTTTGGCCAAGGGAAACTTGAGGGAATTGAGCCAGACAAGGTAATGTTTCTCTGCATTTTGAAAGCATGCAGCAGCACTGGATCCATAGACAAGGGTATCATGTTACACAAACAGATACAATGCAATGGTCTTGAATCGGATGCGGTTGTTGGAAATGCTCTCGTGGACATGTATGCAAAATGTGGGAGTGTTGAGCATGCTCGTGCAGTGTTTGACAAAATGCCTGTCCGACAGATGGTATCATGGGGTGCAATGATATCAGGATATGCCCAGCTTGGATATGGGATTTTTGCTCTTGAACTTTTCAAGGAAATGCAACATCAGGGGATTGAACCGAATGATGTCGTGTTTTTGGGCGCCTTAAAGGCATGCGGCAGCATAGGATCCATAGGGCAGGGCAGATTGATACATGAACATTTAGTGCGAAGCAGACTCGAGTCAGATCTGGTGGTGGGAAATGCTGTTATTGACATGTATGTGAAATCTGGGAGCTTAGAGGAGGCCAATAGAATTTTTACAAAAATGCTTATACGAGATGTGGTGTCTTGGGGTGGGATGATCACTGGATATGCTCAGTGTGGCTATTATGAGGTGGCTGGGCATTATCTTGAAGAGATGGTAGCAGAAGGCGTGAAGCCAGATGATCAGATATTTACTACCATTCTCACGGCCTGCAGCCATGCTGGTCTTCTGGAAGAAGGCCGTCACTATTTCAAACTAATGAGGCTTTGTGGCATCACACCTGGTGTTGTACACTTCAATTGTATGATTGACCTGCTAAGCCGAGCTGGACAATTGAGTGAGGCTGAAAACTTACTGCAAAGCATGCCAGCTGGTCCTGACGCGGTTGGATGGATGTCTTTACTTACTAACTGTAGAACCTACGGGCACACACAGCTAGGAAAACAGAGTTATGGGGAAGTCATGCAAGCTGATCCCAGATATGCTTCTAGCTATGCCCTCATCTCGAACATTTATGCTAATGCGTATATGTGGGAGCATGCCTTCAAGACTGAAGATCTTAGAGTCTGCAAGGGTGTCATGAAAAAGCCAGGAAGGGCTTGGATAGAGGTTGATAATAAAGCATATGAGTTTATTGTTGGAGAGCAAAGCCATCCACAAAGTGATGACATTTTCACAACGCTAAGGAGACTGGGTCGGCCGATGAAGAAGGAAGGATACTTGCCTCTCTCTGATTCATCACTAGAGGCAGTAACATAGAAGGTGCAGGCCTCAGCCTTTGATGCCCCTGTTTGTCGTCTAGGTCCTTAAAGGATTTTTACTCACTTAATCATGGCATAGCTAAGTGCTGAACAGTGCAGAAAAATGATATTTGTTGCTGCTTAGTATGCTTGCTACTTTGTGAGATTGGGTGGCACTTAACATCACTGTTGCAAGAGCGCAGCTCAGACAGCTCATTCATTGCAAGGTATCTGATGCAGGTTCTGTAACTGAGTGCAAATTTCCTTGGAGAGTCCCACTGTTTATGGGATAAAGCAACTCCAGGCACATGTCAAGGAAGGCCCATCACACAAAGGGGTATACAGGACAATCACAGACCAGCTGTACCGCCTGCCTTGAACACAGCCAGTAGAGAGAGAAAAACAACCTGCTGTCGACCAGTAATGAAGGTGTCCAGCAAAGAGAGAACAACACTGCAGGCGGCCAGTTTTAAGGGCGACTAGTGATGAAAGGAAACAGTGCTGCTGTCGGCCAGATATGTCTGATCAGAGCGACCGGGCTTCTTGGGCATCCATCTTATGGCATCATAAGGCTCTTCTGAACTATTCTAGGCCTAGGATCTAGGATAGTCCATTGTTTTTGTACCACCAAATGTGGGGATTTTCACAAAAATTAACCCCAACGCAAAAACAACACCCCCCCCCCCCCCCGCGGCAGCTGCGGCGCCCCACAAAGCCAAGTGTGGAACAAATTGCCACAAACAGTGCAGGAAAATGATGTTTGTTGCTGCTTAGAATGCCGGCTTCCTGCGAGATTGAATGGCATTCGACATCACTTTTGCAAGAGGGCTGCTCAGACAGTTTATTCATGGACAAGGGATCTGACACAGCTTCCATAAGTGAGTGCGAATTTTCATGGAGAGTCCCAATGTTTATGGGATGAATTAACGGCAGGCATGCATCAAGGCTGAAGGACCAAAATAATACTTTGTGAAGGGGGCATAGACAGGACAATCACAAACCACCAATCAAATTTTTTCTAAGACCAAATGTGGGGGTTGTCACGAGAGAGCCGTCCCCCCAACACCCAGGACCCCCCGCCCTCTCCTTGCCAACACCACAAACACCACCACCACAACGCCCATGAAGCCAATGTGGGATAAGATTGTTAGCATTATTCATCTCCTGGTAGTGTGCCCAAGTTGTGTATCAGGGGTGCCGAGATTTATCCCGGGCAGCACCATATTTTTCCCTCTACTTAGGGCCCTTGGTTGTAGGGTTGGCCACCCATTTTCACATGTTTATTTTGTCCAGTCATGGGTCTTTTTTAGAGCAAGTCGGCTAGCTCCAATAGGGGCTATATAAGGCCAGGTTCTTACTCATTTGTAGACATCTTGACAGGGGCTTCCAGGCCCGGGTCCTCCCTCAGGGGAGTTGCTCATCATGCCCTCACTTACGGGGACCACCCCTTGCACAGGGCTGTTTGTATCATTGTTGCTTCATCATTTTTCTGTCTTTGTGCCTATGTCTCACGCTTTCTGCTGCGCACTTTTGACATGGTATCAGAGCATGGGGTTGAGACTCTTCTACAGAAGGTGTTCTGGTGTTTTTTCTGAGAGAGAAGGATTTTGTAACGTGCGGAAGCTCTGGGAGTCTTCTTTCAGCCCTAAACACTCTTGGAAAACCATCTGATGCAAAAACGCAGATATAGAGAGAGTAGAGAGAGAGAGTAGAGAGAGAGAGAGAGAGAGAAGTGCTGGAAATTCAGTATATTCTATGGTACAAAAAGGTACCTAAATCTGCAGCCATGGGCTGCCTTACATAAAAAGGTGGTAACTCACCGAAACAGTCCCCTATGGGACCCCTAATGACTCACACCCCTAGTGGGAGTGAATGAATACAACATGGAGCACTTGGCCCTATTTATAGGCCTTTCCAAGCTTGGTCAACTGGCCGACTGCTGGTCGGCCAATTCCACGACCATCTTTTCCTTCAACGCTACCCGACTGGTCCTGATGCATGCGCTTTTCATCTGCCTTGTCTTCTGGTACAGCCGACCACTCCAGTGTGCAGCCGACAGCCATCTGGTCTTCAATTTGCTCTCCATGCCTGTCTCCAGTCTACACTGCCACAAGTGCTCTGTGCTCTATCACCCTGGTTCTACTCTTTATCTGGTTGCCTTTTCTGGATCTAGCCCTGAGAATGTCCATGGCATCTATGATGTACATGACATCCCCCTCTGCTAAACTTGATGACGGGATTCCAACCTGCTCTTGGATGACTGTCATCATCCCAATCCTGTCCCGAAGTCCCTCCGTCATCGTCCATCCCTGGCAACCCTTTTTCTCTGAAAACCCGGCCTGTTCTCCAACCCACTCTGTCGCTGACGAAGATCTATGCATCTGGTTTCCTCTAGTCCACAATCCATTCCTGCCTTGACTCTGAACACTGTCTTGGTCTTCTTTCCTAAGAAATGAGTCTGACACTCTCACATCACCCTTGGAGGATCAACCTCCCTTGGGACCGTTGCCTGAGAACCTATCTGGCTCACGGAACTGCCATCCCCTTTGGCACTCTGGAACACCACCAACTAACCTCCTGGGAGTTCTTCCCGATCTGTGTTCCTTGCCTTGGGCTTTGAATCCGTGTACTTTCCTATACCTTGGACCTGTACACCATCATATGGGACTGAATCAGTGTTTAGCTTTGCTGAGCCTGATGCTCTGATACCAATGTAACGTGCGGAAGCTCTGGGAGTCTTCTTTCAGCCCTAAACACTCTTGGAAAACCATCTGATGCAAAAACGCAGATATAGAGAGAGAGTAGAGAGAGAGTAGAGAGAGAGAGAGAGAGAAGTGCTGGAAATTCAGTATATTCTATGGTACAAAAAGGTACCTAAATCTGCAGCCATGGGCTGCCTTACATAAAAAGGTGGTAACTCACCGAAACAGTCCCTTATGGGACCCCTAATGACTCACACCCCTAGTGGGAGTGAATGAATACAACATGGAGCACTTGGCCCTATTTATAGGCCTTTCCAAGCTTGGTCAACTGGCTGACTGCTGGTCGGCCAGTTCCACGACCATCTTTTCCTTCAACGCTGCCCGATTGGTCCTGATGCATGCGCTTTTCATCTGCCTTGTCTTCTGGTACAGCCGACCACTCCAGTGTGCAGCCGACAGCCATCTGGTCTTCAATTTGCTCTCATGTCTGTCTCCAGTCTACACTGCCACAAGTGCTCTGTGCTCTATCACCCCGATTCTACTCTTTATTTGGTTGCCTTTTCTGGATCTAGCCCTGAGAATGTCCATGGCATCTATGATGCACATGACAGATTTCTGCGTTTTCTGGTACTGCTGGTTGCAGAGGAGGAGGGAGTGTTTTGGTCTTGTCTTGGGCAGCTGGAGGAGGTACAGGGCAGCCCCTTCTGGCTGCGTTTTCTGCAGGATTGGGGCGGCCAAAGTAGGTACTCTTCTGGCTGCGTTTTCTGCCCTTGTGAGCAGGTGAATGGCAGCCAGCATGGCTGCGTTTTTTCTCTGAAGGTGGGCAGCCTGGCTGCATTTTCTCCTGAGGGGGTGTTGGGCAGCATGGCTGCGTTTTCTTCCAGAGGAGGAGGTGCTGGGCAGCTTGGCTGCGTTTTTTTCTCCAGAGGAGATGCTGGGCAGCATGGCAACGTTTTTCTCCAGAGGGGGTGCTGGGCAGCATGGTTGCGGTTTCCCCAGAGGAGGTGCTGAAGGTGCTGTGTTTTCCCTTCCCTCTCTTCTTGGTACACGTGTTGCCAGCTGTTTACAGCAGCATTTTTTGCATTACCTCATCTGTGTTTCTGGAGGCAGTGGAGGCAGGTGTTCTTTTCAGGAATGGTTCCTTCCCACATGGCCTTGAGCCCTTGCTCGGCCAATCTTTGCTTTGTCAGAGTTTTCAGACTCATGAGTGTGTGTGGAAGACAGTCCTTTCTCGACAGCCGAGGGGTCTATGAGTTTGTGCCAATTCAGCATAGTTTTGCTGGTGTACAGGTGTTTCCTTTAGGTTCTCAGGGTGTTCACCTTGAGAGGGGGATGTGGTTACTTGGCAAGGAGAGCCACTCTTATTCCCCAGGCAAATGGCCTTCTGGATTACAAGGTACAGGCACAGGAGTCTTCATCCCTAGGATGAGCATTGATTTGGGAGCTTGGTGTACAGGTTGATATCGGCATTCATGCAGAGGCAGGCTAGGTCACTTGGTGACAAGAGCTGCAGTTGCAGGATGGGAACAGGATGCATGGCAGGTGTACAGGTTCATTGGGTACAAGTAGGCTCCAGTGGAGCAGCAGTTTGGAGCAGATGATTGACATGAGATTGTGCTTTGGGATGATGAGTTGTGGATGTTTGGTTCCACATGGACACGTGACTAGTTGGTTGGGAGCTTGCCAGCTAGGGGTGTCAGGTTTTGGCAGGAGAGCTTTCTTGACTAGTGCCATAGTTAACACCAAAGAGCTTAGGGGGTGTTGCCATGTGATTGGGTGACTCATAGGAGTGTGTGAGTAGAAGTCCTTGTGACTCGCGGCGTTGGGTGGTGCCCGGGGGACTAGGGCCTTTGACACACTTGTTGATACCATCAATGCATATTAAAACATTTAAACATAGCCACAACTTTAACACACATCCATCATCACTTTGCATAAAACATAAAAGTGATAAAACATCCACAAATGCTGAAAATGGATCTTGCACATGTGACACCACATAGAGGCCGGAATGGGCCGACCCCTCCCCTTGGAGTATTTTATTTCCCAAGGAGAATAATATCATGTACAAGCTTTGAGGGTCTTACTCTCCCCACGGAAGATGCTAGATTATCCATATACAAATGCCATAACACAGCCCAACACGAGGCAACCAAGCTGGAACATAGGCTGTCACCAATTGGCCGACCATTTGGTCCATCTCTAGATTTGTGTCTCGTTCACTTGAGGCCAGGCCGGTGTCTCATGTGAAGAGGCCAGTATTTTTGCTTAACATGGACGGGAGCCAGCAGACTGGTGCCACCTGTGTGTTAGCAGGACGGTGTCGTATTGTGCCCGACAGATGTATTGTACTTGTTCCATGAATGGGAGATATGTCCATGATACTATTTGCACATGCATTCATGTTTTGCATGTTTGGAATTGTTTTCGCATGACTTGTATTCTTGTGTTTGCATGTTTGACGTGCCACTTACTGAGCGGGGACGCCCGTGAGTCGTGAAGTTTGCTCTGTCTTCTGACGAGTTTTGTTGCGTGTGAACAGGTGGTAAGTGTATTGCACTTGTTTGTTTAAAAGCTTTCTTTCTAACCTTTAATTTTATAAGGTTGTTAGTTCACATTCATTTAAAAGTGGGCACCCACGTGTGGGCCAAGGTGGGGAGGGAAACCCCACTCTTAACCCTCTATGTGTGGGGGTGGGTGCATGGCCACCTACCCACACCCCACCTTGAAATTGGCCGCCCCCATGCAAGCTTGGGGAGCCGACCAGCTGTGGTCGTGTGCTTCCTCTCCCAACACCTACAAAGAGGCAACCATCCCTCAAGCTCTATAGGCGGTTGTGCACTCTCCCAGCAGGCTACGCTTGCTCTCTAGTAGGCTGTGCTCCTCCACTCCAGCAGGCGGCTGTACTCCTTTCCATAGGCGGCTACACCCTCCTCTACAGGCTGCGTGGGGCTGCACCCTCCTCTACAGACTGCGTGGGGCTGCTCTCTCCTCTGCAGCCAGGCGGCTTCTGCACCTTCTCCTCTTTAGCTGGCGGCTGTGCCTCCTCCTCCTCCCTTGTTGCAGGTGACTGCCCCTTCTCCACAACAAGCGGCTTCTGCACCCTCAAGCGGCTATGCTCTACCTGCAGGCTGCGCTCCTCTTCAGCAGGCAGTTGCGCACTTTCCACACAGCAGGCTGCACTCCTCCTCCATAGCAGGCGGCTACGCCCTGCACAGCAGACGGCTGTGTTCCCTTCTTGCAGGTGGTCGCGCCTCCCTTCCATAAGCGGCTACAGGCGGCTCTGCGTCTCCCCTCTTCAGGTGGCTACACCTTCTACATAGGCAGCCGCTCTTCCTCCTTCTCGACAGGCTGCTGCGCCCTGGTGTCCATCTCTAGTAGCTACACACAGATGCCTTGGGTATTTGTCTTCCATTAGCGAGCTACAAGTAAGTGGATTCAGATTTAAGTAAAGGATTTTGTTGTAAATCTGATAAAGGATTCTCTCTACCGCTAACACCCATTCGGTGCTGGGTAGTCCAAGCTTTTGGAGAACCACGGTCCATGGGTGCCGAGATCGGGAGAGCCAGGCGTTAGTACGGGAGCGCCTGTTTGTGCGTGGTCCTGGAACACCAGTGGGGCGCTCTCTGCGGATTCCAGTGAAGGCACAGGACCCTAGAGACTTGACCACTCAAGTGGGTCACACTCCTTCGAACGTCTACTTCGAGTCTCTTGTTTGGTGGTACTGTATTCATCTCAGTTGTACATGGACATCATCTGGTTCATTGAACCCATGGAGCATTGTATTTGTTAAATACTCCCAATAATATATCATATATTGAGGGGGGGGGGTCGGCCCGTTCCGGCCTCAGTGTGCTGGTGTCCATTAATTTTTCAGTTGTTATTAAGTTGTCGATTTCAAATTGTGATATTTAAGTTGTGCTATTACACGTGTGGGTGTCCAACGGAGTCTATTCCCACTTGACAGGATCGGTTTCATTGGTATCAGAGCACGGTTATTTCCCTCTTCTTAATGGGGAAATGAACCTGTGTATTGGACACCCCGCTTCTAGCACACTTAACACAATGGACAGCTAAGGCAACCCTTTGGAAGTGCCTAATTCGAGGGGCCCATCAAGTATCTCGCATGGTTCTGATGCTTTACAAGGAAGGCACAAGCCCCTTGAGAGGGTAAATGATAGTGATTCAAAGGGACAACTGTCTTGAGGAAAGACAGTCATGCAAGAAGAAGATCCTGATGCAATGAGGGCTGAAATGGAGCATATGAGAAAGCTTTTGCAGGCACAAGAGCAAGAGCTGAAATTTTTGCATGAAGATCCCCATGTGCAAAGTGCCATTGAAGCAAGGAAAGCAGATGCAATGGTAGATGTGACTTTTGAGTCCATGGCACGGGAAGTGGGCAAGAAGCCAAGGGAGTTGGCACTTTCCTACCTCCTCCGCAAAGGTGACATCAAAGAGGGGGAAGATGGGGAGGTGAAATTCAGAAATCCACCTCGTTTGAAGCATGGAGATCCTGCATCTCAAAGGTTGAGGTCATTTATGCAAAAGGAAGAGGTGACAGTCACCTCTCGTCATGCATCTTCTCCACAAGGCACAAAGGCAGACAGGTATATGTATGCTAGTGCTCATGGAGGGCATGATGGTCACATGCATTCAAGACATGTATCCCATGGTAGGGGTGACAAGTCTACCACTAGAAGAGCTTTGCCTACTGAGTTGTCTCATGGAGAAACATTGCCTTATGCAAGAAGGTCACATGCATGTGATTCTCAAGTTCGTGGAGCACATGCCACCGTGCTTCATGAAACTTCCATGATGGCCCATGGAGCCCATGCAGATAGGGCTGCCCCGTTGAATAAAGGGAAAAGAAAAAGAGAGGACCATGAGTCTCATGCCAGAAAGCTCAAGGAATTTAAAGCAGGTGACAAGTCCGTTAAGTTTGATGTTTTTCATGGAGAGCATGATGCTTTCAAAGTGTTAACATTTGTGGCACAATTTGACATTGCTTTTAGCGATGAGGACTTCATTGAGAAGTCTGAATGCTAGCATGTTCTTGAAGGGGATCCCTACTCATTGGTGGATCACTGAAAAGATCACCAAAGATCCCATTTGTACCTAGAAAGAGTTTAAGGACAGATTTTATGCTCAGTTTTTGCCACCTAATGCGGAGCAAACTCTCACCCAAAAGTGGGATAGACTACAGCAAAGAGATAATGAAAGTGTGCAACAATATGTCAATAAGTTTTGAAAAGTGTTGCTTGAGGTAACTCCTTTTATGCAAATCACTGAGGATGAAAGAAAGAGGAAGTTTCGCTCCGGATTGCAACTAGCTGGCATTGAATTGCACCCGAAACATACTTTGCAACAGCTTACAGCCTCTGCTCTTGCTACGGAGCAATTGGTGCTCAAAATTAAGCAAGATCAAGGCGGTTCAAAGGGCAAAGACAAGGCTATCCCAAATCTGCAAAAAGGTGGACAGCCACCTAAAAAGAACTTCCGGGAGACCCACAAGGGTAAAGCTGATAATACCTCATCTAAAGATCAGGGCCCAAAGAAGAACAAATTTGGCTTGACCCCCGAGCAAAGAGAGCAATATGCCAAGGAGGGAAAATGTTTTTCTTGCGGCAGCAAAGAGCACATGTTTCGCCCTGACCGCAAACTAAAGCATGAGGACAAGCAGACCAAGGCTAATATACATGCAGTTCGCGATGTGCAGGGAGACACAAAACATGGTGCAAAAGAGCGGATGGTATGCAAAGCATGGGGTCAAATCAAGGATCAGCCCGCCTTATTCATGTTTGATGATTGTGCAACCGATAACTTCATCTCTATACAAACGGCAGCTGCCTTGGGTATTGAGGTTGAAAACATGGGACCTCAGATTGAAGCCGAAGCTGTCTTTTTTGGTAAAGAGGTGCAGGTTACCCCACTGATAGGCAAATTGCGCATACATATCCAGGGCTACGTTGATAATGAGCATTTCTTAGTTGCACCACTAAATGGATGTGATGTATTGCTGGGCAAGCCATGGCATCATCGGCTTGATCCCCGCAAAGAGTACAAGACCAACATGATTTCTTTTATGCATAGAGGTCGCATGCATTTCATTGATGCTGGTAAAGAAGGGGATTCCATCCCACTTGTATCTCACATCCAGATTAATAAAGCAATGAAAAAGAGTCTTTCTGCGTACTTGGTTTTTGTTCATGATAGCAATGTACCAAGTCATCAAAATGTGGATGCTATGACTTCCGATAGGCTGAATTTTCTTCATGCATTCAACGATTGTTTTGCTGATGCATTGCCAGGTGAATTACCTCCCCAAAGGCCCGAGGATCATCGCATAGATCTTGTGCCAGGTAGTTCTCCACCTAACAAACCCGCATACCGTGTGAGTGCCGCACAACAAGAAGAGATCATGAAGCAGGTAAATGAGCTTGTAGAGAAAGGTTTGGTTCAGCCTAGTTCCTCACCTTATTGCTCTCCTGTGATTCTTGTTCAAAAGAAAGACGGGTCATTTCGCATGTGTGTGGACTATAGAGCTTTAAATAAGCTTACCATCAAGAATAGATTCCCAATTCCGCGTATTGATGACATTTTGGATAAGCTTGATGGTTCGGCTTGTTTCAGCCGTCTTGATTTGAAGAGTGGTTATCACCAAATACGAGTGGTGCCACAAGATGTCCATAAAACTGTATTTAGGACAGCCTTTGGATTATATGAATTTTTGGTGATGCCCTTTGGTCTCACCAATGCTCCTGCCACGTTTAATCGTATGATGGATAGGATATTCTGACCCCATCGCAAATTCACAGGTGTATTTTTTGATGACATCTTGGTTTTCTCCAAGAATGAGCAGGAACACAGAACTCATTTGGTCACAGTGTTCGAAGAGTTGCGGAAGCATAAACTTTTCATTAATGCCAAGAAAAGTGAGTTCTTTCTTTTAGAGATACATTATTTGGGTCACATTGTATCTAAGGATGGAGTAACAATGGATCCTGCAAAGATAGAAACCATTCGGAATTGGCCAGAATTGCAAAACGTACATCAAGTACGTAGTTTTCTGGGATTATGTTCATGACAACTCTTTAGAAGCCCGGGGGGATGTTACCAATTGGCCGACCATTTGGTCCATCTCCAGATTTGTGTCTCATTCACTTGAGGCCAGGCCGGTGTCTCATGTGAAGGGGCCAGTATTTTTGCTTAACATGGATGGGAGCCAGACTGGTGCCACCCGTGTGTTAGCAGGACGGTGTCGTATGGACGGGAGCCAGACTGGTGCCACCCGTGTGTATGACCTGGACTGTGTTCTATCCATGGGATTGTCACGCCATGGAAGAGCTAGTATTTGTGCCGTGTCTTACCTATGGGACTGTCACTCCATAGGGAGGTTCGTGCCTGGATCTGTCTTACCTATGGGACTGTCACTCCATAGGAAGACCGGGATTTATGTTTTTTGTTGTGCCATTTTTTGTGCCCAACAGATGTATTGTACTTGTTCCATGAACGGGAGATATGTCCATGATACTATTTGCACATGCATTCATGTTTTGCATGTTTGGAACTGTTTTCGCATGACTTGTATTCTTGTTTTTGCATGTTTGACGTGCTACTTATTGAGCGGGGACGCCTGCCAGTGAGTCGTGAAGTTTGCTCTGTCTTTTGACGAGTTTTGTTGCGTGTGAACAGGTGGTAAGTGTATTGCACTTGTTTGTTTAAAAGCTTTCTTTCTAACCTTTAATTTTATAAGGTTGTTAGTTCACATTCATTTAAAAGTGAGCACCCACGTGTGGGCCAAGGTGGGGAGAGAAACCCCACTCTTAACCCTCTATGTGTGGGGGTGGGTGCATGGCCACCTACCCACACCCCACCTTGAAACTGGCCACCCCCATGCAAGCTTGGGGAGCTCGCCAGCTGTGGTCATGTGCTTTCTCTCCAACACCTACAAAGAGGCGACCATCCCTCAAGCTCTATAGGCGGTTGTGCGCTCTCCTAGCAGGCTACGCTTGCTCTCTAGCAGGCTGCGCTCCTCCACTCCAGCAAGCGGCTATACTCCTTTCCATAGGCGGCTACACCCTCCTCTACAGGCTGCGTGGGGCTGCCCTCTCCTCTGCAGGCGGCCATAGCAGGCGGCTGCAGCTAGAGGCGGCTTCTGCACCTTCTCCTCTTCAGCTGGTGGCTGCGCCTCCTCCTCCTCCCTTGCAGGCGGCTGCCCTTCTCCACAACAGGCGGCTTCTGCACCCTCAGGCGGCTGTGCTCTACCTGCAGGCTGCGCTCCTCTTCAGCAGGAGGTTGCGCACTTTCCACAGCAGGCGGCACTCCTCCTCCATAGCAGGCGGCACTCCTCCTCCATAGCACATGGCACTCCTCCTCCTCCATAGCAGGCGGCTGTGTTCCCTTGTAGGCGGTCACGCCTCCCTTCCATAAGCGGCTACTACAGGCGGCTCTGCGTCTCCCCTCTTCAGGTGGCTACACCTTCTACACAGGCAGCTCCTCCTCCTCCTTCTCGACAGGCTGCTGCGCCCTGGTGTCTAGTAGCTAGACACAGACGCCTTGGGTATTTGTCTTCCATTAGCGAGCTACAAGTAAGTGGATTCAGATTTAAGTAAAGGATTTTGTTGTAAATTTGATAAACGATTCTCTCTACCACTAACACCCGTTCGGTGCCGGGTAGTCCAAGCTTTTGGAGAACCACGGTCCATGGGTGCCGAGATTGGGAGAGCCAGGCGTTAGTACGGGAGCGCCTGTTTGTGCGTGGTCCTGGAACACCAGTGGGGCGCTCTCCGTGGACTCCAGTGAAGGCACAGGACCGTAGAGACTTGACCACTCAAGTGGGTCACACTCCTTCGAACGTCTACTTCGAGTCTCTTGTTTGGTGGTACTGTATTCATCTCAGTTGTACATGGACATCATCTGGTTCATTGAACCCATGGAGCATTGTATTTGTTAAATACTCCCAATAATATATCATATATTGAGGGGGGGGGTCGGGCCCCAGTGCTGGTTTCCATTGATCAACATTTCATTTCATTTTAATTTTCAATTGTTATTAAGTTGTCGATTTCAAATTGTGATATTTAAGTTGTGCTATTACGCATGTGGGTGTCCAACGGAGTCTATTCCCACTTGACAGGATCGGTTTCATAGGCTGTAGAAATGCCGAGTCAACAATATAATCCATATACCTCCGTGTGGGTACTGATTCTTCCCCAAAAACCACGGGCCTTCATGCAATAGAGTTGGTACAGCGAGTACAACTCTCCATTCAGCAGGTACAATGGCTGGTACAGTCGGTACAGTGGCTTCAGTATTTCTTCGCGATGGAAGCCTCCAAAACAGTCCCCAACAGCCGGTATTCTTCATGGGCAGCCTTCAAGAGAGAGAGAAAGAGAGTAGCCATCATTAGGGTAGCCTGTAACGGTGGTAGAGGCTAGTGTGCAGCAAGAGAGCCTCCATTAATGAAGAGAGAGGGCTCCAATTTATAGATTTGGGCCTCCCATGAGCAGAGAAGGCTACAATGACAAGCGGAGAGCCACACAATAGCTGAAGTGACAAGTGTGAGGCCACCTGTCTCACTTTGATCCACTTTCTAACAAGTGTCAGGCCACTTGTCTCACTTTGGTCCACTTTCTTGCCACATGTCCCAATCTAAGAGATGGGTCCTTCCATAAACTTTATCTCTAAAAATATCCCAACTGGTAGACATTCTGTCATCATAGGCACTTTGCCGACTCTTGGTATCTGCTCAATTCCAGATGTAATGATGCGAACAGAATTTCCATCAAAGTTGGGCCAAAAATAGCAACTCTCCTAAATTTTAGGAGTGTGGTCCTTTGTATTCTAGGATAATCCCCCATTCCCAAAGCTTGTACTTTCAAAAAAATTTGGCATCCTGGACTCCACCAGATCCCTTTCATACTGGGAAATGTCCAGGCTAGTGACATCCTCCCCAGCTTCTTAAAGTTGTCCGTAACTTTAAGCTTCAAGCCATATATTCATACTGGGAAATGTCCAGGCTAGTGACATCCTCCCCAGCTTCTTAAAAGTTGTCCGTAACTTTAAGCTTCAAGCCATATATTCAAGATATAATCATGTCCCATCAAGTGGGCGAGACAAGACAATCTCAAAAATCCAATATAACTGAAGAATCCATGTCCCAAAGAAATGGGTGAGACTAAATAAGTCTCCATAATATTAATATCAAAATCATGTCCCAAAATAAATGGGCAAGAATTCCGTGGAAGATATGCTAGACAGGCACAAGAGCCAATTGTGTCTCAATCACCAATATCAATGAGATAATCATATGCCAATGAAAATCACCAACCAGGTGCTAAGACACTTAAATAAGTGCCATGCACAAGAAACTAGTGCCTCGCACAGAAACATGTGCTATGCACACAAACTGATGCCATTCAAGAGTACAAACCATGGTGACAGAAAAGCTGGTTCTCCATAGTTCTGGCAATCCTTTCTCCCAATCCCAACAGTTCCCATGTTCTCCCATACAATCCCAACTCTATCAACAAGCATGGTGTGGAAACAATGAAACACTCACTCCACAATTGCAACACGAATCCATGTGTATGGTGGAGTGTTCATTGAATTGCCCTCTCACAATCCCAACATGAATCCACATTAATGGTGAGATGAACAATGAACCTCTTGGCCTCTGTATGGGGAGATAGTGATTCTAATATGGCATAAAGATAAATAAATCCATGTCTCAAATAAATGGGCGAGACAAAACAATCCCATAAGTCCAGATATCATAATTTAAGATCAAAGCACACAAACATGTGCCAGTCCACATGACCCTTGGCGTACACATAAGTCCCTTGCCAACCAGGTATCATGTCCACTTTACCACTTGCACTCCGTGTTGGTACTCTGACCACACACCTTGGATGAGAGGTGGGCTCAAGTAACAAGATAAAACAACCACTTGCAAGCATAAATAGCCTGGTGTTCCATAAGCATTTCTGCTACACATAGTTTATAGGCATTTCGGCCACCAACTCACACTACCCTCTCAAGTGCCCATGTTCCCTTTCATCTGCTCTCTATTGTTCCACCCACACATGGTAGAAACAATCTTCAAGAGAGCACGTAGGATAAGAGAACACTACACACCCATGTTCCCTTCCATCTGCTCTCTATTGCTCCACCCACACATGGTAGAAACAATCTTCAAGAGAGCACATAGGACAAGAGAACACTACACACCCATGTTCCCTTCCATCTGCTCTCTATTGTTCCACCCACACATGGTAGAAACAATCTTCAAGAGAGCACATAGGACAAGAGAACACTACACAAGGTATGTGAACCATGAGTTCCATAAGTCCAATGCATCCCAAATAAAGGGAGCCATAAAGAATAATCCATCCCAGTAAAAGGGAGTCATAAACACAATCCATATTCCTGAGGATCGATCCAAATCCCTAGAAAAGAAGTCCACGAATCCATAGACCTGTATACCATAATTCTTGTATACCATAACTCTTGACACATACTCCGTGCTAACCACACACCTTCGAGTAGAGGTGGACTTTATCCATAAAAGCATCATATCCATGAGAGATCCAAATATTTCTTCTCTATAAACTGGGACAAATTCGTCCATAGAAATTGCTTGTTAAGCCTAATATCTATATAAATCTCGTCCAAGAAAGAAATCTCCATAGATATAATCCATCCCAATAAAGGGAGCCATAAAAAGAATTCATCCCATTAAAGGGAGCCATAAACAATGTTTCCTTGAAACCATCTCAAGGCAAACAACAACACCTTTCTCCTTACATAGCTATACAAGGGTTAGTGAACATCAAAAACACTTCATAGCAAAAAGCACTAACTTTGCAAACTCAAAGTATACTTAGCTTTTCTTTGCCAGGTTGGTCATGAAGCCAAAAGAAATATCTCGTCACCATATCCTTAAGATATCCTGAGATATATCTCCATATAGCTTGCCTGTAAGCTTGATAATATAATCCACAATATCCATATGAAAAGAGTGCTAAATGTGTGCACATAAAGTCAACTCCATACTTCCAAGATAAATTTTGTGAATTCATAAATCCTTAGACCAAGCTGTCTATTGCTCATGCTCTTGCTTCATAGGCTCTCAAGTAGCTGGCCATGCTTAATAGCAATGATGGTAAGTGTGGTCCCCACTTGAGATCTTTTCTCTTCCTTATTGATAGAAGGAAGCCTCTGCTTCCAAGAAAGCCTATGCTCTGATACCAATGTGACTCGCGGCGGCGGTGGGCGGTGCCTGGGGGACTAGGGCCTTTGACACACTTGTTGATACCATCAATGCATATTAAAACATTTAAACATAGCCACAGCCTTAACACATATCCATCATCACTTTGCATAAGACATAAAAGTGATAAAACATTTAAACATAGCCACAGCCTTAACACATATCCATCATCACTTTGCATAAGACATAAAAGTGATAAAACATCCACAAATGTTGAAAAATGGATCTTGCGCATGTGACACCACATAGAGGCCGGAATGGGCCGACCCCCCCTTGGAGTATTTTATTTCCCAAGGAGAATAATATCATGTACAAGCTTTGAGGGCCTTACTCTCCCCACGGGAGATGCCGGATTATCCATATACAAATGCCATAGGCAACCAAGCCAAAACATAGGCTATAGAAATGCCGAGCCAACAATATAATCCATATACCTCTGTGTGGGTACTGATTCTTCCCCAAAATCTACGGGTCTTCATGCAATAGAGCTGGTACAGCAAGTACAACTCTCCATTTAGCCGATACAATAGGTACAATGGCTGGTACAGCTGGTACAGTGGCTTCAGTATTTCTTCACGATGGAAGCCTCCAAAACAACCGGTACTCTTCATGGGCAGCCTTCAAGAGAGAGAGAAAGAGAGTAGCCATCATTAGGGCAGCCTGTAACGGTGGTAGAGGCTAGTGTGCAGCAAGAGAGCCTCCATTAATGAAGAGAGAGGTCTCCAATTTATAGATTTGGGCCTCCCATGAGCTAAAATGGCAAGAGAAGGCTACAATGATAAGTGGAGAGCCACACAATAGCTGAAGTGACAAGTGTAAGGCCACTTGTCTCACTTTGATCCACTTTCTAACAAGTGTCAGGCCACTGGTCCACTTTCTTTTGCCACATGTCCCAATCTAAGAGATGGGTCCTTCCATAAACTTTATCTCTAAAAATATCCCAACTGGTAGACATTCTGTCATAGGCACTTTGCCAACTCTTGGTATCTGCTCAATTCCAGATGTAATGACGCGAACAGAATTTCCATCGGAGTCGGGCCAAAAATAGCAACTCTCCTAAATTTTAGGAATAGGTCCTTTGTATTCTAGGATAATCCCCCATTCCCAAAGCTTGTACTTTCCAAATATTTAGGCATCCTGGAGTCCACCAGATCTCTTTCATACTGGGAAATGTCCAGGCTAGTGACAGTCCCATCACGCGACGGCGAGTTATGGATACAGGTTTTAAAGGTCAGGTGCCAGCAAGATTGTCAGCTACAGTGCTGGAGGTATGTTTCTTCCACTTGGAGTGTTAGCAAGACAGAGATGCATTCTTGGACCGAGGGATACATGGAGATCCAGAAACCTTGTATCTAGAGATTGGTGCTCAACAAGCTCAGAGTTGGAGGCTTGAGTACCAGGGCTAATGTAGACATTGTGGGCCTCTAGGGTGTCTAGAGGGCTAATGTAGACATTGTGGGCCTCTAGGGTGTCTAGAGGGCTAATGTAGACATTGTGGGCCTCTAGGGTGTCTAGAGGGGGTGCCATAACAACAGGGAGACAGTTTGGCGGTGTTTTATATAAGGAGCAGATTTTTTCTTGGAGATAGAGAGTCAGACGACATCCTTTCTTGGGCGAAAGAGGCACATTGTGTGGACTGGTGTGATACAGATTGGGTTGGAGATATGGACATTTGGTGGTTCATTTTTTGGATTTTGTTGGACTTTTGGATCGAGAGTAGTTTCTTGGAGTGAGTGGCAGAGGCGAGAGCAGATCGACTTCTATGTTTGACAGAAATTCCATAGTCACTGCATGAGCATACTCTAGTGGTAGATTAGGGGTATCTAGGGGCTCTTCTAGGCTCTCTTGGCCAACCTCCTTTTGCACCTCCTTCTCTACCATCTTTGGTACTCCCACTTGATGACTTTCAAACTCCATGCTAATCCAAATGTCATCATCATCACTTGACTCCCCTTCAAACTCATCCGCATATGCATCTCTCAACTTCTCACATGTTTTTTGTAACTTTCCAATGCTTTTCCTACTTGAACATGACCTTCGCCTGTCTCCTTTGTGATCAGCTAACCATTCATATGCATTCTCTAAGTCATCCTAAAAATCCGCCAACCTTTTAAATGTAGTCTCCATTTCCTCCCAAGATGATGCTTTATGCACTTTATGGATGATTTTATGAAACTTTGTGCATAGGTCAACCATACACCATTTCCTACATGCATCTTTATTTGAGCACTCATCAATTGCACATGGACAATCATCCACCTCATGCTTCCTTGTCATGCAAATCTTACACTTCTTCTTTTTACCCCCATGACACACTCACATAATTAAAATACAACAATCATATTCAGCCCTCAAGAAAGATGCACCACACCAATCTGAAACCCATTAAATTTGCTAAACGGAGAGCCACAGATGCTGTACCAGGATCCGCAAAGTTCATTTAATTGGCTACTTAAAATTGATTGAAATATTTTAAATTGATAATATTATGATTTCTCCTTGAAAAATTTGCCATAAAAAGTTACCTTCTGGCTGCAAAGTAGATTCAGTCAGTGCAAATCAGAAAAACTGTCAAACTATGTTGTCAAACTGCACTGTCAAAACTTGCCATACTGCCAAAATCCGCCATGATCCTCCTTGCTATGAACCTTGCCGCCTTACTGATCTTGCAAAATAAGAATATGAAGGCTATTGTGAATTCTCCAGAATGTATTACCATTCAGCATATCTGACTTCCAAGAACCATAACTACCATTGTAACCGCCGCTCGGCATCTTCTTGGCACTCATCCCCCTTACAGAAGAAAGCAAACTCAACCTTGACATTGCATCACAACATCGTGAACGCTCACAAATTTTACTGATGCTGAGATTTGCATTGAAAAATTAGAATCCATCCTCCCCCCAACAATTGGCACCCCCCTCCCTCTCCTTGCCAACACCATAAACACCACCACTACAATGCCCATGAAGCCAATGTGGGATAAGATAACCATGGAGGGCTTTAGCCCCCAAAGGTGTGGAAGCTGCCAAAGCATACTTACGAGGAAAAGGGGTTACCTTTGAAGAAGAACCCAAAGTCACCTGATCCATCACTAATGGAGGAGGAAAAAGAGAAGCTACCCCTAGACCCGCTCTATCAGATGCAGCCTCTTTAGGCCTAGCAAAAGAGAAGAAGACAAAGAAGCCTTCAACCGACAAAGTGGACTTCAAGCCGAGAGAGAAAAGCTTAAAGTTTGATACCTTTTATGGAAAGCAAGACGACCAGCTGTGTCAATGTAAAATACCCCAATTTTTTAAGAAATCCTCAAATGATGCCAATGCTCACATCGTGATGTTTGACGCCGCTTGGCATGTCAATGTACCTGGCCTGGTTGATCAGCAACTCAAAAAGGATGCCTTTGTTCCCACAGTAGAAATCTCTCTCTCTCTCTCTCTCTCTCTCTCTCTCTCTCTCTCTCTCTCTCACACTAGAGCATCTTTCTCTTGAGCAGGCTAAAAACACTGGTAAGAGAAGCTATACTCACAAGAAAAGCGTGGATTAAGAAAAACAGTTTCTGTTTTTGATTTTGTAGTAGAGGGTGTTGATGATGTTTCCTGAAGGTTATCACTGGTGGATTACAAGCACGAAATGAGATGTGGAACCTCCATGCTTGATCATCACTTTCTTGGACTCAGCTTTGACGAAGATATTCTTCTTCTCAGAGCTAATCTCATTTGGCATGTAAGCCCTCCATCTGTGTTTGCAATTTATGTACAGTAGTCACTCTGTTTTTGACATCGTTACAAACCTGACATAGGATGGAAGATTGATCCTCATAGCAACAAAGGATGGTAGATTGAAGCCTCATATAGTGACAAAGGATGGCATAGATTAAAGCCTTTATCCCAACAAAGGATAGTAGAAATCCATGATTGATTCCAACAGAAGAAAGAGCAGCAGCAAGTGACCAAGGAGCTGGAGGTATCGGAGAGCATGGTTTTAGGTGGTAGCATTGGCCAAGATTATCATGGAGAGTTCATCAAGGGTTGAAGCTAGGAACCTTTTGTATGCTGTAGTGGGGAGTGTGGATCTCGGTATTACATAATTAGGAAACTCAATTCCTATGTAACATGCATTGCAGAAGCGTGTTCTTGATTAACGCTAAGCAAAGAAGATTCATGCTAATCCTATGTTTAGCAAAGATAGAGAAAAGGAGAGATAGACCTAATCCATTGTATATTGCCAAAACATGCCATATATATACAATGATCTTGCTGATTCACAGCTTCATGATGCATACCAAAGATCCCTGCAACCCGCTAGTTGCAATTGGACAAGAGAAGCTCCTGTTGATCCACCACTGTGTCCTTGTGTTGGAGACTCTGACAAATGGATTCTCTTGATCTTTGAATGATGATTCTAATGAATGCTTGATGATCCTTTTTATAGGGAAAAGGTATGAATTCGTAATCAAGTCGGTTTTTCCTATTTTTCCCACAAAACATTGTCCAAAAAGTCATATTTTTGTGTCCAAACTTTGCCCAACAGGTGTCTTGGGCACTTCTGGGAGTTTGTAGGGCTGCAAAATCCATTCTAAATCTGCCCACATATTTGCTAATGAGAATATACATGTCTATGACCATGGGGACTAATAGATGCACATAACATCCCCTCCATTAGCTCAATTTCCAAGCTCTTTGACTTGGTCTTCAAGTTCTCTGGCTTAGTTTATGGATATTTTGAATTACATGTGGCCTTTTTCTCCTCACAGGATTTGGAGAGATTTTTTGGAAGCTTCTCTAAAACTGGACCTGATCCTCCTCGAAATAGGATTTGGAGAGATCCATCTCCTTGGGAATTCTCGGGTTGACCTCATTCTCCTCCAAATAGAATTTGTATAGATCCACTTGCTTGATGTGTAGTTCTGGTTTTGGTTTGGCTTCTGGTTCTAGCTTTGGCTTTGGTTTTGGTTTCGGCTTTGGCATGTGCATCCACCATTGTGTCGTTGGAGACTCTGATAAATGAATCCTCTTGATCTTTGAATGGTGATTCCAATGAATGCCTAATGTTCCTATTTATAGGAAAAATATATGAATTTGTAATCAAGTCGGTTTTGCCTATGTCTCACAAAACATTGTCCAAAAAGTTATGTGTCCAAACTATGCCCAAAAGGTGTCCCAACCATTGGGCTGGGTACGTCCAGGAGCTTGTAGGGTTGCAAAATCTGCTCTAAATCTGCCCATATATTTGGTAATGAGAATATACATGTCTATGAGCATCGAGATTAACGGATGCACATGACATCCTACTATGGCCTCGAAATCCGCTTCCTCATTCTTGGACGAGCTGGCAAGAATCAAGCAAGAGCTCGAAGACATCAAAAGATCCCAACAAGGGAGTGTGGTAGTGGCAACTCCATCCTCGGCACCATCATTGGTGTCTCTTGCACCTATGGCCTCCACATCCGCTTCCTCATCCTTGGACGAGCTGGCAAGGCTCAAGAAGGAGCTCAAAGACATTAGAAGATCCCAACTAGAGAACTTGGCGGTAGTAGCACTTATGAAGGAGATTGATGCTTTGAAGCTAAAGGAGCCCAAACTCACTTCCCCAGTGCCATCTTCCAGGTGATTTCCCTTCAAAGAGATATTGTTCCTTTTATCAGAAGGGAGGCCATGATGCGGACACTACTTGAAGGGGATTAGATTGGTCCAACCTTAGTTACAACCAAGCATTCCTTTCCCTTCTGCTCAGTTTACCAATCTAGCTGTCACTACACCCATCACCACCAATCCCCCATCAACCTCTCTCGCCTGATATTCTCTTCCACAAGCAGCCCAGCATGCACCAACATCGATACCCTCCCAATATGGGGTACCTCAAGCGGCACTTCAACAGACCTCCTATGCTGCCACATGCTCTTCTTAAGTATAAACCTTGACTTATGCCCAATCTCCTACACATCAGCAGGTGTGTTGCAAAATATATTATCTCCAAATGGTCTTCATGTGCCCTAGCATGCTTGTACTGGTCATTTCTATGAGGCCCTGCATTAGTTTAACTAGGAGACATCATTTAGGTTTTTTCTAGCATTTTTATGAGTTTTCCAATGATCTTTTTCACTTATTGACCTTTGTGTGAGTAATTCCTTTAAACCGCTATCTTTTTTTAAGTGGCATCCTTTTATCACTAGCGTCGTGCATTTTCTTTACTCTCTATTTGTGAGACCCCCACCCCCTCCGCGATGTCCCCTCCGAGGGTACTTTGGCGGGGCGAAAGCAGCGTGAGCCTCTCACGTGAGGCAGGGATCCACACTCGGGGCCTCGCCCACCACGGATATCCGGACAAGAAACTAGCCTGGCGGTTCCTCCGAAATCGAACCCAAAAAAAACTTCCCTCACTCGGAAGGCACGTGCGATTCCCTCACTCGGAAGGCACGTGTGATTCCACGAAGAAAATCATCTAACGGGAGCTTTGATTTAACGAGTCAAAGTCTTAACTATCCAAACTGATCCGACTGAACCCAAAAGTCACATGGTAAGATCAAAGAAGAGACTTGCACTTGGTCCATAGAATCATTGCTTTTTTCATCCTTTAGCGAGGCACAGCCGCTAATTCCCTCCCATAGAACAAGGGTCTTCTAGGACTCAATCTAACTAACATAACTATTTGTATCATAGGAATCCCCCGATCCAGCCTAACCACAACTGGCCCATGGGTTAGCCAACCGCCCAACCACTGTATTGGTGGGATTCCTTTATAAAAAATTGGTTATGTTTTGCCCAGGTGTGTACCGAGGAAAAGAGTTCCCAGGCCCCCTACCCGACGCTTCAAGCAAAATTTAAGGTAGGCATACCACTTACACACCCAATATGAAATTGCCATTATAACACGTTTGGCTGTTATAATGGCAATTTAAGGTAGGCATACCACTTACACACCCAATATGAAATTGCCATTATAACAAAATTTAAGGTAGGCATACCACTTACACACCCAATATAAAATTGCCATTATAACAGATTCGGCTATCTTTAAAACAATCTGTCAATGAAATCATAGTATTACTGATCATAATCCTCCAAAATATTGAGTCCATTGTTTTACAAAATATATCATCCGGACTCTCCGTTGAAGACCAGTTGGTCAACCAACGAGATCCAATATCAAAATTCAGTTCACAAAAGTCATTCTTTTCAGTTAATCCGTATCTTCCTCGACGTATGCATGGGTGTCCTAGCAACCGCGAGCCCATGCATCACCTGGTCATAACCCTCTAGGATCCTACTTAGGTGTCCTAGCACTTCACTCAGGGAGGACCGCTTCGTTAGTCCTCGCCGATCGTACTGGAAGTGAACCATTTTAATCATACCGAGGCTGGTCAAGACCTCGGCAGGCTTTGCCCCGTGAGCGACGTCCCTCGCTGACTCCCCGCCAGCTGTTGCAACAACGAGTCTCTTCTTAGTTAAACACATACCAAATGCTTCCTCTAGCATTTTGGCGTAAAACAATCCTTTAAAAGAAAACAGAGGTTCTATGCAAGTAGAATTTCCAGTTCAAGATTGGTTCCACAAAACCCTTTTCCCTTAATTCAGATTTTTTTAATGAGAATCATTGATCTCTCATCAGAGTAATCTACCCATTATTTGACTAAATTTCCAACTAGATTCTTGGTGATTTTGGCTAAGGAAAAACTATGCTAATTCAACGGTAGTCTATTCTTTGTGTTGTCAAGAATTGGAATTGGTCACTCACGAGGTTTTTGCTTGATTCAGATTCGAGAGATGGGCAAGTAGTTTACTGGTCGCCCCTCTCACAATCGTGGTCTAACCAAAATTATTCGGTTTACTTCTAACTTTGATTCCTAATAAGGATTTTCTTCAGATAAAAATCTACTGAACTTCTAACTGTAATGAAAATTCCAACTTTATGAATTTCATTCCTTCCTAACCATAATAGATTAAGAAATGGTTCTATATGAGAATATCAGGTTTTTATAAAAATACTCTCCTTCCATTAATCTAATTTTTGGTAAATATTAATTTGGTGATTTATCCACCTAAAATATCTAAGAATATTATTTCTACCAATTTAATTATCAACCCTAAATTTTTTTAAGGTGGAATTATGGTGAAAATTCCTCTTTTATCACCAAAATTTAATTTAAACCTTTCTCTACTTAAAATACCAAAATTTAATTTAAACCTTTCTCTACTTAAAATACCAAAATTTAATTTAAACCTTTCTCTACTTAAAATACCATAAAAATTCTTCTTTTAATTAAATATAAATATCAATTTTTTTGAATATGCTTAAAATTCCTCTTTTTATATTTAAATGATTGAATTTCAAATGTCATGGAAATTTCTCTTTTATCATTTAAAAATTTTCTATGCATAAAATAAATTTATCTAAAATTTCTCTTTAAATTAAACAAAAATATCCATTATTTCAATATACCAAAAGTTCCTCTTTTATTATTTAATTACTTGGATCTCAATTATCATGGGAATTCCTCTTTTGGCATAAAAATAAATTTACCAAAAATTTATCTTTTATTTTAATTAAATATTTTTGCATAAATGCTAAAAATTTATTTCCCATGAATATGATAAAAAATCTTTTTTTTTTTTTTGCATAGGATGTCCAATCCTAGAATATGATAGGAAGTCCTCTTTTAGTATTATGTATAAAAATAAGATATGTATTATTTTTTTTAAAATTTTACCATAGCTTCGTTGCTATTACTGACAATTTTTAATTTTCTTAAAAGAATAAAACATTGTAATGCAATTATGATAGAAGATCTAATTCTTAAGCTTAAATCTAGACTATGAATTTAAATCATAATTTTAACCATAATCATAAACTTAATTATGATTATTCCACTAGATTAAGCTATTTTCATTATTCCTCTTTTTCCAAATTGATAGGATTATCTCTTTCTCATTTAGAATCAATTAAAGTAGTTTTTAACTATTTAAAAATAATCTAAAAGAATTAACCATTATTTTGTTAACATAAAAGCATAAAAATATCATTTTCTTATTCTCTAGCTTAACAAGCCTAGAGTTTGGTTTTGAAATAAGAATTTATTAATGAGAAGCATTCTTTTGCTAAAGAATTAGCCATAGGAATGACTATTATTTTTGGAGAGAGAGATATACATAAGAAAATATTCTAAATAAGCATAAAGATTAACTTTTTCTTGATTACACATTAAAATTCTTAGGGAAAGCAATTTAAAACAACCAATTAGAAACTTCTCAAGCTTAAGAGGGGTTGAGAAGAGAAGTCATTTGAGAAAATTTAAGAAAAAACCATAAAATTCATTCTTACCTCAAAGGATTAGCTTGCTTCCCAACAAATCAATTGGTTTATCAAGCAGAGAAGAGAGCTCTAAGAGTTGTTGAAGAGAGAGAGAAGCTCCAAGCTCCCCAAAAGTAGAGGAATTTTAAGGGATAATAGAAAATATGATTATTTTAATGTAATACTGGCATGGTATGGCTCACAAACGATAATAAAAAATAATGAGGGTCCATTTATAGGTGAGGGAGGCCACTAATTGAGTCCAACTGGATTCTAGAATTTTCCAGCTTCAGTTTGACTGAATTTGGATAAGATTTGGACTAGTTTAGCTCCCCTTTTGATCTAGTTTGATCAAGGAGAGATAAAAAATATCACAATTTTTTTGAATTAAAAACCCTTCCACACATGTGAAGGAGGTGTCTACCTCAAAGGTCCCCCTCTCCTTACCAAGGTGTCAAAAATTCATCATTTCTCCAAAATATCTCATTTTTAGTAATATCTCTTAATTTTTAACTAATAAACCTTATACTCAGTCAACTCTTCATCTTATGTGAGCATTTACTCATTTTTGGGTATCTTCTTTTATTCATTGGATTTATCTCATCCCAACACTTGGATTAATCCTACTGGCCCATTGGAACCTTAATTGGACCATAATCCATAAATTTCTGAAAATCTAGACCCTTAGGCTAAGGTCCCTTATATCATTTTTAATTGATTCCTAATGCACCTTGGAGAATTTATTTTGAACTTTTGTTTTAGGGAAATATATTTTTGATATTAGGAGAATTTTTTATCTAAAAATATCTCGATATGAAGTTACCTCTCTCTAGAACTTTTCTTCTCTCTAGGCAAAAACAAGGAAAAATAATATTTTCTTGTATTCAGAAATAGGAAATGATTACAGGGCATTGAGGTAAAAGCTTATTCATTATTCAGGCTGAGGAGGAATCTTACACTATTTGAGAGTTATCTTTTTTAATCAAGTGATTCCAAACTACTTAATAGCTAGGGTCATTAGCACATTTTCCTTTTACTTTCTATTTGAATAAAACTCAACTCATTTATCATGAGTGCTCAACTTAGAGCATTTGCCACGACATTAAATTTTCCTTTTCTATATTTGATTTGAAAATCAAACTCTTGTAGGATTTCAGCCCACTATCTAGCCTTCCTACCTTTTAACTCCTTTTGAGTACTTAATCATTTAAGATTTTCATGGTCAAAAATACTTCAAAATTTGCACCATACAAATAATGATGCCACTTTTTAAGAGCATGCACAATTGCAAATAGTTCTTTTTCATAAGTTGAATAGTTACTTTGAGCTTTGTCTAACTTTTTGCTTTTAAATGCAACCGGCCTTCTCTTTTAAATGCAATCGGCCTTCTCTTTTGCAATAATACTACTCTTAGCAAAATTACTAGCATCCGTTTTGGATCCACTATTTGTAAAGTAGGAGAAGTAGCTATTGCTACTTTCAATTTTTCAAAACTAGCTTGTTTATCATGAATCCAACTAAATTGTTTTTCTTTTCCTTTAAGCTGATTCATCATTAGAACAGCTTTCTTAGCATAATTCTTTATAAACTTTTAATAAAACCCTGTAAGTCCTAAAAAGGTTTCTAACTCATCTATATTAGATGGGGCCTTCCATCTCAACATAGCTTCAACTTTATTAGAATACATACAAATCCCTTCCTTGGACACTGTGTACTAGATATTACACTTCTTTTTTAAAGAAATCACATTTAGACTTTTTAGTAAAGAATTTGTTTTTCCTCAATAATTGAAATTGCAACCGGCCTTCTCTTTTAAATGCAACCGGCCTTCTCTTTTGAAATAATACTACTCTTAGCAAAATTACTAGCATCCGTTTTGGATCCACTATTTGTAAAGTAGGAGAAGTAGCTATTGCTACTTTCAATTTTTCAAAACTAGCTTGTTGATCATGAGTCCAACTAAATTGTTTTTCTTTTCCTTTAAGCTGATTCATCATTAGAACAGCTTTCTTAGCATAATTCTTTATAAACTTTTAATAAAACCCTCTAAGTCCTAAAAAGGTTTCTAACTCATCTATATTAGATGGGGCATTCCATCTCAATATAGCTTCAACTTTATTAGAATACATACAAATCCCTTCCTTGGACACTATGTGTACTAGATATTGCACTTCTTTTTTGAAGAAATCACATTTAGGCTTTTTAGTAAAGAATTTATTTTTCCTCAATAATTAAAATAATATTCTAAGGTGCTCAATATGTTCTTGTTCATTTTGACTAAATACTAATATATTATTAATAAAAATCACCACAAATTTTCCTAAATAAGGATGAAGTATAGTGTTCATCATGGTCATAAAAGTAGCGGTCAACGGTAGCATAACTAAAAACTCATGTAGTGCGCAAAAGATGTCCTAAATGTTATTTTTGGAACATCTTCAATTATAATTCTTCCTTGTTTGATGATATCCAGACCTTAAATCTATCTAACTAAAATATTTAGCACCTTTAGTTGATCAAACAACTCATCTATCATGTGAATATGAAATTTATTTTTTATTATGATTGCATTCAATCCACGATAATCTATGCACAAGCGTATAGATCCATATTTTTTCTTTACCAATAATATTGGTGAAGCCTAAGGAGACTTACTTGGTCTATAAAGCTTTGTTCTAAATATTAAGCTAATTGTTTTTGAACTTATCTTTCAATCAAACTTACTCTATAAGGTGTCTTACTAATTGGCTTTAAATCCTTAAAAACTTCTATGGGATGATTTATCCCTCTATTTGGTGGTAAACCTTTTGGCAATGTTTTTGGAAAAACATTTTTAAATTCTTCTAATAAATTGTTTTGAGAAAGAATTAATTACTTCACAAATACTTGAATCAAACTTTTCATAATGGTTTTTAAATTCAAGCATTGCATTACAAAAAAACATTTATTCTATTTCATTATCTTGATGAAGCTTTTAGAGCTCAATATTACATATCAAAGGAGAAGATGGTACATTGTGTTCTCCTTGCAATGTAATAAATTTTTCTTTATGCTTAAATGTTAGAGTATTATGCAAATAGCTTCTTGAAAGTGCTTCCCCCAATGAAAATAACCATTCTCTCCCAAGAATTATATCTGTGGTTGACAAATGCATCACTTGAAAATCCAAAAGTGCTTCGTAGTACTGTTGAATTTTTATCCCAACTTGGTTTACCATAGTATTCCACTCATCTTTTTCATAGGCATTGACTAATGATACTATATACTTATGAGACCTTGGGACTTGAGGCAACTTAAGTTTCTTAACCAAGTTGTAATGTAAAAAATTGTGTGGTTGTACTATGAGGATTCTAACTTTTTTATCTTTAATATTTCCATGTACTCAAACCAAATCATGTGTCCAAATGATGGTTCAAGACAAGAGAAACAAAAATTTTCTTTAACCTCTCTCAAAATCTTGCTCTTTTAGAAACTTACTAGGATTGGATTTTTGCTTTTTTGAAGGTTCATCTCTTTTAAAGAAAAACCCTTTCATTTTTTAGAGTCAAAATTTTCTCCATGAGGCTTATATAAAAATTTCTTATCTTTTTCTTTACGATTACCATTATCCATGGTATAATTAAATTGTTTTGCAAATCTTATAGCCTCAGCTAAGTTTTTTGGCTCTTTGGAGCGAACTTCCTTCTTGTACTCTCTTTTCAGGCCTCTAATGAAGCCTTTTACTTTTTGAAAATTGTTTATGCCCTTAAGTTTTAAGATAATTTCTCTATAGCAAGCTATATATTGAGTGAGATTTAAATTCTTTTGTTCCATGGAACAATTATCCCACTCCTCCCAATTCTGATCTTCTTCATTTTTAGGAAGATATTCCTTTAAGAATAATTCCTTGAATGAATTCCAAGAATGGGGTAGTTGTCTAGCTTCCGCTAAACTCATCCACCACTTATAAGCTTTGCCTTATAAGGATAGGCTAGCTTCAATGGGGCGGTTATGATCAGGCACATTTCTTACAAGATGCAAATCTTGCCATTTTTGTAGAAAAATATGAACCGCATCTTTATTTATCTCCTTCTCTTCTCCACTAAAAGTGGGTGCTTTTAAATCTTTGAATACCATACCTTGGTATCTAGTTTTGAGAGCCTCCCTTCTCTTCTCCACTAAAACTGGGTGCTTTTAAATCTTTGAATACCATACCTTGGTCTCTAGTTTTGGGACCCTCTTCAAATATGGCTTCATTCAATCCTTTTTCTAGAGTTTTTTCCCTTCCCTCATGAGTGTTAATTTTAGATATTTCTTTTACTCCCAATCCTTCCCCTCCCATCAAGGAGCTAAGAAGACCCATTATTTTCTCAAGTTTATTTTCTATATTAGAGATTTTTTCTTTCATTTCCTTCATTTCTATATGATCCTCATAGTCATTAAAATCTAAATCTTGCATATCTATTCTATTTGGTTTTGTAATATCCTCTTTCATGTGGAAAGAGGACATTAGGTTATTTCCCTTCTCACCATTTTCATCATTCCCACCTTGAGAATCCATTTACGCTAACAATAAGCAAAATAAAAAATTTCTTTAAAAAATGCAACACAATGACCTTACTTGGTTGGGTAATTATGACTTATCTCTAATGATGTGAAGAAAAATTTTGTTGATTTCTTCTTGTCGATATTTGCTTCAATGATTCTTCAAGGTTGTCATGTACTCCACTTGCTCCATGTATAATCTCCAAAGTATGCCTAATTAATTAGGCAAGAGGTATTTTGTATGGATAAGATTTGAGAAATATAGAGATTAGCTTATGGCAAGGAATAGAAAAGAGATTGAGTAGAGATTAGAGTTATCAAATAAGTAGCTACATAGAAACATGAAAGAGAAAGAACTTGGCTCTGATACCAATGTAATGCTCCTTGAATTTGACCTTTCAATGACTAGGCATGGCCTTTTCATTCACTAATGTTCTCTTCAACTACCCCTAGAAGAAGGAGGTGCCTGCTTCTATGGCCCTTATTGTGCACCATTTACTTCCCTTTTACTTTAACTTTAATGCATATTAACCATTGCTTTAGGTATTTTCCATTTGAAATCCCCTGAACCTTATTTATATGTAAACCTTTTACATATAAATAATCTTTTCTAGTCTTGCCTTTTCAAGAGATTTACAACTATCCTTTGAATCTCTGCAGATACAGTTCAACACCTTACCCTCTTCAACTTGAGTGAACTAATCCTTTGAAATGTCTTCTTAGGTTAGATATGACTCTTAGCAACTTTTCTTTTCAACCCTATCTTCTCAGATGATCTTCTCTAACAACCTACTCATTTAAATTGACCCTAGCTAACTCTCAGCTGACTACTACTGTAATTTGCTTTAGCTAACTACTGCTAGCCTTTGTTAGTTTCTTGTCCTCCAAGCCCTCAAATTTTTCTCCAAAACTAGTAATCTTCAAATATCTAATTCTAGAACCCCACTGAATATGTCAGTTGTCCTCTATACTGACTCTTATTTAACTCCAGTTTGAACCTAGGCAAAAAAATGATGAAACATTCTCTTTTGATACCAAAACTAGTTATGCATATTCCTATTTAAAGATACGATGAAAATTCTTCTTTGATAAACAAAAATATTCATGTATATATACCATGAATATACATATTTAAAATATAACAAATATTCCTCTTTTTAACATCTAGATATTTATGCATACACATACTATGAATGTATATTCAAAAATGTAACCAAAAGCCTTCTTTTAGCATTTAAAATGTTTATGCATAGAATATCATGAAAACTCCTCTTTTTGCATTATTAAATTTATGCATAAACATAATTACATAAAAATATGGTGGGTCTTCCTCTTTTAATATAAAAATTCTTTATGCATAAATATAAGCATAATTGTATCTAAGCATCTTGTTTATTTTTTTTAATATTCAAATATAACTTCCATATGAAAATAAATATATGAATGTTATCATAAGCTCTTTTTCATCATAAAATGAATAAATATAAGATTTCTTATCATAAAAACAAGCTTAAATGAATTAACCTCATTCTAAGAAGGTTAATAATCATAAAAATATTTAATTATCATCTCTAGCTTGTTAGGTTTAGAGTTTTGGGTGAGAAAATGAGGTTAGGGATAATGGAATTACACTAAAATGAAAATTACACTAGCATGTAAATATGCTAAGATGAAAATACAAAGGAATGGGGTTCTATTTATAGGTGAGGGAGGCCACCAACTAAGCCCAATTGGCATCTAGAGGCTTCTAGCTTCAGTTTGATCCAATTTGGACAAGTTTTAGACTAGTTAGGTCCACTTTTTTGATCTATTTTTGGAAGAGGAGAGATAAAACATCTCGTTTTTTTAAATAAAAAAATGGGAAAATAATGAGGATTCTAGGCGCCTCCTTCATGAGCTCCACACACTCTCCTGAGGTGTCAAAATTCCCATTTTTATACTTTTAAGTACCACTACTAGTCAACTCTTCATCTTATGTGAGAATTCACTCATTTTTGGTGGATTTTCTTTTATTCTTGCATTTTTCTTATTCAAACACTTGGATTAACCCCATTGGTCCATTAGAACACTCTTTGGATCTTAATCCATAAGGTGTCCCCATTGTACATATTCAATTAATTTCTACTGCATATTGGAAAACTCTTTTTAAACTTCAGTTTCAAGCAAATTCATCTTAAATTTAAACGATAACTTTGTATCCAAAAATATCTCAAAACTATATTATCTCTCTCTATAATATTTTCTCTTTCTAAGTCAAAAACAAGGAAAGATAATGCCTTTTTGCATTCTGAAAAGGGAATGATCACTGGGGATTGAAAGGATAACTTTATATACCTTTAGGAGCTGAGGAGGAATCTTACATCCTCTCCCACTTGAAAAACGCAAGATGTCCCTCATCTCGCAAAGTGGGGGTAATCCTTTACTAGTTGATCTTCTTTTTCCCAAGTGGCATCCTCTAAAGGGTAGAACTTTCACTTGACTAAAAATTCTCTAAGGACTCTTTTCCTGAGAGCCTTCTCCCAAACATCTAGGATTTCTTCGAGTTGGAGTTCCATCTGACTTTGAGTCAGAAAAGTCAACTGCTTATCATCTACCACATGACTCAGGCTGTGGTGGGTACATACTTTTTAAGCAAACTGACATGGAACACATTCTGTACCTTCAGATGGGGAGGTAGAAGAAGTTCATAAGCTAGATCTCCTATAATGACATACGGTCCACAGTGTCTAGGAGACAACTTTTTGTACTTCCCTAGAGATAAAGAACTTCTCTTTGGTCGTACTCAAATGAAGACCATATCTGATTCTTCAAACACTCTCTCCGTTCTCTTCTTATCAGCATTCTACTTTTGTCTATCCTGGGCAGCCTTAATATCTTTGAATTGATTTCATTTGCTTCTCTATATTATCTAGCATTTGTCTAAACATCTCGACCCTGATCAATGGGTCGGACCAAGTTAATGGTGTGAGGTAATCTTGTTCGTACATAGAGCTTTAAAAGGGATCATCCCAATAATTTGGTGATAAGAGGCATTATAAGCAAACTCAACCAAATTATGGGGATCATCCCGATAATTTGGTGATAAGAGGCATTATAAGCAAACTCAACTAGATGTAAGTAGCTTAACCACTTCCTGGGTTCTTTGCCAGCATGACTGAAGGATATCTTATATTACTTGGTTCACTCTTTCTGTCCGGCCATCTCGCAGGGTGATAGGCTGTACTGAGATCTAAGAAAGCTCCCGCTTCTTCAAAGAATGTAGTCCAAAACCTTGACGTAAACTTAGGATCTCGATCGCTCACTATCCTTTTGGGTAAGCCATGCAACCTGAAAATCTCCTTGAGAAAGACTCTGGCAACATCCACTGCAGTGTAGGTTTCTTTTACTGGAATCAGATGGACAACCTTGGTTAGTCTGTCAACCACCACAAAAATGGATGTGTAACCTAATTGCACTGACGGTAGTCCAGTAACAAAATCCATACTGACACATTCCCACTTCATCTGTGGAATGTCTAAGGGATGCAACTTTCCTGGCATCAACTCTTTCTGCCTTGAATCTGACATACTAAACACTGACGCACACTTGGCCAAAAGAAACTCTTCTTTACAGACATGTAGGTCTTTATATGAACCCTGGATGTCCAACTATCAGGCTATCATGGGCTTCTCTCAGAATTTCCCCCTTTGTTTCCTCATCATTGGGAATGCATAGCCGATTATTGTAATACATGCATCCTTCGTCCAATTTGTACCCAAGAACTTGACTCATCTCCTGAGGAGTCTTGCTTTCCTGCATAAGTAGGGTAGTAATAGGGGCAAAGAATTTATCCTGCATGATCTTCTCTCTTGCTTCACTGATCAAACGGATTTGACACCAATGTAATTGCAAGCAAGGAGGCTTTCCTACTGAGCGCATTTGCTACCACATTTTCCTTCCCTGGCAGGTAATCTCAAAATCAAATTCCTACAAGGTCTGCATCCACCTTCTTTGACACATGTTGAGATCCTTTTGGGTGAAGATCCACTTCAGACTTTGATGATCTGTCTCGTCACGGTGAATCTCTATCCCAAGAGATAATGTCTCCATAGCTTTAGAGCATAAACTACTGAGAGTAACTCCAAGTCATGGACAACATAATTTCTCTCATGTGTTCTGAGTTTTTTGGATTCATAGGCTACTACATGACCTTCCTGCATAAGTGCACCTCCTAGGGTAAAGTGCACCTCCTAGGACAAAAAACCACTAGCATCTGTCACTACTTCAAAGGGTATAGAAAAATTTGGCAATTTAAGAACAAAGGCTGTCTTTAGTTTATCGAAAGCACTCTGACACATAGTGGTCCAATGAAATACGGTACTCTTCTTGAGAAGGTTGGCCAAAGGGGATGCTATTTGGGCCTACCTGGGTATAAAGATTGGATACCACCCGGTTAATCCTAAGAATCCTCTCACTTCTTTCACTGTCTTGGGCTCTGGCCAATAAATGAGTACTTGGATTTTAGCGACGTCAGGAGAAATCCCATCCTTAGATACTATACACTTGCTCTTCTTTGTTGTAAAGAGTTTGTGCTTCCTTAAGATCTCTAGGACTTTACGCACATGACCTTCATGGTCAGTTACATTCTTGGAATATACTAGAATGTCATCAAAGAAGACAAGAACAAATTCATCCAAGTATTCTCTCTGAGAGTATCTTGCATGAGGCGATTAAATGTAGCTGGGGCATTTGCTAATCTGAACGGCATGACTGTAAATTCATAATGCCCATAGTAAGTATTAAAGGCTGTCTTTGGGATATCTTGATCCTTGATTATTCTGATTTGGTAATATCCAGATTTGAGATCTATCTTTGTGAACATTTGGGTTCCACTTAACCTATCCAAAAGTTCATCAATCCTAGGGATAGGATAATTATTTTTTATTGTTGTCAATTGACTTAATCCTCTGTAATCAATACAAAGTCTTAATGTTCCATCTTTCTTTTTCTGAAAGAGAACGGGCTCACCCCAAGGTGAAACATTGGGTCTTACGAATCCTTGCTCAAACAATTGTCTTAACTGCTCCTTAAGTTCTATGGCTTCTAGAACTGGCATCTTGTATGTGCGTTGGGCTATATCAGTTGAGCTCCGGGGGTTAGCTCTATCTCATGATCTACTTCACGAGTCGGAGGCATCTTAGTCAACTCTTTTGGGAATACATCAGCATACTCACTTAGCCACTCTAGTTCCTTAGCCTTGGATTTTCTTTCTATTCGATTCATTTTAACAACAGACGGCTTGCTTCTTTCTGAGTCCCTTCAGCAACTTAGAAGCTTTGACTAACTGTAGAACTGGGGATCTAGAAATTCCAGTTCCTTGAACTTGATTCCCGTGAATGTCGAGGAAAGAGATGGTTCCATTGTGACAGTGAATGTCAGCCTGATTCTTATAGAGCCAATCCATTCCAAGGATTCCGTCATAGATTCCCAAGGGTAAGACTCTAAACTGGTAGTCTGGTACACTCCCATCTAGATTAAACTCAATACGGTCTGTCTCATGGTGTGTGAAGAATCTTCCAACTAGCCAATTCTACTTGCATAGGTTTCCCTGTTTTCTGATCTAGGACTAACTTACGCAAACATCCCGGGGAAATAAAAGAATGCATACTACCTGAATCAATCAAAAGCTTAAAGTGCTTACCCTTGTACTCTGTTGGAGTATGAATGACCGAGAACGCACAATTCTACCCTTGATGTTCAATGGCGGCATAAATCTGTCTGCTTTCTTCCTCCACTACATCAGCTATTGTGGCGGCTCTGGCTACTGCTGTCTGGGGGTGGAACTCCCTCTCTCTCTGGCTTCCCCAATTCTGGGAGGGGGATTTGAGACTACTTTGCATTGAGGCTGTAGGTTGAGCTGGCATTCTTCTAGGGTTGCCCTAATTTTGGCAAGAGGGACCTTGATTAGATTGATACGAAGGGATTGATCTTGGCACTCTAGGACCTTGGCTTCCCTGGCCATTGACATAGAAGGAGTTGGGCAATCCTTGAGCTGGTGCCCAAAACCTTGACAGCCAAAACATCTGTTTTCACTTCTAAGCTCTTCCTTATGTATCCTAGAAAGAGACGGAGTTCCACAAAATGTGTTCCGAGGAAAAGGCCTTCCTTCCATTTTGAAATTTCCCATATCCTAGGTTTGATTAGGACCTTGCTATCTCTTATGAGGTGGAAAGTTGGAAGTACCTCCTAGGGTTTAAAATCCTTTGAAAGATAAGGGTGCTGGCTTCGGTAGAGGAACCTTGACAACAAAGGCCTTGGCAAAATCCTTCGCCATCTGCACTACTTCGGCCATAGAAACTGGCTTAGCATTCTTCACCAAGGTATCCAAAGGTTCGTTCATTCCTCGAATGAACTTGGCCACCATCAACTGTTCTTCATCCAGCGGTGGCCAGTATTTGAGGAGGAAAGCAAATGCATGGCGATATTCCTTCACAGTTCATCTTCCCTGGGTTAGCTCCAGGAACTCATTCATCTTTGTTTAAGAAGCCTGGAGGACAAAATCTCTTTCTGAGGTATGCTTTAAGATCATCCCACGTCTACGTGTTTCGATCCAAGCGGTTTGTCTTGCAGTGGTTCCTCCATGCTGCTCTCGCTGTCTCTACGATCTTCAGCCTGGTAAGAGCCACCTTACTTTTTTCATTATAACCTGTTACGTCAAAGTACTCCTCCATAGCTTCGATCCACTTTTCTACGACCTCACCTAAGTGTTCCCCTTTTCCCTTGAAGAGACCTGGCTGAGATCTGTGTAGCACTTTACGAACGTCACGGTCAAGCTCATGCTCATCCGTGCAAGGATCTGAATATCTACCACGATGTGCACGTCGCATGATTTTGCCAAAATGATACATCGTTAAATTTTCTATTCGAATTTGTTCCGAGACTCTAAGACTTAAAAAGTTAAAAAAAAATTCCATCAAACAAGGTAATCATTCTACTATAGATCCACGATAGAGAAAATAGAACTTATTGCTTTTAAACTCAATATCTGGTACTCACAGATACTTAGAAAATTGAAATTTTTGTAAAATATTCTTTATTTACATAAGGTTTGTAATATATACATAGAGCAACATGGATCCAAAAAGTCAATGCCTCAATTGCATGAAGTGGCAATACTGTGATGTGGACATGCCGTGGTACATGGGTGTCCTCATTGCCATTGGTGCTACAATCCTACTCCTCGGGATAAAATGGCTGAGAAGCTTGAAAATATGACAAGTGACCCTAAAATCTTGAGGTGTGACGTGTGGGGTGATAAAGTATAACACCACGAACCACCTCTAGTCTCATCAAAACCATAGCTAAAGAGACGTTCTGTCTCAACCTCTATTGCTGATTGCAACAAGCGTGGATATATTGCCATGAGAGGCCAGTTTACTTAAATAAATTTCTCGCCAATCCATGAAGATCTCCCTCGACATACGCATGGGTGTCCTCGCCCGCGAGCCTGAGCATCGCTTGGTTTGAACCCTCTAGGATCCTCCTTAGGTGTCCTAGCACTTCACTCAGGGATCGCTTCATTGACCCTCGCCCATCGTATTGGAAGAGCACCATTTTTAAGCGTACCGAGGCTAGTTAAGACCATGGCAGGCTTTGCTGCTGTGCGAGAGACGTCCTTCGATGACTCCCCACCGGCTGTTGCAACGTAAACGCTCCTTAGATTAAACAATAAACCAAATGCTTCCTCTAGCATTTTGGTGTAAGACAGTCCTTTAAAAAAACAGAGTTTCTATGCAAGTAGGATTTTCCCATTGAGCTTGATTTCCTCTCACGAAAAGCCATTTCACGAGAAAACATCTCTAGTATTGGTTTCACAAGACCCTTTTTTCAAAACCCAAACTTCCTCAATGAAAATCACGAATCTCGTATCTCGAGTGATCCATCCATCAATTACAATCAAACAAATTTTTAACTTATTTCTAGACGATTTCGGGTCTTAGGAGAAATTCTCTAATTCAGATGGTTATCCCTTCTTCGTACTGAAGAAATGGGAATGGTCACAAGCCTTGGCTTAATTTACGATTCAAAAGATGGGTAGGCATCTTACTGAGCCACCTTTCTCAAGTGGTCATGGTCTAGCACCAAATTACTTGAATTTATTCCTAGATTTATTTCCTAAAGATATTTCTCCATTTATCTCATAAAATAACTGTGATTTCTAATCGTAAGGATAAATATCCAATAATATGAAAATTCATTCTACTTTGAATATAAAAGAACCATAAATAATTCTACTCATGGTGATGAATAATGAAATTTAACAAGGATATTTCTTTTTCTATATTATTCTTTAATAAATATGCATACATCATTTTATTCAAATATTCACATAGAAATATTCTTAAATATTCTCTTCTCCATTTGAACCTAGGCAAAAATATGATGAAACATTCTCTTTTGATACCAAAATTAATTATGCATATTCCTATTTAAAGATACGATGAAAATTCTTCTTTGATAAACAAAAATATTCATGTATATACATACCATGAATATACATATTTAAAATATAACAAGAATTCCTCTTTATAACATCTAGATATTTATGCATACACATACTATGAATGTATATTCAAAAATGTAACAAAAAACCTTCTTTTAGCATTTAAAATGTTTATGCATAGAATATCATGAAAATTCCTCTTTTTGCATTATTGAATTTATGCATAAACATAATTACATAAAAATGTGGTGGGTCTTGTTTTAATATAAAAATTCTTTATGCATAAACATAAGCATAAATATAACCATAATTGCATCTAAGCATCTTGTTTATTTTTTTTAAATATTCAAATATAACTTCCATATGAAAATAAATATATGACTGTTATCATAAGCTCTCTTTCATCATAAAATGAATAAATATAAGATTTCTTATCATAAAAACAAGCTTAAATGAATTAACCTCATTCTAAGTAGGTTAATAATCATCATAAAAATATTTATCCCTCTCCCTTGCCTCTCCATTTTGAAGATTTGGAGCTTCACTAAACCTCTTCTTCTCTTGAAGAATACCCTCTTCTCTTGGTGGCCAAGCCTCTTCCTTGAGGGCTACACATCTCTTACAAGCTAAAGAATCAAGCACACCAAGGGGAAGCCTAAACAAATGATGTTTATTCTCTTCTTTTAATGTTAATCTTCTTCCCAACATCTCTACATGCTTGGGAAGCATTTTGTTTCATGGTTTCTTCTTAAAACCATGACCTTCTTGATTTATGATGAAGTAATGTTAATCTCCTATGCTTAAGTGTATTGTTTATGATTTTTATTCACTCTTTTTGAAGGAATACTCACTTCTTATGGTTAAATCCTTCTTGGAAGGATAAATCTTAATTCTAACCTCATTTTCTCACCCAAAACTCTAAGCCTAACAAGCTAGAGATGAAGAATGTAAATAAATGATATGGGATGTGAGTGAATGTATGTGATGATAATGAATGTGAATGTGTATGTGAGGAATGGATGTAATCCAACCAATTCTCTATCCTAGGTAAATGATTAATGATTAAAGTCAAGTTTTTTATAATGTTTGTCTTAAATAAGTAGAAACATGTTTACTTTAGAATAATTTCAATACTCTTGGTGCACTTTTAATTAATTTTAGAGACTTAAAAATTAAAAAATGGTTAGCCATACAAAGGAGGTTATGGCAAAATTTTTGAAAATTAGTGAAATAAATTTCATCTTTTATTATTCTAAAAGAGTAATCCTTATGGTTTCTATATTCTAAAGTAAGACAACTCGTACAACAATCGGAGTTCATTTGTCGGTGCCTCCCAAAGAGCTCCCGACAAGGGTGTAGTAGCCAACACAAAGGGGGAGGAGTAGGTGAAGCTCTTACCCTCGTTTCCTGTGCTTCTCTTGCTTGCTACTCAGCTTCTTAGCATGAACAAGGCTCTGATACCACAAAAAGATACAGGGAGGAAGAGATCTTGAGCTATTACAAGCACACACACACTCACATAAACCGTAGAAGAGAACACACAAGATGAGAGACTAAAAAATATTCTTCTTCTTCTTCTCAACAAAAGGGTTCTACCAAAAAAAAGAGAGAAATACAAAAGAAGTACTAAATCACTATGTACATGCGGTCCATAATGTGAACATGCTAAGTGAGTGAGTTGGCTAGTGGACTAGAAGTTGGTATAGTCTAGCTATAGAATCATTGGCGAAGATTTATCATGTCAACATCCCACCAAACACGCTAGTGATGTAAGTGGCGGAAACAATTACCCAGACATATCATAAGTGTCAGCTCGTTTTGAGCTTGACATCTCAACAAAACATGTATTCTCATTGTCGAGGGTTATAAGCCAAATAAGTTTGCTGCTTAGATCAATCTAAACACTTTGAACATGTGGGACATAGTGAAATCCAAATGGCTTATTGTTAACAATTTCCTTCTTCCTTAAGTAATTTATGCTTTCTTTTTAAATTTTTTGAAACCTTGTGGTGTATGGTGCACATAGGCCTACACCTGTAGACTGAGTTTGATTTCCCACAAGGTTAAACTTGCAAAGTAGCTATTAAGCCTAAAGTTGATTTTCAACTTACTTTTTGCTTTATTTTTTTTTCTTTTTTGCACACAAAACTATTAAGATTGCACACTTTTGCATCAAGAATTCATCTCCATAAAATGCATTTTGCACATTAGTGTTTGCACAAGTCTACACTAAAGCTACATATTCTGCACCTGTCTTGATAAAGATTATGCACCAAAACACTAATGTCCACTGGTTTTCTCCCTTCTTAAGAAACTTTACACTTTTCTAGTAACTGTTGATTATTGAGCAAACTTTCTTATGCAATATTCAAGAAAATGTAAAATAAAGGAAGATTAGGATAAATTTCACTCTTAGTGTTGCAAGTTTTCACCAAACTTTGATGAATCTTGATCACAACACCAAGATCTTGAACTCTACACCCCTTGTCTTTGCATACTTTACAAAATAGCATCAAGATTTGTGTAAACTTCATTTTGCACATCAAACTCTATGTAGAATTGCATTCTGCACACTTCTTTGTAGAAATCTTTAACAAAACCTTCCCAAGACTTGTACAACATCCATTCTTGATCTTTCTTTACTAAAGATTACAAGATTTGCAATCTGCCTCCAAGATCTTTAGCAATCTATACCAATAATTTTGCACACTTCTTAAAGCCTATGCCAAGATTTGGCACAGCAACCTTCTTGAAGTATTCCTTCAAGAACTCAAAAATTTGGCAATCTAAGGTTTCAATCTTAAAGAACTAAAAGGACTCTAAGGATTAATCTTTGAAAAAGTATGCTCTCTAAGTAAGATAATGTGCGAAATCACTCAAAATCAATTTTGCTAAAATTTCTATAAATCCTAATTTTAGGAATCAAGAAAATTTCAAGAAAATCAAGATCAAGAAGTTCAAGAAAATCAAGCACAAATTTCATTACTAATCTTATCAAATCAAGAAATCAACAAATCTGAAAAACTATGTTAGAATCAATTCTAAAAATAATTAAGTACTAATCAATCCCTAATCAAAGTATCAAGATTTAAGCCAAGAGTTCTAATACCAATGCGATGAAGGGAACCTAGGGTTGCACTCATTAGTATGGAGTATACACATGTCCTACTCATCCTAGGGAGAAGCAGTTAGACATAGAAAGACTACCATGCAAGCTTCGGCATAAGCTCTAAGAAGACAAGATGTCTGTAGAGTAAAACACCATAAAAAAGGTACAATGTACATGAACCCAATGCCTAATATCGCCCAAGGCCTCCAAAACTACAAATGTGAATGACCCTAAGCCCGAAGTGCCTAAGCTCATCCCCCATGTGCATGTGCATACCAAATCTACTTTATTACACTTAATTTTAAATCAAATTAAGACAAGATGTTTATAGAGTAAAACACCATCAAAAAGGTACAATGTACATGAGCCCTATGCCTAATATAGCCCAAGGCCTCCAAAAATACAAATGGGAATGACCCTAAGCTCCAAGTGCCTAAGCCCATCCCCCATGTGTATATGCATACCAAATCTACTTTATTACAATTAATTTCAAATCAAATTAAAAAAATGGTTTATTATTCTCTTCACATTTTTGAAGACCAGAGACCTCTAAGGTCTAACTTTTAGCCTTTCACCTTTTTTTTTTGCTCAAACCTTTATAGAACACTATAAAATTTAGGAAACCTTATTGTTGCCTTGAATCTTAGGAAAATTAAAGGTTGGGATATCCTAATAGTAAACTTAAGAGAATTTATTATTTAATTAAATTATGAAAAAGCCTTAGGATAAATCAATGTTTAGAGAGAGAAGACTAGTCTAGATGCTCTAAATTGAGTTGAACCTATCTAACTTTTGATAATGGAGATTAATTAGGAGAGCTAGCTTAATTTGTAAATTTAGGGTTGCCTCCATGCCTAGAGAGAGAAAGTAGGATTAGGAATGTGGAGAGAAAAAATTACACTAAGATTATAAAATTATCTTAGTTTAATAAAAGTAAAATTAGAGATTATTAGTATTCATATTTAGAATTCTTTTTAAAATTTTTGGTGCAAGTATAATCAAGACTTCTACAGAGAGAAAATTGTAGAAAGAGAATTCTAGAGGGAGAAAGAAAAGTTAATGTTAAGATCAAGAATAGCTAAAAACCCTAGAGCTGACTTTAGAAAGCCAAATTGTATAGATGTGGATAATTTGACCTAGTCTCTCCTCGAGAAACATATCTTTCGAGAGAGAGAATCTCGATTAGTCCTTAAATCACGAAGATTCAAATATAAAGTTATACCTTAGAAGGAAAGTTTTCATAAGAGACCAAATTAAATGATAACACCATATTAGATAATTTGGAAAAAATCCCATTCCCATTTGAAAATTGGGAGCATGGTGAACTTGTCCAAAAGTTTGTCAAAACCCCCTCATGTGACATATCATCGGAAAGATCTTGAAGAGTAGAATCTAAATCTATGATCTCCGACAAATTTGGAGTTAGTATGTTTAAGATATGTCCAAAAGTATATGGAGTAATTGATTCCCAAAATGTGAGATTTTTTCCAAATTACCTAATATTGACTTTGATCCTTAGTAATGAATAAGTACTAGGACCAAAGTAAGGGCTAGATATGCTCAATTCAAAGAGGTCAAGTTATGAAGGATTTGACATCCCAATGGTATCACAGAGTCATGAATCCAAAAATCAAGGTTTGGATATATTAAGGAACCTTTAAGGAAGGGGAAGTCCTTAACAATGACCAAAGACCCTTAGATATATTAAGGAACCTTTAAGGAAGGGGAAGTCCTTAACAATGACCAAAGACCCTTAGAAATATTCGATATAAAGAACATCCCCAAATAAGAGAAGTAGGTCAATGACCTCAGAATGACTTTCTTGTACACAACTTAAGTAAAGTTGAATGGAATGACTTATGGAATCAATACTTGGAAGTGATCCCAAGGAAGAGAAAATATTAAGAACATCTCTCCAAGATATGTTGTAGCTAGAGAAATTCAACTTGCTCGGAGTTTTAACTGGAGAGTTATGATGTTTCGTCGTGGTTCCTATTGCTTCAAGTATGAATATTGTGTATATTAAATATTTAGAATTTTACTTATTTGTTTAGAATACCGTATTCATTTGATGCATATGTATTTATTTATAGAAGCTTGTGAAGGTACCACACATGTTTATTATCGATTGTCATGTGGGTGTCATCACAGCAAGGCAGTTGTCAAAGACCTTGACTGCTCTCTCACCCAAATGTGAGTGTTCTCCTGGTATGATTGGTGTGATGGACATGAAGCAGCTCTAGAGTGAAATGGGAAGGGTAGTGCTGATGAAAAACAGGTAGAGGGACAGGAGACACACACACAGGAGTAAACCCTAATGTATATTGCAAACCCTAACCATAGAGGGAAGCCATCTCCCTTCTCACAGAATGCATAAATCCATAATCCATAATACACAACACACACTATGTGTTGTGTCCACACACAGCTAACCCTAGCTAATGTCCACACATTATGACCAGCTAGACACGATCATTTTTGTCTCACACATGTTCTTACCTAACATGCCAGCACATAGCGCAGTTGGCACAAGTTGACATCGAGCCTGAATCTCAACAACCCCTCTCAAGCTCATGATGTACTGCCATAGATGAAGATGTAGATGAGCTTGGGCTATCAAAGCTCTCAACACTCCCCCTCAAGCTCATCCCACCTACTCCCAACATAGTACGGAAGTACTCAAACTTTTCCCTGCTAAGTAGCTTTGTAAAGATGTCGGCCAATTGCTCTTCAGTCTTCACATACTACAAATCCACTGTACCATCCAACACTTTCTCTCTGACAAAATGATAGTGGACCTCTATGTGTTTGGTCCGTGCATGAAAAACTGGATTCTTGGCCAACTGTGTGCTCCTCAAGTTGTCACAATGAATGACAACCTTGCCATCAATAGGCTCACCCAAATCAGCCAAGAGACGCTTTAACCATACTCCTTCACATGTAGTAATGGCTACACCCCTGTATTCAGCCTTTGTACTAGATAAAGCAACAGTAGGTTGTCACAATGAATGACAACCTTGCCATCCATAGGCTCACCCAAATCAGCCAAGAGACACTTTAACCATACTCCTTCACATGTAGTAGTGGCTACACCCCTGTATTCAGCCTTTGTACTAGATAAAGCAACAGTAGGTTGCTTCTTGCTACTCCAACTCACCACTGCACTTCCAAATGTAAAGACATAACCACTAGTAAACCTCCTATCATACAAGCTACCTGCCCAATCTGCGTCTGTGTAGCCATGTACATCCAAGCTTTTACCTTGCTCATAAAGTAGACCATAATGTGCAGTGGTCTTTACATATCGCATAATGCGTCTTACTGCATCCAAATGAGGTTTTTTGGGGCTCTGCATAAATTGGCTTACTAGCCTCACAGCATAACTGAGATCCGGGCGTGTGATAGTCATGTAAATAAGACTGCCAACCATCTTTCTATACATAGATGGATCATCCAACTCCACACCAAAATCAACCCGCAGCTTCACATTCTGCTCCAAAGGTGTACTCATTGGCTTACAACCTGTCATCCCATATTTTGTCAACACCATATCCAATGCATATTGGCATTGCGCTAACCATGTACCTGTATGGTCTTTGATCACTTCAATCCCAAGAAAATATCTCAATTCACCCAAGTCTTTCATGTCAAACTGCCCACTCAATGCCTTCTTGACATGCATAACATCTGTAGCATGATCTCTTGTGACAATCAAGTCATCCACATAGATGACAAGAAAGACAATCCCATGATCTTTTTTCTTCACATAGAGTGAAGAATCTGCTGAAGAAACTTGAAATCCAAGGGAGATAAGATATCCGCTTATCTTATCACTCCAAGAACAAGGTGCTTACTTCAAACCATATAATGCTTTCTTTAATCTGCATACATGAGTGGGATACCTCGGGTGTACATATCCTTTTGGCTATAAACCTCCTCTTGTAGATCACCATTTAGAAATGCATTTTTCACATCCATTTGATGCATTTCCCAACCGTTTGCTGTAGCCATAGCAATGACTGCTCTCACTATTCCTATCTTTGCAACTGGACTAAATGTTTCATCATAGTCTAAGCCTTGAGTTTGTGCATAACCCTTAGCTACCAATCATGCTTTATGGCGCTGTTGCTACCGCCGCTGCCGTTCATGTTGGGCGGCGCCGCTTCTAGTCTGTTGATGTTCTGGCTGCTGTTACTATATTGATGATGATAAGCACTGGCCTCAGCCTGATCTCATCTAACTTGCAATTCACTTTGTAAACCCATTTGTAACCAATGACATTTTTGTCTTGTGGTAAGGCAACCGAATCCCATGTTTCATTATGAACCAATGCGTCCATCTCAACATCCATTGCCTTGCACATATCTATCCTGCCTTGCACCAGGTGTGCGTAAAACTAATGCCAATTCCTTCAACCTTCTTTTTCCCTTTATCCACAGCACTACTCCCAGTGCTCACACTCTCATGTCTCAAGCGTCCTATGAGTGACGATGGACGTATAGTGCTACTCTCAGACTCTGCTAGCCCAGACATAGAAATAGAACTTGCTTGTGGCAAGTTCACATGCACATCAGCATCAAGCAGCCCACTAACAATGCCTCTTGCCTGCATGTTCTTTAACCTTTGTATGTTCACATGTCCAATTCTTTTATGCCACATGTCAATGTCCTGTACCACATTTCGGCTTTTAGAGAACATGGCTAATTTCAACTCAGGAATCCTAGCATCCAACTTAAATAACCTGCCTTCTTTTTTGCCTTTGGCAATGACTCTACATCCATTTTTGAAATCCTCAACGAAGCAACCATGCTCATTGAAACGAACCTATAAACCCTGACCAATTGAGGCCAAACTTCTTGTAATAGAAGGCACACACAAGACATCTGCCATAGACTTTGTTTCACCATTGTGCATAACCAATGGTACACTTCCAACATGTGTGATAGCATGTTGGGTATCATCTCCTGTCTCCACATAGCCTTTCACATCCATAGGCTTCATATGCTCAAACCATTCGCCATGACAAGTCATATGGTTTGATGCTCTAGAGTCCATATACCAAGTGTCATCACTTTCACCATTTGTCATCATAGATCCCACAACATGTTTCATTGGCAAACAAAACACTATATTCGTGAGTTTGGGAATTTTCCAACTCCCATTTTTTGAATACTAAAAAGGTCGGACCTGGATAACATGCCTATAAGTTTCTCAAAACCATATCATGTGACCTATTGTTGGAAAGTGCTTGGAAAATAGAATCTAGTGAGCTATAGAGCGCTCAATTTGGAGTAACAGTGTTCAAGTTATGAATAATCCAAAGATTTGACCACGTGTCCCAAACTACTAGGAAATTTCCATATTCCCCAATATGGTGTTACAAGTGATTTGCGTTGCCATCATCACTACTTGATGCATAATTTCCACCACCATGTTGTGCATAATGTCCACCATGTTGTGCTCTACCGCCTCTCAAATCATTTTGTTTGTGGAAACAATCACGTGCCATATGACTAAATTTCCCACAGTAATGGCATTCCACATTTTGCATAGATATTTGTTGGCCTTGCCAACGTCCTCTACCACATGAGGATTACCTTTGCCTCTCTGAGGTGTATTTCCACGACCACCTCTAGCACCATATGTAGGCTGAAAATTCTGTTGTGGTGACCTATCCTGGCATCCACGACCATTACCATGGCCACGTGATGCAAATCTCCCCCTGCCTCTAAATCCCTTTTGTTTTGTGAATAGAAAGTCTGATTTCTGCCATTATCATCATGGCTAGTAGATGCATCATGAAAGGAGTCACTGCCTTTGATTTCCTCAACAAGCAAGAGTGAAACCAACTCATCCAAATTTGGTAAACCTGTACTCCGAACCGAGATAGATGCCATTATCATCATGGCTAGTAGATGCATCATGAAAGGAGTCACTGACTTTGATTTCCTCAACAAGCAAGAGTGAAACCAACTCATCAAAATTTGGTAAACCTGTACTCCGAACCGAGATAGATGTATTAAAAGACTTATACTCCTTGCCAAGACCACGCAAGGTAATGTCTACCAAATCATCATCAGGCATGGGGGCATTGATTGTTGCCAATGCATCTGCATACTTCTTTATCTCTTGTACATAATCATGGATGCTCCTTCCTTTCCGTTTCATATTATGAATCTGTTGTCTCAACTGAGACTTGCGAGCACTAGTGTCTGTATCAAATAGCTTTACCAGTGTATCCCATGCATCCTTGGAATTCTCAGCATCATGTATATGTATGAGTATAGCATCCGAGATAAATATAGACAGGTAATGCAAAACTTTGTATGCCCTTTCTGACCATTGCTTATTATGAGCTACAACCTGTTGTTGCTGTGTAGGTTGTCGGGGTAGTTCCGGCTCTGGCTCCGCACCTGTAAAACAAGGTTCCAAAAACCTTTTCCCTTCAGAAAACTTTTAATCCTGTACTTCCATGCCCAGAAGTTCTTCCTATCCAACTTTTCACCCACAATTTGTACCGGGTTGTCTGACATATTTGCTCAATGCAAATGCACCTTCTGCACACGTCCAAATCTGTAAATGAGCCTTCCTCAGCTCAACCACACTCTAATAAGTGTTCCAGTTACTCCAAAGTACTCAACAAACTTCACTTTGATGTAGAAAATCAAACTGATTTTCTACATCAGTTTGATGTAGAAAATCAAACCGATTGCACCCAAAATGAACTGGCATACGCAGTCCAAGGTACCCTATTTTGGCATGCTTTCCAAGGCTTCAAATTGCAATATAGTGGTTCAATCAAGTGTGGATAACTTGCATTGACACCTAAACAAGCTCAATGTTGCATATCAACACCAACCAAGGTGCGTACATAACAAATTTGTCAGATCTCCTTCTCTGTTTTCAGAAAAACCATTAAAACGAGAAAAGACCAGTAGTAAAATTGCACTAATTCCTTTGATTCTTGTCCAAATTGAGAGATCATGCATTCATTATCTTAGCATTGATGTCTACTAACTCCATGTAAAAGGAATTAGACCAATTGTTTAAGATGAGAGAGTAATTAGCCAATTAATCACCCTTTGTTCCACTAATCACAGTAGACAGCTTGTTTAATCAGCTCATTTCTAGCTCCATAATGCATTTAATTGCTTCAACCAATAATATAGCAACCTCCTCAAGTATGTGTATCACACAATTGCTAAGCAAGTTTTGGGTTTAATCAATCACACAAGTAGTATTTGGCCTCCACTTATCAAAATGGTGAGAAAACTGCCCAGTCTCCTCCCTACAGGCTACGCCGCCTGCTCCTGAAGTGATTTGAGATGTTTAGAGTGGCTATTGAGAGCATAGGTGAGTTCCCAACACTCTTAGGCATGTACACTATCCATCAATTGAGTGATTTTTACAAAAAACTGACGTTAATTTCATCCACAATGAGCATCACTTCTTTGTTTTTGTGAAGGCTTCAAACCAGTGATTTTCCTCTCATAAATGCACCAACTTGGCTCCAAATTCAATTTAGGGCTTGCACATGAGTTGCCAATACATTAATCCTTGTCACATACATGTTCCTTTGCCAGATTGCATCTATTTTCACAATACATCACTGCTTTCAAGCTCCAATGGAAAGCTTGCAAAAACCCAGAATTTTCTTTTGCTTTGGGCAACCCTGATTTGCCTTGTTTGTGCTTGAATCACCTGCAATCCGGTCAAGGGTGTTTAGTAGTCCTTACCCGGTAGGCCAAGCTCTCAGATTTGATAGAAATCGGTGTGCTCCAAGCTTCACAGCATCAATGGCAAGCTTCACAGCTTTTCTTCACAGCTTCTTCTCCCTCTTCTCTCACTCACTCATAAACCCTAATAGAGAGCACCAGGCTCTGATACCATGATGAAAAACAGATAGAGGGAGAGGAGACACACACACACATAGTAGCAAACCCTAATGTATATTGCAAACCTTAACCATAGAGGGAAGCCATCTCCCTTCTCACACAATGCATAAAGCCATAATCCATAATACACAACACACACACCGTGTTGTGTCCACACACAACTAACCCTAGCTAATGTCCACACATTATGACCAGCTAGACACGGTCATTTTTGTCTCACACAAGTTCCTACCTAACATGCCAGCACATAGCGCAGCTGGCACAAGCTGACATCGAGCTTGAATCTCAACAAGTGCCTGGTGGTTGAGTATGCATGCTGATACTAGACACACATGCCTTTTGACACTGATATTTGGAGTGTTCATGCTTTTGGGATAGTGACCACTAATAGAAGAAACTCCTAGGATTATTTAGCACCTCTATTAAGGTGGAAGTGAGACATGTAGAGCTCCTCCAATCATCATTGTGTCCAAGGGTGTTTGGGCTCATTGGTGCATATTGTCCCGGTCTAAGTATTAGGTCTAGGAATCACAATCCTAGAGCAAGGAGATTTATGATGATGATATGACACTAACACGGTATGCGATGTGGACATATGTATAAATTGCAAAGAATTGTCCGTTTTCCTTTTATGAAAGGATTACTTTTCAAAGGAGTGTGTGAACTTTTCTTAAGTGGTATGTGTGAGTAAAGTGGCAATTTACGAAATGATTGCTTTTCAAAGGAGCGTGTGAACTTTTCTTAAGTGGCATGTGTGCGTAAAGTGGAAATTTTCATGTATATGTGTGTGAGTTCACATTGTATAGGCTCCATAGGTCTAGTGGGTGAAAGGCTAGACCCATGGGATTGGATGTGACTAGATTTATCCTATAGATCTGGTTAAAGTAGAAAAAGTATTAAACACTAGAAAGTGGGCGGTCCCCTAGATCCGAATTGCGAGTTTCTTTTAAAAACAAAACAAACGTGTATGCTAGAACGATAAAAACTTACGACAAATAAGTTTAATTTGGCAATCATAAATAGGGATAGAAGAATTACCTTCATAATCAAGGAGTTAGGACATCTTTTTGATCCTCAATCGATGTGACATGCTTGTGAGAATTATAAAGGAAAAATATGTGGAGGAATTATTCATCTTTCTTGCATAAGGATTATTCTAGTTAAATTGAGAGGATTTGACGGAATAGCCAAGTATTAGAACATTGTGATATGAGGCCCCGAGTGAGTCACTATACACTTATTGTGATTCTGCTATAGATAGAGGGGTAGGGGTCTTAGAAGAAAGGTAGAATAAGAGACTTTAGAAGAAGAAATGTTGGTGGGAGTAGAACAGTGGAGGTATTAATTCTTTTATATGCACAAAGAAATCTCCCTGCATATCCAAATAATTGAATTGTAATCCACAAGCCTAATGGTAAGAATATGACTTTCTAATTAATTAGAACATTGTTTTTATATTTAGATTTTTGATATAAAAATATGGTATGTTTGTTATGTGTTTTAATGTTATATCCATCAATGGTTGAAGAATGGGAATCTATAAAGTGCTTAAGTGGAAAGCTAAATGTTTTTCATGTTGAAATTAGAACTTTGTTGTATGAGGGAGATATTGCTAGCTTCTTAGCATCACAATGTAAGGCTTTTTTTATGATTCCTTGTATATGTTGTGGCATCAAGGAATTTTAAGTATGGTTCCTACAGCCTATGTCACTCCTATCACTGTCAAGTTGCAAATGGCATCTTGAATGGGCACAACCTACTATAAATGTGATTGCACCTTGTAAGGTAAAACTTGTAAATGATGTGTAAGCTTCATTGAAATTAAATAGAGGCTCAAAAGACATTCACCTAAGTTTGTTTATTCCCTTTGGCTATTTTTGTTCATTCAACTGTAACGTATAAAGAATTAAAGAGATCTAAACTAACAAGAGACCCATTACTCACTCATCTAGACTCACTTTCCAATCACGAGTGTCCACACTCAAAACCCATAAGAACTATCCCTGATCCCTTGGCGTTCATACCTTAAAGGATACATTTATGGGCGCCCACATTAAAGGTAGCCTGCTGAGGTTGGGCGACGGTTTTGTTGTTGCTCTTGAACATCATATGCTAAGCCATAGATATAGGTGGCTGATACGAATGGGTGTGGGGGGCGGCTCATGCCGATTGGTCTCTTCCACACGCACCCATTCGGACCTTAACTTCAAATCACGTGCAAAGGGTTGGCTTACGGCTACTTGTTTCTCCAAACTCCAACGTAGTCTGCTGCATCAAGCAAACTGTCAGCAATGGAGGTAGCCTTGGTTAGCCATGTGTTAAAGCCTCCGCGTTGCGTTTTCGCCTATCATTAAACACCTGGGATAAACCAAAGGGCATAGGCTATCAGCCAAATAATTAGTCAGCAGAAGGAGAAGGAGAAGGAGAAGGAGGAGGAGGAAGGATGCCGCGAGAGAGGACCCCGGGGCCAGGGGCCTACAATTTGGATGTGCGCCCGATAACGCCGTCGTCACCTTCTTTCACGATGGCGTGCAAGACGGGAGCCAATACGGCGTTCGAAGGCCAGCCGGGGCCGGGCACCTACAACTCCAAAGGGACCTTCGGCGGGCCGTCTTACACCATCCCTGGCAAATACCCTTCCACAGCTGATCATGAGAAGAAGCTCATCCCCGGCCCCGGCTCCTACAACCTGGGCACCCCCGACGTTACCCACCACAGAGAGCCCGCCTACACCCTCGCCGGACGCCGCCGCTCTGATCAGCACGGATTTGGACCCGGCCCCGGAGCTTACACACTGCCCAGAGTCGACGGCGGGCCCGCCCACTCCATGCCTGGCAAACGCAGCTCCCCATGCACGCCCAAATCGCCCGGCCCAGGGGCCTACACGCCCATGAGCCGACCTGGCAGCCCGGCCTTCACCATGGCCACCCGCTACAAGAAAGGCTCGCGTGAACACAGCCCGGGTCCCGGCCAGTACCAGCCTCGCGTATCAGGCCACGCTCCAGCCTACACCATGCTAGGGCGGTGGAATCCGAATCTGCCCAGCTCTACGCCAGGCCCGGGGGCGTATCAGCTGGACTTGGGTGCAGCGCTAACACATCAGAAGGACCCGGCGTTCACAATGAGCTCCAGAAGAAAGTACACACAGGAAGAGCAAGGGCCAGGTCCAGGCGCGTACTCTCCTCTGACTAGCTCCCGGACAGACCCCGGCCCTGCTTACACCATAGGTGGCCGAAAACTGAACTCAATGGCAGACCCTACCCCCGGCCCCGGTAGCTACCAACTTCAAGATAAAAGTGGTAGCCCGGCTTACACCATCAGTGGCAAAACACCCCCCAGCCATGCGCTTGCTAACCCTGGCCCCGGTGCTTACAACCCTAAGGATACCTCCAACGGTCCAGCTTACAGTATCCCAAGGCGTTATAACTCTCTCAGGAAATCTGATACCCCCGGCCCTGCCGCTTATAGCCTCGACCTCAACCTTGTCCACTCCAACCCTCCCAAGTTCTCCATGGGAACCCGCTTTGATGAGAAAGGCAAGGAGATCTGCCCCGGCCCTGGCTCTTATGAACCTCGCCTCCGAGCAAGTGCCCCTGCTTTTAGTATGTCAAGTGGAACCCCTCGATTCGACCTCTTCTAATGAGCATCAGGTCCATGCAGAGACTTACTTCAAGATTGCAAAGTTAGTGAGAACGAGAACAAAAGTCAGAAGATCTTACTACCTACGGGAGGCGTGAGCTTCTACTCAAACACAGAAAAGTTTCACATGTCCACGTGCACCTCCTAATGTTGTTAAAATTGACAGCCCCTAAGGCCCTTATTGGCTAGCAAATCACATTAAGTGACCCTATGGCAAGGCTTAGGTGACAAAGAGAAAAATCTTGTAATATAAACATCATCTAATCTTCAATGCATTCATCAAATTCTAAGATTAAGCCTGTGTGTGTGACTATTATAATTTTCATTAATAACATCCACACTTTGATATTTTAATCTCATGACTAATACTTTGTACTATATAACATGAGATAATAGATGTAAGGAAAAACCTTGTCGTCCCAATGGCAAGAAAACACATTCCTCATCCTCTTTACCTCTTAAATTAGTGGCATTGTAAATATTTATATCATCAAAGAAGTTAGCGAAAGCAAGGTGCACCTAATTTTAAACTTGAAAACCCAAGAGATAAACTTATAGTTATGGAGAAAGCCTAATCTCCCTAATATTATATACACATTTATGATAGTAATTAAATAGAATTGATTTTTACATGACATGCACATTTGTGTAAACACATAACTCTCTCTCTCTATATATATATATATATATATATTTATATATATACATATATGTGTGTGTGTGTGTGTATTATACACACACACACACACACACACACATGTATATATATACATACTATGTGTGTGTATGTATACATAATGTGTATGTTTACACACACACACATGTATATATACATATACATTTACATTTATATATATACGTACTACATACATACATACACACGCACACACACATATGTATATGGAGAGAGAGAGAGAGAGAGAGAGAGAGAGAGAGAGAGAGAGAGAGAGAGAGAGTTATGTGTTTCAAGATTATGGTTTGTTTTAAGACCTTAATATAATTTTTATGCAATTTTATTTTTATAACTTTATTGATTATACATGAAAGATAATAGAACACTCGTGAACTCACCGAGTCTACATGGTTGCACTCAATGTAGGAGGTCCGAATACTCTTCTCCTTAAGTGGGAGAAGCCACCATAGCAAAGATTAGATTGAAAACTATAATTGTGATTAATATCTTGATTCGTACCCTCATTAGTCTTACTTTCACCTATATGCATGACCGCCCTTTCACATTCCACTCACATTCCACTTAAAAGTGTCCATAGGCATGTCCAACCTACTTCCTAGCCTTTGGCCCCTTCCAAATTACACTTAAAAGTGTCCATAGGCATGGCTAGCCTACTTCCTAGCCTTTGGCCCCTTTCACATACACTTAATCCTTTGGCCTTGGGCCCAAAATGGACGTGAGACCTTTTAACTCTATTACAAAGCATCCCCAACCACGAGGTTTCATCCTCGAAAAACCGTAGATGTACATGTGCATTCTCACATGAATGGAGAATATCATCGAGGAGACTCAATGTCAAGTAACATGCTCTTCCTTGAGCCATGTATATTTGAACAAAACCACATGTGTATGGCTTGTAAACTACATTTAATGCCTTTAAATCATCCTTCAAGTGTCCATAAAGCATTTTGTTGCCAAAATTTAACATACCCCTTGTGCATTGGCATCAATACCACATCAATATTGATTCAATTGCATTATCTTACCCATTAGTGTATAATTGCCTATATCATAGCCAATTGGTATACACTTGGCTACCATAGCCTTGGCATTTATCACAATAAAGCGTCAATTTCAATTGGAGAGTTCTATTGTTGATCTCTCGGCCAAGTCTTCCCACTCATTTAACAAGTTTGAAATCCAAGGTATAGGTTTGGGCCATGTCAGGTGCACCCACGTGGATATGGTTGTCCACACATGTAATCCTTGGCATGGATACCCTCATAACAAGCAGATTTAGGTAACCAAAGGCACCTACAACCACTTGGGAAAGCAAGTAGATCTATTCAGCATCAATTCAGTGCATAGGTGAGAAAAAATACAAAATATTCAAGTCATGGAGAATTTTATGTAGGCTACATAAATATGAACCAACTAGAACATTTAGGACATATATAAGCATTGCTATTATTTGTATCAAAATGCCCTTTTGGGTACACCAAGGACCAAGTAGTTGTACAAACATTCTTGTCACCTTTCTGCACCATAATACTATGAACACTCTACATCATCTATCTCTCTCTTTTCTCTTTGTTTATTAGTAAATTAATGTTCTTAAGCAAGTTTAGGGTTGTGAGGATCAATACAACCAAGGCTTTCACATGTAACATTGGTATCAGAGCATTCATGCTCACCCATCAGAGAAGCACTGAAGGTTCTAAAGGGCATATATCAGCATATGGTGATATGTGAAGTTCTCATACTCAGAGTAGTAGTCAATGCCTTGACAAAGGACTCATAAAAAAAGTATAATGATGCCAAAAGTGAAAAGTTACAGACAAGACAACTACGCATACCCTAACTTCATTACACGAGGATTAACCTCCACCACCCAAGGGCACCATACTTGCACCATAAGAGCATTGAAGGAAGGAAAAATGCAAGCAATTAACAAGAAGCATTAGGAAGGTAAGGTATTAAATGAATCTTCAGCAGTTAGCCCATGGAAGTTAGATCCTCAAAGGAGTACCTCAGTGGCTTCCTAGGAAGAGGAGGATCAGCCTCAATGTGCCTTGATTAGCCTCACTCATCAGTCATTAATGTGTTAAGGGACATGGGTATGCAAGGAAAGAGACAACATTGAAACCAAATGCATAGTTGCCAACACCAGACTTGGAATGAAGTTAAAGCAATGGCAAAGTGGAAAAGGAAAGTTTTAAAAGTTAGTGAGTCCCTATCCAAAGTTAGTAGTCTAGGGAGGAAGGATGATAGAAGAGTATCCACCCTATCATCACGTTTAGAAGGAGGGGATGTCACGTGCATCCATGTGGACATGTCTGCCCCATACATGTAATCCTTAGCATCCATGTGGACATGTCTGCCCCATACATGTAATCCTTAGCATGGATAGCCTTGTACATAGATTTAGGCAACCACAGCTTATGGAATCAACATTTTCCATATTCCATCATACTCTCCAAAATCTTGTTTTCATAAGCATGTGGTATGCTTCCATTTGAATAATACTCTCACCATAGACTCAAGTCAACAATAAAAAAACATTCCAAAAGCATCACAAGTATCCAATGTTTCTTCACATAAGCCATCAATGGTACATATTGTTGTTCTAATCAAGCATTGGTGGGAAGCCCTAGCATCATAGAAAGAATGTAAGGAACAACCCAATGTTGTGGGGCTTTTCCCAACCACACTTGGGAGCACAAACAACTCAACCAAGAAACCAGTTTATTGTGGCCTAGCACATAAATGCACAGTTGGGGTGTGTCACTCACCTTATGAAATCTGGTTATCTAGGATTCTTGTAGGAGGCAATGTTACCATGCTGCCACGCCCAAAATCTCCACTCTGCCATTGCCAGCTGACCACCCTCTAGTGGAAGCTTGACCCTCCTCCCCACTCAATCTTACACATTCACTCTCACACACACACACGCCAACAAGCACACATAAGAGCTCAAACAGGAAAAAGGCAAGCAAGTAATAGTATAGGAGAGTAGAGAAGAAGAGCACTCTATTAGCTTATGCATAAATGAATTAGTGGGGTGAGAGTTATATTTTGCTTCTTATGTGTGGCTGCTAGGGTTTACACTCTTAGGCAGCCAAAGTTAAAATTAGGTCCTAGGGCTCATTCGGCCACTCTATATTGTACAAACACCTAATCCACAAATAGTACTCTCACCCTAAGATCTCATGGTGCACCTTTAATAGTAGATAAGAGACGATCACACATGCAAAATAATACACTATAAGTACATTCCAATGAAAGTTGATGTTTCCAGCAACTTCAGCTAAAATTGTTGAAGATGGTAAGGTGGCTAGCATCGATGCCATAAAGGTCTTTAGCAAGGGTTAACACACCCCCCTTCTTGATATAGATTCTGTCCTCAGAATATGTTGATGAAGATACATCGAGATTGTATGTGGATGCATGTTGGCATTGGAAATGTCGGAGGCCTTGTAAGGTCTACAAGGTAACATGGTATAACTAATAAGGTGTTCCTATGAAAAATAATTTAAATTTAAGCATAATGCAAACATCTAATCAAGAACGGAGAAAATTTTATCGTGATGACTGGTTAATTTTTGTCTAGTTAAGATAAGAGTAATATTAAAGTTGGTTCAAATTCTATCTAAACCAAGATGGAGCAAAGAATCTGCCTTGAGTTATGACTCTAGTCTCTACACACTATCACTTTTCTGAAACCATCTCTCTAGCTATTATCTAGCCTCAGAAATGGAATTGCTAAGTGATTTATTACAAGCTTTCACTTTGTATTCTCTCTTTTTTAAAATTACAACTTTGAGTTCTAAGGTAAAAAATGTAAGAAAAGGGAACCACCCTATAGAGAACCAAGAAATGGCCCAAAGACCCCATATAATAATATCTAAGAATTGCTAAGTACCTCAATAGTGAGATGTTTTTTTTGGCCCTTTATTGGTACTTTTTTAGCCACAAGGTCCCATCCCATGAAGATCAAGGCTATGATCCCAAGGCTCTATCACTAAGAGCCCAACATCCTACTAAGATCTCGCATGGTCATGGTTAATTTCTTGAGCCCCTTTTTTTTATTTTTAAACTACTTCAACTTTCATAATTCATCTAGAAGGCTCTACCGTAGCTAAAGAGGGCACAGTAAGGAAGATGGAGTACTTGGCATACTCCTTTGGCAAACTTTAAGGTCAATCAAAATAAAGATGGAACTAGGACCAAATCCTTAATGGTTATTCAAGTAATAACTAGAAGATGAATAGACTAGTTAGAATGATACAAGCAAGCACTAAAATAAACGTTGAATGAAAAATTATAAAAAATATTGAAATTGAAAACAATAGCAACATTTGAGGATGGGTTAGAATACACCTGGTTAGGAAGTCAGCCTTGTAGAATTTTACTTATAATGTTGAGAACTTCCATTGTTGCTTCGTGTGAACCTTTAAAAAAACATATTTAAAATCATCATAAAAGATCGTCATCAAATAGCTATAACTCATACACTAGGTTCGACTCAGTGTCACTAAGTTCATCATCCTTACAAGCTGATTCTATAATAGATATGCCTCCTCTAGCATAAAAGGCAATGGCCTAAGTGCATCTTTAGTATGATATGGCATGGGTACTATAGGCAAGTGAGCTAAGTAGCTATGCTAGCTAATCTATCCACAGGTATGACCCACCATGTTCTAGAAGGGACAAGGAATTAGTAATATCATTTTATAGAATGATGGTGTAAGTGCACAAGCTTTTGCCTTCCTCCCCTATTCTACAAGCTCTTATTGTGCATTCCTTACTTGATAGGTTTCTCCCACTGGGTAAAGTACACTCATGTCATCATGTTGTTGTGGTGTCTCTCCTACCATGGACTATAAGATTCACGCCCCATAGTGCCTAAAATAAGTTCCACAATGCTAGCATAAGTAGGATGCTGCAGACATGTGATGCTTGCAGCTAAGACATGGTGCAAGGGGATGAAACTGTAGGTAGAATCGGTCCACAAAGGTGGCTCCATAAAGCTGCTTCCCTAAATATGGTGCATAAAAATATTGTGAGTGGGTTTGGAAAAGAACTTGAGACATTAAAGCCTTTATCCATCACTCATGAGGCTAGCGGCATACATTTATGTTTTGGTATCCCCAAATACAATGGTTACCCTCATAGAGTAACCTTGAGATTTCAATAAGCATTTAGGTATCCATCTTAGGGTAACCTATAATTTGGATTTCTTGCATCAATGATTATATTGATGCCTTCTTTTCTTGGTTAGTTGAGGTGGTACAGATGGAGAAATCTTGGGAACCATTTCAAGGTAGATTTGGGTTGCCCCTTTTTAGCTCATCATATTTGTTTGTCCTTTTGACATGGAGATGTTTTGTTGAGATATCAAGCTCAAGTAGTGCTCTATGAGACGGGCATTGATGACCCGCTTGGGTGATAGCTTATGCACTTTGTCATTGGTATGGTTGGTGATATTATGATTGATATGCCGCCAGTGGATGATAGGCTGTGTGTGATAACTACTTTGGAGTAGTAGAGTTCTATCACTACAAGGTATTTTCAATAATTTTGAGAAGTTATGTTTGAGAGCTATCTCTGGTTGAAATCAAGGTTTTTGTAGTGCAACAATGCATTTTAGGGCTGTAGAGTGTTCACATGTATTGTTGACATTGGGTGTATGTACATGTACTCTAGTCAGACTTGGTGACATATAGGCCATCCTGAAGTATCACTGCAAAAACAGTTATTATAGAAGAGATTGTTGTGTTACAGGTTGCAAAAACAGTTATTATAGAAGAGATTGTTGTGTTACAGGTTGCATATAAAAAGTATCTGTTTTTGTAGGTTTTTGGTTGTTTCAGGAAAACATGTCTAACGAACTCAATCAGATTGTCAGTGATGAGAGAAGCTAGACAAGAACTTTCATGTTTTAAGCAAACATGTCTAATGGACTCAATTAGATTATCAATGAGAAGCTAGACAAGAATTTCCATGACTAGAAGCTCAAAATGACCAATTTCCTAATGGGTAAAGGATTTTGGGACTATGTTCAAGAAGACAATGAGGAGCCTCTAAAGTTGTCTAAAGAGAATGCCACTCCAGCAGATATAAAGGTATTCAAGGATTGGAAATAGGGTGCAAGGAAAGTCATTTATTGGCTTTCTATTAGTATCACAGGCACAAAGATAGGACATCTATAGGATGCCAACACTCTAGCAGTTGCATGGAAGAACATGGTGCACCTATTCCAAGCTAATACAAAGGCAAGGAAACTTTAGCTAAAACAAGAGCGGCATACTGTGGAAAAGAAAAGCATGTCTATCACATGAGTATGCTTTAAAGATCAAGGGCATTTTTGAATCCCTTGGGTCTATCAATGTATCGATGGAAGATGATGATTGTGAGTGTCTATTTGAATGGTCTTGGCAAAGAGTACAAGCCATTCAAGACCTCCATTGTAGTTAGAGAGAATATTCCCAATTTTTGAGACTTTATGTCTATGACAGAAGTCTATATGCAGGCCCAAAATATTGTTACAAGTTTACCCTCGATTTACCAAAGTTTAAGGTTGATGGTATGCATAAAGTATGTGAAGCATGCCAGCTTGGTAAGTAGGCCAAACATGCTTTCCCACATGAAAAGCATGTCAGAGCAAGGCCATTAGATGTTATACATTCAAATGTATGGGGACCAGCCAAGACTGCAAGAATTGCAAGTTGCAGGTGTATTATGCTACATTCATTGATAACCACATTAGAAAAGTGTGGGTTTACTTCATATGAAGGAGAAAACTGAGGTGTTTTCTCACTTTCAAAGATTTAAAGCCTTGCTCAAGAATGCAAAAGGCATGCAAATAAAGTGCTTGAGATCAGATGGTGGGGGAGAGTATTTCTCCAATGAGTTCAACAATTTCTTGAGAAAGAAGGGAATCAAGACACAGTTTACATGTAGGTACACTTTGTAATAGAATGGTATTGTAGAAAGAAAAAATAGGCACATTGTAGAAGTGGCACGTGCCTTAATGGCTGAAAAGAATATGCCACATTATTTTTGGACAAAAGTAGTAGGAACTGTTGTGTACATTATGAACAAGACACCCACTATAGTAGTTGTTCATGGTATGATGCCTAAATATAAGTTTATAGGCATAAGATGAGATGTATCTCACTTGAAAGTGTGTGGGTGTATTGCATATGTACATGTTCCTGATGAAGCAAGAACAAATTTGGATCCAAAGGCAGAGAAATGCATCTTTATTGGTTATGCTATGGCGAAGAAAGGTTATAGATGTTATAACCCTACCACTCGTGAGATGCGAGTAATCAGAGATATTGTCTTTGAAGAGCTGAATAGCTGGTATGCACCAACAATGACGGTAATAGAAGATGCAGATGTAAGAAGTGTTGATGCTACACCACATGTAGAGCAACAATCACAGGTGCTTAGTGGACCTAAAGATTATTTTATGTCAAGAATGCTGGGGAAGCATTTTGGCTATCTTGTCAAATAAGGTCGTGAGGACCTAAGTGAAAAGGTTGCAATAGCTAACAGAGAGTCCATGAAAGACGTTTTGCGTGGCAAGGTCGGTGAGGTCTTAACCAGCCTCGGTTCGATTAAAATGGTGAGATTTCAGTACGGTGGACGAGGGACCAAGGAAGCGTCCTATGAGTTGGAGTTGTTTTCTTCTGAACACGGGTACGGATCTGGTTGATTGGCCTTACTAGTCTTCAACGGATGAGTTCATGGCTCTTTAACATGGATCTTGTTGTTTGATCTAGCTCGTCTTCAACGGAGAATCCATATAGATTTTATGTGATTATATTCCTAGGTACTATGGGCTAGGGACTATTGAAAAGGCCCCTATGTGAGCAGGTGGTGAGCGTTCTAGTTGTCGATTATGCCATAGGTACACCGAGGAAGAAATGATTGGAAATTGGACTGGGAAATAAAATACTGAGGATTTTAATGGAAACACTATGGTTTCGTTCCAACTTTGTTTTAAAGACAGCTGAATTAAAGAAAATTTCAATTTCATATTGGGTGCGTAAGTAAAAATGAGTAGATGTTCACATAAGATTTTAATGGAAACACTATAGTTTCGTTCCAACTTTGTTTTAAAGACAGCTGAATCTATGAAAAAGGCAATTTCATAGTGGGTGCGTAAGTAAAAATGAGTAGTTGTCGATGATGCCATAGGTACACCGAGGAAGAAATGATTGGAAATTGGACTGGGAAATAAAATACTGAGGATTTTAATGGAAACACTATGGTTTCGTTCCAACTTTGTTTTAAAGACAGCTGAATCTATGAAAAAGGCAATTTCATATTGGGTGCGTAAGTAAAAATGAGTAGATGTTCACATAAGATGAAGAGTTGACTAAGTACTGGGTTTATTAGTTAAAAATTGAGGTTTATTAGTAAAAAAATCAATTTTTGACACCTCAGGAGTGGGGAAGGGGGCTCATGAAGGAAGTGCCTTTTTCTCATCATTATCTTGCATTTCTAATTCAAAAAAATGAGATATTTTTATCTCTCCTCTCTCCTCCTACAAACTGGATCAAAAAGTGAGCCAAACTGGTCCAAATCTTGTCCAAACTGGATCAAACTGAAGTTGGAAACCTCTAAAACCCAGTTGGACTCGGTTAGTGGCCTCCCTCACCTATAAATAGACCCTCATTCCTTTGTATTTTCATCTTTGTGTATTTACATGCCAGTATTATCTTCATTTTAGTGTAATTTTATTATCCCTCTATTTTGTCTCTTCTTTGGGAAGCTTTGGAGCTTCACAAATCTCCATCCTCTCTTGGAGATTACCCTCCCCATCTTGGTGGCCAATTTTGCCTTGTGGGATTCATTTCTTCTTAAAAGAATCAAGCCAAAAATCAAGGGTAAGCCTTAATCCATGGTTTTTTTCTATCTTTCTCAATGATAATCTTCTTCCCAACCCCTCTAATGCTTGGGAAGATTTTTAATCAATGGTTTTTTCTTAAAATCAATCTTTTTAATGATTGATAATGTTTCAATGGTTTACTGCTAATCTTTATGCTTAATTATAATGTTTTTTTTTGAAAATCTCTCTTTTTGAAAGATTCATCATATTTATGGTTAGATCCTTGTTAGAAGGATAGATCTTAATGATAATCTCATTATCTTAATCAAAACTCTAGGCTTGATAAGCTAGAGAAGAAGATTAAATATTTTTATGATTTTAATCTAGTTAAAAATAGTGATTAATTCTTTTAAGCTTGTTTATGATTAAGAAAAATCATATTAATTCATTTTAAGATTGAAAGAGGGTTATGCTAATATTTTTGTAAGTATTTTCACATGGTAATGATGAATGGATATTTTAAGAATAATCAAAAGGTTTAAATATAATTACGTTTTTAATTATGCTATGTATCCATAATAAAATTTTAGTTTAAAAGAGGAGTTCCTATCACATTTCAATTATGAGTATTTATTTAAGATTAGAAAACTAAACATTCTCTGAAATTGCAGAGCGAAGCTATGGTAAAATTTTTCAGAAAAAAGATAAATCTTATTTTTATGCATAAATTTAATAATTTAAAAAGGGAAATTCGCATCATATTCTAGGCATAAACATTTTTATGCTAAAAGAATGATTTTTGTTATATTTATGGAAAATACTTTTATAGTATTTATGCATAATTGTTCAAATAGAGAAAAGAGGAATTTTTGTTATATTTATTTTTACATGCATGAAAATTTAGATGCAAAAAGAGGAATCTCCATGATATTCTAAGTACAAACATTATGAATATTAAAAGAGGAATTTTTGGCATATTTCAAAATATGGATATTTTTATTTATTTAAAAGTGAAACTTTGAGTATTATCATTTCTTAGAAAATATGGGAAAGCTGTGGAAAATTTTATATCATTAGAGAATGAATTTATGCATAATAAATTTTATGCTAAAAGTGAAGTTTTGAGCATTATTCAATTGTCAGAAAAATGAAGAAGGTTATGCACAAATTTTCTAGAATCATTCAATTTATGAGAATTATGGAAATGACTCATCTAGATAAATGGATTAGTGTTTATACTAAAAGAGGAAATATGGGTATGATTGATTTTGTAAATCCCATGAACCTTTTATTCAAAAAGAAGAATATTGAGCATATTTTATCTTGAGAAATTTTAAAAAGAATGTGAAAATATTAATATGAATACATCAAGAAAACATGGATAATTCTTAATCAGAGAAAGGAATTTTGAACACATTTAACTTTTGGAATTTTGAACTATATGTCTAGATTCTTGAAAAAATAGAATCTTGGAGTACATTCTGAACAGGAATTCTGAACAGGAAAAGGGTTTCCCAAAAAAAAGACCAGAAACACGCTTAGTTGGATAAACATGAATACTGATGACTAACCTATCCCTAGATTCCCTGGGAAAGAAATCTGGAATCCTTGAGAGGATCAAGGATCCAAAAAGTGAACGAAAATTTAGATTTAGTGGAATCAAGAAAAAGTTACCTTTAACTAAGCCAAGTGATTGGCGGATACTTAAAAAAGTTATGTTAGTATCGAAAGTAGAGTAACTGTACTTTCAACCTAAATGAATGGATGCGATATGATGTGAATGGATGTGATTGGATATGGAATTATACGAATGTATGCGATATGATGTGAATGGATGCACCTTCCTATCTTGAGAGTCTCTGACTTCATAGGGACTTTTAAGAAAATGAAGTCACCTTCTTCAAAGCTCACTTCTCTGCAGCTCTTTTCAGCATACGTTTTTGCATGACCTTGTGTACTACGAATGCTATCTCTTGCTACGTTTAGCATTTCTTACATGTATTCAAGGGAATCTTTGACAGATTGAATCTTCTTCTTTTGTTGCCCTACGGCCATAGGAGATCTCAGTTGGAAACCATAAATTAACATGAATGGACTAAATCTAGTCGGTCCTCGCAGAATGTTTCAAACTATTATATTTACAAATTGGCGCCGCTTAGCGCGGTTACAAAAAAGATGGATTACAAGAGTGATGTGGTAGCCACGTGAAAGGTCATGTTAACCAGAGTGGTTAACATACCCCCCTCCCGATTGCAGGTTCATCCTCGAAATTGGTAGAAAAAAAAGGCTATTTGTAGTAGATAGAGTATGTGCGGACGAAGTCCCATCTCGAAGTAGGGGTGGGAGGGGTTCAATGGAAGACATGGTAGCTCATCCAGAACGTGGTCTCCATCATGTCTTCAGTCGCTAATAAGCAGGCATCCACATTGCACGTTCGTAGTAGCCGAATAACTGCTTAAGTGTGGGCCCTTTTTTGATGTCAAATGCAAGGCCCTAGGCTCCCTCGAAGTAGTGGTCCCATGTCCAGAAGGTCTCCAGCAAAGTGATGAGATAAGGTTGAAGAAGCGGATGGTTGTAATCACTACTGGCTCCGGGACCTGGTCGTAATAGTAGATGAAATTGTAGAAATGCCTGACCATGGTGTCTTCTGTACTTGGGTTCTGTGTGGTGACGGGGGCGCGAACCAAGGGAAGTTGAATTGCAACTTTGGGTTCTTTTTCTGTTTGGCGTGGAAGGTTTTCCAGGCCCACCATCTGCAGATGGGGAGGTAATCTAGGCTGATCCTCTCAATGCGCGAGGCGCGTTGTAATAGACCTCCGCCAGGCCCGTTGCTCGCCCATGAGATTGAAGGTGATGGGACGAGCACTAGGGGTGGGGGGCCGGTGGTAGCCGTCCCCCCACCCTAAATAAGGGCCATCTGAAGAAGGGCCATCGCTAGGCCGGCTGCTCGCCCATGAGATTGAAGGTGATGGGACGAGCACTGGTGGGTGGGGGGCCGACTGCTCGCCCATGAGATTGAAGGTGATGGGATGAGCACTAGGTGGGGGCCATAGGTGGGGGCCAGTGGTAGCCGTCTCGATGGGTTAGGGGTGGGTGTTCAACGCCTCCATGTCTTGTGCTTCACGTCCAGGTACGGGCAAAGGACGTGGAGATCGAGGGCGGTCGGTGATGCAGGTGATGGGGTGATCATGGAATTGTCGATCAAGCAAGATGGTGATTGCCTACTCGAACTCCGTGCAGTCCAGGGCATTGTGCCAGTTCAAGGGGTTTAGCGCGCAGGGTCGACTTCCTCGTGTGCTCAGATGGTGGCCATGGTGGGATCTCCCCTTCTTGGAGTGATGGAGGGGGTGTCGATCATGGAGGTTGGGTGGGGAGGCTCGTGTCGAGGAACGGTGGGGGTCTAGCAGAGGTGGAGGGAATATCCCTGAATGCTGAGTGCAAACCTAAGTGAAGGGATAGTGAAGGTGGCGAGGGGGGTGTGGGTGATGGGGGTGAAGTGGGAAAGTGAAGGGGGGACGAAGTAGTTGAAGCACCAAGAAGTGGAAGTATGGTGGTGCTCGAGGGGGGTGGTGGGGGTGGTGGTTGTGTGTGAGGTGATGCTGATGATGTGGGTCTTGATGGTGGAGGAGGGGTGGATGTGAAGAGCCTTATGAGTTCGGAGGAGGAAAGTATCCCTGCCCATCTATGCCATCATCGTTGTCATCGGCGGGGACAGGGCCAGCGCAGCGGCAGGCTAAGGTCTGTGGGCGTAGAAGAAGGTGACTGCAAGGGCCGCCTCAGCATTGCTGAAATCCCATGGAAAGGTGATGTGGGTGTCATGAAACTAGCAAATTCCAGTGGCCTCCATGACCTCTATTTGCATGAAGAAACGTTGGTAGAGGATGAGAAGTCCAGGGGGGAGTAGGGAGGTAGAGGATCATTGAGGAGGGAGAGGTAGGAGTCATGGTGGATGAGGTGCCAGGCACCAACGATGTAGAGGTATTGCAACGCTTGGCTTGAGAGGAGGGGGAGACAAGGGTAACTCGATGAGGTTAGATGGGGCTGATGTAGGGAAACCATAACGAAGTTACAGGCTCCAGCAATTAGGGTGGTTTGCAGGGGGTGGAAGGGAAGTTCAAAGAAATCATGACTGGAAGCTCACCATTTAAATCGTCAAGACCTCGACCGACCTTGCTTCTATGTGACACATCCTCCATTGACTCTCCATTAGCTATTGCATTTTTATCAGCTAGGTCTTCACCCCACGACCTCATTCACAAGACGGTCAAAATGCTTCCCCAGCATTCTTGACATAAGATAGTCATTTAAAAACAGGTCATGAATATAGTTTCTTAATGAACTCTTGCCTTTCCACATCGTTCCACATCAATCCACGTTATTTATTCCACATCCATTTCATATGTATTCCCATTCTCATCCAATGACATCATTTTCATCTCATCACATCTTTCCTCATTTATCCTCATCAGATCTCATCCACTCGCATCTACCCATATCCACATCCCATCACATCACATTCATTCACATCTCATCCATTTCATATGTATTTCCATTCTCATCCAATCACATCATTTTCATCTCATCATATCTTTCCTCATTTATCCTCATCAGATCTCATCCACTCGTATCTACCCATATCCACATCCCATCACATCACATTCATTCACATCTCCTCCATTCACATCACATCTCATTCATTCACATCTATCCCTTTTCACATCACATCACATCACATTCATTCACATCACATATCATCCATTCACATCTATCCCAATTTATATCACATCCATTTCACATCACATCTCATTCATTCACATCACATCACATTTATCCACATCATATCTCATTCATACACATCTCATTTCATTCATCCACATCCATTCAATTGTTCACATGTACGACTACCCACATCTATCCATACATTCATATCTATCACTTCACGTCCACATATATTCATGTCACATCACATCACATTCTTACATGATGGTCTTTACCTTATAGTTCCAAGGACCCTGACTACCCGTATATACGGAGGGTATAATTGCAGCTCTTTACTGGCAGTATGTACGAGTAAATCTAAGACTTGAAATTATAAGCATTAATGCTATCCAGATGATGAATTCAAATGTGGTTGATATGATTTTTAAATTCTGGATGTGAACTGTTGAAATTTGAGCATTGTGATGAGCTATGGTGGATCAAACACTAGAATCAACATCATTAATAAAGTGATTAGCAAATAATTAAGATGTAATTAGTGGGTAATTAGCAAATAGATTAATGTAGGCATGGATACTCAAAAACCAGCAAATTCTCATTAGGGCAATGCCTCAATTCATAGAGTTTACATCAAGCATCTAATCCCATTGATTTCTCCATGATTCACTCCATCTCTGTTCCCTGATTCTCTCCACCTCTTCACTTTTCCCAGAATATCTCCACACCCTAAATCTTCTCATGCTACCCTTTATTCTCTCCTAGTAGATTCTTCTCACCTTTTCACAGGTTCTTTCACATTTACTCATTCTCTTTTACAGCCTCTAACCAAGGGCTTGTTCCTGCACACACCCTATTCACTTGTATTTTTAACACCTCCCCTCAAGTGAATACTCCTAGTACACCTAGACCCTATACCAAGTTTGCCTCCCCTTACTTAATAGTCTGCGACTTGTGTCTAGCACACCTCCCCTCAAGTTATCTTGGCACACCTGGACCCTATATCAAGTTTCTCTCTTACTTGATAGCCTGCGACCAGTGCCTCGAGTCCCTAAACTCATAGTCCTTGACACTCTCTCTCTCTATGTGTCCAAGGCTTACTATAGTTGCCTGTGACCTTGACTAAAGTGCTCACACATACATCTACCATGTGGCCTACATCATCGGTGGCTCAGAGGTGGTTTTACTTTGTTGGGGCAGGTTACATTGGGTTGTGGGGTCTCTCTCTTTCTCTCTCAGAAAAGATGATCTGACTCCACTTCCTTTGGAGCCTCCATGAAGTTTGCCGATGTCGTTCCTTCTCCACTGGGTTTGCTGTAGCAGTTTCTTGCCATGTGACCTGGCTTTCCACAATTGTTGCAAGTGAAGATCCTTCCTCCTACTCTGCCTCTTCCTCGTCCTCGTCCTCGAGAGAATCCTCCTCGGGTGAAGAATGCTTTTTCCTCTCCTACTGTTGAGTCGAGCCCTTTCTTCTCTTTGCCTTTGCTCTCTTGCTCTAGTAGAGCTGCTTCTATCTTGTGTAGCTTCAATTCAAATTCTTTAGTGTTGCTACAATATTTTCATATTCACCTTTGTCCACACTCTTCAGAAGCACTGCTAGTGCCTCATCATCTTCTACCTTTTTGCCAATAGCAGCCAGCTGTTGCTTAATGCTTTTATATTTGTTCAAGTGTGTGATTAAAGGTTCACTTTCCTTCATGTCCAATTTGTAGAATTGCATTAATATATTTATCTTTGAATTTTTTGCTTGTGTGCCAAATAATTTATTGAGTTCATCCCATGCATCTTTTGCCCATTGTATCCCTATGATGTGATGAATGATTTCATCATTTAAACTGAGTACAATAAGTCCCAATGCTTTTTCATTCCTACTCTTCCACTCATTTTCTCCTCTCTCTGGGCATTCATCTCTTCCCTCAACTAATCCCCACAGATTTTTCCTCATTAGCAAATACATGGTTTTTGTCTGTGCCATGTGTAAAATTGCTCCCCATTAAATTTGGCTATTTCCTGTGCTGTACTCATGGTGATGTGAAGGGGGTCTTACCTCAATCAATTTCAAGATTCAAGGGTAGTGTCTAGCCTTTTATAACTCAATCTGGTGTTTAATAGATGATTACAACAAATTTATCAGCATAAAATCACTAGAAATTACATTAAATTAAGGGTAACCAATTTGTACGGAATGGTTGGAGTATCAAACCAACTCGGAATCAAAATCTGGAGTTATAGGAATCTGTATCAGATACCTAATGGTTAATTTGAATCCTCAATTGCACCAAAATATAGTGATTAGCACTGATTAATCACTGATTAGTAAATTAATCCACTATGCGGGGAGTCCAGATCTGGTGCCTTAGACTTCAAATGAGCTCAAATGCTTTCAAAGGCATTAAATGAGTCTAGTAGAGGATTAAGCCAAGAAACACAAGATTTGACCAAATATTGAAAGCTTAATCTCTGTTTTACCAAAGTCACCTGCAGATTTGATGAAGAGCTTGGATCTCACTGTAGACTTGATGAAACTGAATTCTGTCTTCACTAGCTTGTAGAGCATGCTTGAAAACACCTTGGGCTAAGAGGAATTAGAGTGATTCACCTTGAGTGAGTGTAGATCTAAGATCTTCTACTGAAAAATGGAGCCTACTAAAACAGCGATTTCTCCTTCATCCGCCGGTGGCGGTTTGCTACGTTGTTTGGATGAGCTTGAAGAGCTATGAGATACCTATCATGTGCTAGAAGGGTTTGGCCTAATTTTATGTGTGCAAGGAGAGGGAGCTCCTCCACCACTGGCTGGGGGTATAGAAGCTAGTTGAAAAAAAGAGAGAAAATTATAATTTCTACTAATCCTAATCAGCAAAATAATTAGCAAGATAATGGGCTCACAAATTAGCATGGCTCTGATACCATGTTGAAATTTGAGCATTGTGATGAGATGTGGTGGATCAAACACTAGAATCAACATTATTAATAAAGTGATTAGCAAATAATTAAGATGTAATTAGTGGGTAATTAGCAAATAGATTAATGTAGGTATGGATACTCAAAAACTAGCAAATTCTCATTAGGGCAATGCCTCAATTTATAGAGTTTATATCAAGCATCTAATCGCATTGATTTCTCCATGATTCACTCCACCTCTTTTCCCTGATTCTCTCCACCTCTTCTTTTTTTCCAGAATATCTCCCAGAATATCTCCACACTTCCTAAATCTTCTCATGCTACCCTTTATTCTCTCCCAGTAGATTCTTCTCACCTTTTCATCACAGGTTCTTTCACATTTACTCATTCTCTTTTACAGCCTCTAACCAAGGGCTTGTTCTCGCACACACCCTATTCACTTGTATTTTCAACATGAACTGATGAGTTGATTTGGATTCTGATTGAAAAATGATGATTCCTGAAATTTAGTTGAAATGTAATAAGCTGAGCAAAACCACAATGAGGATAAATGGGACGAGTCCCTGTTGATGATGTTCATAACTAAAATGATGCTTCAGCAAATCACTATGAGATTAGTGGATTGTGCTGGCAGATTAGTACTGTTAACTTTTAATAAATGGATCAAGTTAAGGGATGATAAATTAAAAATCTAAAAAATTGAAATCCCCATGGAGGACTATTCAGATGGAAAAAGTCAGTCAGATGGACCATTATTGTGTTAAAGATATGAATGAGATATTATGAATGAATTGTTATCTGATAATGCATTCTAAATGAGTATCTTTACCCCATGATTATGTGGGGAGATGACCTATTTAAAGAACCCCAGAATCAGTTGAATCAAAAATCAAATTGAATCATAAATAAAGAAACTTAATAAGAATTTTCGTATTGATAGGAACATGGATCGAGGTTGTCGTGGTAGAAATGTTAACCCCCAACTTGATGAAGAAGAGCTCAACCTAGATGTTCGTAAAACTCTTCATAGTTCGCAGCCTGGTCCCTTCAAGGGTGAAGGGGAACAGTTAGGTGAAGTAGAAAAGTGGATTGAGGCCATGGAGGAATACTTTGATGTAACTGGCTACAATGAGAGAAGCAAGATGGCTCTCGTCAGGTTAAAGATTGTGGAAACAGCCAGGGTTGCATGGAGGAGTCATTGCAAGGCAAACCGTCTCGATCGAAATACCCAAACCTGGACTGATCTCAAAATTTACCTAAGGACGAGGTTCTGTCCTCCCGGCTTTTTAGAAACAAAGATGAACAAATTCTTAGAGTTAACCCAGGGGAGTAGAACTATTGAAGCATATCACCAAGCATTCACCCTCCTCCTCAGATACTCGCCTCCATTGGATGAAGAACAGCTGATGGCCAGGTTCATTCAGGGACTGAACAAACCTTTGAATATCCTGGGGTGAAGAATGCCAAGCCAGTTTCCATGGCCGAAGCAGTTTGGATGGCGAAGGATTTTGCCAAAGCCTTTGATGTCAAAGTCTCACCAAAGCCAGCACCATCAGGTTTTTATTCCCAGAAGGTGATTCCAACCTTCCTCCACCTAAGAGATATCAGGGTCAAACCCAGGATATGGGAAGTTCCAGAATGGAAGAAATGTCCTTTTCCCGAAGCTCAATCTCCTGGATTTCAACTTCAAAAGTTCCACCCTTGAAAAACTGTTGAGATATCGAGCTCGTCTAGTGAGGCGGTGGCCACTGATGACCCGCCTGGGGGATAGGCCCCACACTTACACCATTGGCATGGTTGGTGAGATCTTGGGTGATATGCGGCCAGTGGGATGACAGGCTGTGTGACAGCCATTCTAGAGACTGGCATAGTTATAGCGCCAGCTCATTTAGTTGGGTTCACACTATAGAGAACCCGTGTATGTATTGGTTGAGGACCTTTCATATTATTGTGTACTCTTATCTTTGTATATGGTGTGTTGAGTGTTGAGTAGAGTAGAAGAAGATTTTCAGCCTCTCACCTTGTGTGTTCTCTATTAGGGTTTTGTGAGTGTGTGTGTGTGCTTGCAAGAGCTCAAGCTCTCTTCCCCCCTGCATCTTTTCATGGTATCAGAGCCTGGTTCGTGCTAAGGGCTGAGATGCAAGCAAGAGAACCACAGGAAGCGGTACGAGGGTAAGAGCTTCAACTACTCTTCCCTATTGTGTTGGTGACTACACCCTTGTCGAGAGCTCTACGAGAGGCACCGGCAAACGGTCTCTGATTGAGGAGCTTTCTTCGTGGGAGTAAAGCTATAGGGCAACTATACAGTCCTTTGGACTACTATTTTCAGGCCGAAAACGCGTTTCGGGCGCGTCTGGACCTCCGTTTTTCAGAAAGCAGGCGATTTCGAGCACTGCGGGTAAGTCATCGATTCTCTGCAGAACTCTGTTTTACGAACTGCAGGAAGACAGATTGACTGTGCAGACACTGTGGGTGCTGCAAAGAGGTCTACTGTTGCCATTGGGTGTATGTATGCACATTGAAGTCGCTGGTTGTGACATTTGAGTGGACTGCAGTACTGCTGTGCAGAAAATACAGCAGTTTGTGCAAGAAAAAAACCAGAGTGCTGTTTCTGGTAAATTTGTGTATTTGGCAAGATGTCAAATGATGGGATAACTCAGATTGTGGCTGAGAAGCTTGACAAGAATAACTTCCATGCTTGGAGGTTCAGGTTGACGAATTTCCTGATGGGAGCTATTGGGACTACATAGAAGGTTAGCATGAAGAGGCACCGGAGATACCGGGACTGCTGTAGATGTGAAAGAGTTCGAAGACTGGAACCAAGGAGCCAGGAAGGTTATGTATTGGCTTTCCATTAGTATACAGGACACCATGATTGGGCACATTCAGGATGCCAAGTCCCCCAAGGAGGCGTGGGACACCTTGGTAAAGCTTTATGAAACAAATACCAAGGCACGTAAGATACAGTTGAAGAATGAACTTCATACTGTGGAGAAAAAGAGCATGTCTGTGAATGACTATGCGTTGAAGATAAAGGGTATTGTGGAATCCCTTGCATCTATATTGGTGTGTCAGTAGATGATGATGACAAGGTGGAAGTCTGTCTACGTGGTCTCGGGCCACAATACAAGGCGTTCAAGACGTCTATTCAGACTCGGGAAAACATTCCCAACTTTACAGATTTGGTGTCTATGCTGATTATCGAAGAGAAGAACTTGGGTGAAGACCAACAGTCTTCACAAAGCAAAAACAGTTCAGAGCAACAGGCCTTCTACACGAGTTCAGGAAGAGGACGAGGTAGAGGAGGCCGTGGACGCGGTCAAGGAGGTGGCCGAACAGGTAATCAGAATTATGGCCAGCAGCAGCAGCAACAACAACAGTCCCAGAATCAACAACAACAACAACACGCAGGTGGAAGAGGCAAATTCAGAGGCAGGGGGAGTCAAAGAGGTCGTGGAAATTGGCAGCAAAGGCAATATAATGATGCACGTGAATGCTATTATTGTGGTAAGCCTGGACATGTGCAGGCAGAATGTTATAAGAAGCAGGCTGACATGCAAAATGGGAAAGTGCAGCAAAACAACTATGCATCCTCAAGCAGAAATAATGAGGATAATGAAAGGTTGTTTGTTATGCAGCATGTCGTGAATGCCATGTCTGAAAATGTTGATGCAGCACAAAAAGATAATGTATGGTATGTGGATTCAGGCGCTTCGAACCACATGACGAGTCATGGAGAGTGGTTCAAGGAGATGAAAAACCCGGAAAGACCAGGTTTTGTGGAAACAGGGGATGACACTGCTCATCCAATCGCCCACGTTGGAGATGTGCCATTGTCTATGCAGGATGGCAAAGTGAAGTACCTTGCAGATGTACTTCATGTACCGAACATAACAAAGAATCTGGTTTCAGTTGGCCAGATGATTGAGCAGGGTTTGCAGGTTCGGTTTAATCCCGATGGATGTTATGTTGAAGATTTCAAAGACAAGTGCAGGTTGGTTGCAAAAGGTAACAGAGTGGGCAGAATGTTTACATTAAATGTAGACATGCCTGAAATGAGTGCTGCGATGTTTGCAAATGGTTCAGGAGTTGTTGCAGACACAGACATATGGCATAAAAGAATTGGACATGTAAATGTGCAGAGATTGAAGTTTATGCAGACAAAAGGAATTGTGACAGGGCTGCCAAAATTTAAAGTGGAAGGTATGCAGAAAATATGTGAAGCATGCCAATTTGGGAAGCAAACAAAGCATGTGTTTCCACGTAACAGATATGTGAGCAGAAATGCACTAGATGTTGTGCATTCAGATGTATGGGGTCCTACGAAGACCATATCTATGGGAGGCTGCAGGTATTATGTGACTTTCATTGATGACCACACGAGGAAAGTGTGGGTATATTTCATGAAGGAGAAGAGTGAGGTGTTCACTCACTTTCAGAACTTCAGGTTTTTGGTTGAAAAGCAAACAGGAAAATATGTAAAGTGCCTAAGGTCAGATGGAGGGGGAGAGTACTTCTCCAATGAGTTCTCTGAATATTTGAAGAAGAATGGTATTCGGAGACAGTATACATGCAGATACACTCCGCAGCAAAATGGAGTTGCTGAGCGGAAAAACAGGCACATTGCTGAGATTGCACAAGCATTGATGGAAGAGAAGAATATGCCGCATTGCTATTGGGCTGAGGCTGTTTCTACAGCAGTATACATCATGAACAGGACTCCAACTGCAGCCATACATGATGTAGCTCCAGAGGAGAGGTTTACTGGCAGAAAACCACATTTGTCTCATCTGAAAGTTTTTGGATGCATTGCATATGTGCATGTGTCAGATGAGCTGAGAACTAAGCTGGATCCGAAAGCTGAAAAATGTGTGTTTATTGGATATTCCCTTGAGCAAAAGGGATACAGGTGTTATAACCCTGCTACACGTGAGTTGAGGGTGAGCAGGGATGTTGTCTTTGATGAGATGAGCAGCTGGTATGCTGCTGAAAAAGAAGCTGTTGGGGCTGATGTGAGTGGAAGTGTGGTTGCACAGAATGCAGGCCAGCAATCACAGTCTTTGAGTGGACCAGGAGAGTCCTCATCTAGTGGGTCTGTTGATAGACCATGGAGTGGCAGGCTGCGTCATAATACCAGTCCTGCAAATGTGATTACTACATCACGTAAAGGAAAAGAGAAAGTGGTTGAGCCCCTTGCTATGCCTGACATTTCTGCAGGGCATTCTCATGTTGATGGAGAGTCTAGTGGCTCAGATATGAGCCTTGATGAGGAGCTTGGGATCCCAGCTATGAGAACACCTGGTGTAAAGAAGGCTATGGAAGCCATGAATGAAAAGCTGCGAAGATCAGGGAGAGTGAAGAACCCTGTGCAGAGATTTACATATGATGGTTATGTGGCACATCACTATGCATATATGGCAAAGGTTGTGCAGGTTGTTGAGCCCACATGCATTGATGAGGCTGTTGGAAATGTGTGCTGGGAGAGAGCTATGGATGAGGAGATGGATGCACTATATGGAAATGAAACTTGGGATTTAGTGCAATTGCCTGAAGGCAAGAAAGCCATTAGATGCAAGTGGGTGTACAAAGTTAAACATAACAGTGATGGAAGCATAAACATGTACAAGGCTAGATTGGTAGCCAAAGGATATGCGCAGACATATGGGATTGATTATGAGGAAACTTTCAGCCCAGTTGCCAAGATGGCAACGGTGAGAGTTGTGATAGCAGTGGCTGCGTCAAAGAAATGGTCTTTACATCAGATGGATGTAAAGAATGCATTCTTGCATGGGGATTTGCAAGAAGAGGTGTATATGTTGCAGCCACCTGGTTATGAGGATGTGGGTCACCCCGAGCATGTTTGCAGGTTGAAGAAAGCCTTGTATGGCTTAAAGCAAGCACCAAGAGCATGGTCTGACAAGATTTCTGAATATCTTGTCACTATTGGCTTTCATGTAGCCAATGCAGATTTCTCATTATATGTGAGACATGGTGATAGAGGGGTTGTGCTTGTTGTCATCTATGTAGATGACTTGATCATTACGGGGGACCATGATGCAAAGATCTTTGATGTAAAGATCTTGCTTAGACAGAAGTTTGAGATGAAGGATCTGGGGGAGCTCAGATACTTCTTGGGCATTGAGGTGATTAGGTCACCACATGGTATTGGATTACTGCAGAGACAGTATGGCTTGGACATGTTGTCCAAGTATGGTATGACAGGCTGTAAGCCTATTTCTGTGCCATTGGATCAGAATGGCAAGTTGAGTGCAGATTCAAGAGAGATCTTGGAGGATCCTACTATGTACAGGAGCATAGTAGGAAGCTTGATCTACATGACGATCACCAGACCAGATTTGAGCTATGCTGTTGGGTTGGTGAGTCAGTTTATGCAGGTTCCACGGAAACCGCATTTAGATGCAGTGAGACGCATACTGAGGTATGTGAGGTCTATTTTGCATTGTTGTGGACTATTCTATGAGACTGGGACAGAGATATGTGTACATGGGTACACAGATGCTGATTGGGCTGGTAGTATCTCAGACAGAAGATCTACCAGTGGATTCATGTTTTCTTTGGGGAGTGCTGCTGTGACTTGGAGCAGCAAGAAGCAGCCTACGGTTGCTCTATCGAGTACAGAGGCCGAGTACAGAGGAGCTGCTATGGCAGCATGTGAGGTAGCTTGGTTGACAAAGCTACTTGATGATTTGGGTCTATCAGTGGATAGACAAGTTGTCATTTTTTGTGACAACATTAGCAGTATACAGTTGGCCAGGAACCCAGTCTTTCATGCTCGTACGAAGCACATAGAGGTCCACTACCACTTCGTCAGAGAGAAGGTCTTGGCAGGAGACCTTGACCTTGTTTATGTCAGCACAGAGGATCAGGTAGCTGACATCTTCACCAAAGCATTGGGTACAGAGAAGCTCCGCAGATTCAGGGCTTCGCTTGGTGTACATGAGATGGAGTTGAGCTTGAGGGGGAGTGTTGAGATATCGAGCTCGTCTAGTGAGGCGGTGGCCACTGATGACCCGCCTGGGGGATAGGCCCCACACTTACACCACTGGCATGGTTGGTGAGATCTTGGGTGATATGCGGCCAGTGGGATGACAGGCTATGTGATAGCCATTCTAGAGACTAGCATAGTTATAGCGCCAGCTCATTTAGTCGGGTTCACACTATAGAGAACCCGTGTATGTATTGGTTGAGGACCTTTCATATTATTGTGTACTCTTATCTTTGTATATGGTGTGTTGAGTGTTGAGTAGAAGAAGATTTTCAGCCTCTCACCTTGTGTGTTCTCTATTAGGGTTTTGTGAGTGTGTGTGTGTGCTTGCAAGAGCTCAAGCTCTCTTTCCCCCTGCATCTTTTCAAAAACAAGAGAGTGAAATGCTATAACTGTCAAGGATTTGGACATCGCAGTATGGATTGCCCAACTCCTTTTGGATCAAGGTGTTCAGGCAAAGAAATCAGGGATCAAGATTCCAGACTCTAGTCCCTTCCTTCCAGAGTAATCAGGGTTCTATCCGCCAAAATCAGGGAAGTCCCAGAGGTAGAACCTCTATCCAACCTGCAGTTTCAATCCAAAGTAGTACAAGACCTCCACCTCAGAATAGGGGAAGCCAAAGAGAGTTGTTCCCAAATCGGCCGTAAACGCTCAAACTGAAAACTTGCTTAGAAACCCTGTTTTCTTAAAGGACTGGCTTACGCGTGAATGGATGTGGATGTATGTGAAAGAATGGACGTGGATGTGTATGTGAAGAATGGATGTGGATATATATGTGAAAGAATGGATGTGAATGTGTATGTGAAGAATGGATGTGGATATATATGTGAAAGAATGGATGTGGATGTATATGAAAGAATGGATGTGAATGTGTATGTGAAGAATGGATGTGGATATATATGTGAAAGAATGGATGTGGGTGTATGTGAAAGAATGGATGTGGATATATATGTGAAAGAATGGATGTGAATGTGTATGTGAAGAATGGATGTGGATGTGTATGTGAAGAATGGATGTGGATGTGGATGTGTATGTGAAGAATGGATGTGGATATATATGTGAAAGAATGAATGTGGACATATGTGAAAGAATGGATGTGGATGTGTATGTGAAGAATGGATGTGATGTGTATGTGAAAGAATGGATGTGGATATATTTGTGAAAGAATGGATGTGGATATATATGTGAAGAATGGATGTGGATGTGTATGTGAAGAATGGATGTGGATATATATGTGAAAGAATGGATGTGGATGTATGTGAAAGAATGGATGTGGATATGTATGTGAAAGAATGGATGTGGATATATATGTGAAAGAATGGATGTGAATGCATATGTGAAGAATGGATGTGGATGTGTATGTGAAGAATGGATGTATGTATGTGAAAGAATGGATGTGGATGTGTATGTGAAAGAATGTGATGTGATGTAACATGAATATATGTGGATGTGAAGTGATAGATATAAATGTATGGATAGATGTGGGTAGTCGTACATGTGAACGATTGGATGGATGTGGATGAATGTGATGTGGATAGATGTGATATGGATGTGAAGTTATAGATATGAATGTATGGATAGATGTGGGTAGTCGTACATGTGAACGATTGGATGGATGGGATGAATGAGATGTGATAGATATGAATGTATGGATAGATGTGGGTAGTTGTACATGTGAACGATTGGATGGATGTGGATGAATGAGATGAGATGTGTATGAATGAGATATGATGTGGATAGATGTGATGTGATGTTATGTGGATAGAATGTATGTGATGGATGAGATGAGAATGAATGTGATGGGGGATATGAATGAATGTGATGTGATGGATGTGAATGGATGGAGATGATGTGATGTGAAGTGGATAGATGTGAGTGAATGAGATGTGATGTGAAGTGGATAGATGTGAGTGAATGAGATGTGATGTGAATCGGGATAGATGTGAATGAATGAGATGTAAGGTGAAATGGATGTGATGTGGATCGAGGTAGATATGAATGGATGAGATGTGAATGAATGTGATGTGATGAGATGTGGATATGGGGGATATGAATGAATGTGATGGGGGATATGAATGAATGTGATGTGATGGATGTGATGGGAGATATGAATGAATGTGATGTGATGGATGTGAATGGATGGAGATGATTTGATGTGAAGTGGATAGATGTGAGTGAATGAGTGTGAAGTGGATAGATGTGAGTGAATGAGATGTGATGTGAATCAGGATAGATGTGAATGAATGAGATGTGAGATGAAATGGATGTGATGTGGATCGGGGTAGATATGAATGGATGAGATGTGAATGAATGTGATGTGATGAGATGTGGATATGGGTAGATGCAAGTGGATGAGATCTGATGAGGATAAACGAGAAAAGATGTGATGAGATGAAAATGATATGATTGGATGAGAATGGGAATACATATGAAATGGATGTGGATTAAATAATGTGGATTGATGTGGGGGAACAATGTGGAAAGATGAGAGTTCGTGATAGAATTTGTATTTATGACCTGTTTTTAAATGACTATTTTATGTCAAGAATGCTGGGGATGCATTTTGATCATCTTGTGAATGAGGTCGTTGGAGACCTAACTGATAAAGCTGCAACAGCTGATGGAGAGTCAATGGAGGATGTCTCACGTAGCAAGGTCGGGGTCTTGACCAGCCTCAGTTTGATTTAAATGGTGAGCTTCCGGTACGGTGGATGAGGGACCAAGGAAGCGGCTTATGAGTGAAGCGCTAGGTGACCTACGAAGGATCCTAGAGGGTGTTGACCATACAGTGCTCGGGCTCTGGGTCGCCAAAGATACCCACACGTGCGTCGGGGAAGATATTGGAACAAGAAGTAAGAGTTGTTTTCTAAATTCGGGCATGGATCTAGTTGATTGACCTTGCTCGTCCTCAACAGATGAGTCCATGGCTCTTTTATATGGATCTGTTGGTTGATCTTGCTGATCTTCAACGGAGATTTCATTTTGATTTTTATAAGTCAAAATATTGCTGGTTACTATGAGCTAGGAACTATCCAAATGTCCCCTGAGTGGACAAGTGAGCGTTCTAGTTGCCAATGATGCCATAGGTACACCGATGAAGGAAAAATTGGAAATTAGGCTTCAACCAGATATTTTGGAGGTTTATGATCAGTGATACTATAGTTTCATTTAAAGATTGTTTTAAAGACAGCCGAATTTGTGAAAAAGGCAATTTCATATTGGGTGTGCAAGTGGTGTGACTAGTTTTAAGTTTGCATGAATATCCAGCTCTAGGGGGCCTGGGAACTCTTTTTCCTGGTACCCCGGACAAAACCTAACCAAATTCTTAAATGGATCCCATCACTACAGTGGTTGGGCGGTTGGCTACTAACCCACGGGACTAGATGGGGTTAGGCTAAACTGATGGATCCCTAAAATGAGACTGAATTCTGTTATGGTACGATAGATGAAGTAAATCTCGGATAAAAATTGTTCTATGGAAAAGAATCAACGGCTATGCCTCTCAATGAGGAAAAAAGCATTGGTCTCTATGATCCAAGTGTGCAAGTTTTTTTCCCTTGATGTGACTATGGGACTTACGGGTTTGGTTAGATCAGTTCAGTAAGTTAAGGCTCTTGACTACGTTAGAGTAAAAATATCGGAGGAATCGCCCATGCTTTCCAGGCGAGGGAAGTTTTTCTAGGTTCTCGATTTTGGAAGAACCGAGGGATTAGTCTCTTGTCCGGATATACATGGGTGAGGCCCTGAGTGAGGGACCCTGCCCCATGCAAGAAGTGCTACTTCCACTGCTAGCACCCCAGAATTCATTGCATCGCTGAGGGAAGAGGGATCTTTAAAAAATACTAGACATGTTGATAGAAGGGTCATAACTATAGTGCACAATGAATACCCAATCTCATCTCGTATCTAGTTCAGTAACTCCTTCTGCATTAGTACCTTTTAACTCTTACTTCTTCTCCTTCCATAACCATCATGCTTGACTCTTTCTTCTTCTCTTTTTGTAGCCTTTGTTTGTATGTGTTGATATAATGGCTTGGATTTTGACAATAGTTACACTTGCCTTTCTTGGGCCTTCTTGGTATTCTTGGTACTAGAAGACAGGGCTCATTCTACCTTTAGCTTGTAGTCACCCTGAGAAATGGCTTTACCTTTACCTTTTTGACTAGGGTACTAGTTTGATTTGTGCCAAGATTTCTCTTCTTGCAACCAACTCATCAAACGTAAGGGCATTGGGGCTACCCTTCATCATAAGCCAAGGTGTGGATGTAAAACTAAGATATCAACTCAGCAAAGTTGTGAGAATATTAGACACCAATGAATTATCCAGATAGGCCTTAATTAACGAGCATAAATGAAGAGTAGTTGCTTCCACCTTGATTCATGAGTCGACACCACCTTTGGAGAAGTCAAAAGGGTCCATGCACACCAAGAAGCAAGAGGAAATATGAGTCAAAAGAATCCTAATGTATCAAGTGCATTCAAGGGGTATTAAAAAAACCCCTTGTGAATTTTTCATGAATAAAATGACCCCTTTTATTTATAGACTTACAATTTTTTTTTCAAAATCGATTAAAAAAACCCCTTCTTTAAATGTATATCTATAAATTTACCTTAAAATTTTGAATTGAAAAACCCCCAAGAGAGTCATGAACATGCTTTCTAGCACTGCCAAGAAGTCTAAAGGCTGAAAAACGGATCATGGCCTGTAACACATGCCAACCACAATTGGAAAAACAATCCTGAATCAAAAGTGCACTAGTAAAGCTGGTAGTGGTGGCATTAAAGCCTTTGTTTGTGGATGGGAAAGAGGTTCTCAAACTTTGCTTATTGAGTCCACATGGTAGGCTAGAAACCTTAAACCCTTTTTGTACATATATAAACCATTAGCTTACTCTATGAGTCCACAAACACTTTGCTTAGTGAGTCCACATGCTAAGACAGAAACCCATGAGTCCACATGGTAAGCCAAAAACCTTGAACCCATGTTGTATATATATAACATAGCACACTCTACCAATTGTATAGACACACCCAAACATCCAAGCTCGTATCTCTGAAGACTCCAAGATGTGCTAGTGGTAGCTAGCTCCACTCCTTTGCCTGGTTGTCACCATGAGGTTGCCTCTCTTCTCATAAGGACATTTACTCCTCTCTACTGTCACACACATAAACACAAGCATGAGAGGAACATGCAGCAAGAATGAAGCTCTCTCTCCTCTCAAATCTCTCTCTCTCTCTCTCTCTCTCTCTCTCTCTCTCTCTCTCTCTCTAATACCATAGACATAAGAGAGCAAGGAGATAAGAATAGACTCAATTGCCGCAAAGGGGGATTATGTCTTTCATTATGAGAATGTTGTTATTTAATACAATTGGCCCTTATTCACACTTGGGCATGCAAAACGTAATGAAAGATGAACTAAATGATTAAAAGATACAACCACTTCTCTAGGGCCTTGTGATCATCCTCTACATTGGTTAGTTTTGTTTGTACATCCAGTTATTGAGTGCATTCCTCTGCCTACAACTTAGCCATCTCTGTGTTGTGCTTCTCTGTTTGTAAGATCTCTACTTGGCTATAGTTGTGTCTAGCATGTTTTTTCCACGAGAATCTCTTGATTCTAGGACTCTAGCTACTCAAGTAGTGCTTGGACCTATGTGGTGATGAGGGAATTGTTAGGTTTTGTTATTTCTCTTTGCCTTTTCTCAGCCTCCTTAGTGACCTAATCTGTCTCTACCATCCGTTGCACATTAAGATTTGTTATAGTAGTGCTAGTATGGCACTTGTTGAAATATACAAGTGAATAGGGTGTGTGCAGGAAGGCTGTAAAAGACAATCTGTAAATGTGAGAGAACCTATGAAAAGGTGAGAAGTATCTACTAGAAGAGAATAAAGGGTAGCATGAGGAGATTTAGGAGGTGTGGAGATAATTTGGGAGAGGTGGAGAGAATCAAGCAAAAGAGGTGGAGTGAATCAAGGAGAAATCAGTGGGATTGGATGCTTGGATGTAAACTCTATAAATTGAGGCATTGACCTAATGAGAATTTGCTGGTTTTCGATTATCCATACCTACATAAAGCTATCAGTTAATTGCTCACTAATCACGTATTAATTATCATCTAATCTCTTTGTTAATGATGTTGATTCTAGCATTTAATCCACCATAGCTCATCACATTTCTGTAACTTTAACGTGGTATTAGAGCCTAGCTTAGAATCCATCAATTTGTGAGCCCATTATCTTGCTAATCACTTGGCTAATTAGGATTAGTAGATAATTAATATTTTTACCTCTTTTTCAACAAACCCTCTGTACCCCCAGCTGGTGGAGGAGTCTATCTTCCATCATACATAAAATTAGCTCAAGCCACTTTAGCCAAACATAGCTAACATCCTTGTGCTCTAGCCCATCAAATCAACGTGCCGAACCGCCTACCACAGCTTCGAATTTTTGTGATTTAGCAGGTGCCATTTTTCTGAGGAGAAATTGAAATCTCTGCTTCACTAGATGCAATGGGTCTAATTCCTCTTGGCCCTAGGAATTTTCAAGGGTGCTCTACAAGCTAGTGAAGATAGAATTAGATTTGATCAAGTCTATAGTGAGATCCAAGCTCTTCATCAAAGCTAGTGACTCTTTTCATGATGCATCTACTAGCCATGATGATAATGGCAGAAATCAAGCTTTCTATTCACAAAGGCAATTTAGAGGCAGGGGAAGATTTGCATCACGTGGTTGTGGTAATGGTCGTGGATGACAGGATAGGTCACCACAACAGAATTTTCAGCCTACATATGCTGCTAGAGGTGGTCGTGGATATACACCTCAGAGAGGCAGAGGTAGTCCTCGTGGTAGAGGACGTTGGAAAGACCAACAAACATCTATGCAAAATGTGGAATGCCATTACTGTGGAAAATTTGGTCATATGGCACGTGATTGTTTCTACAAACAAAATGATTTGAGAGGGGGTAGAGCACAACATGGTGGGCATTATGCACAACATGGTGGAAATTATGCAAGTGGTGGAAATTATGCATCAAGCAGTAATGATGGCAGTGAAAATCACTTGTTTGCATGAAACATGTTGTGGGATCTATGATGATGAATGGTCAAAGTGATGACACTTGGTATATGGATTCTAGAGCATCAAACCATATGACTTGTCATGGCGAATGGTTTGAGCATATGAAGCCTATGGATGTGAAAGGCTATGTGGAGACAGGAGATGATACCCAACATGCTATCACACATGTTGGAAGTGTACCATTGGTTATGCACAATGGTGAAACAAAGTCTATGGTAGATGTCTTGTATGTGCCTTCTATTACAAAAAGTTTGGCCTCAGTTGGTCAAATGGTGGAACAGGGTTTACAGGTTCGTTTCAACGAGCATGGTTGCTTCGTTGAGGATTTCAAAAATGGATGTAGAGTCATTGCCAAAGGCAAGAAAGAAGGCAGGCTATTTAAGTTGGATGCTGGGATTCCTGAGTTGAAATCAGCCATGTTCTCTAAAAGCCAAAATGTGGTACAAGACATTAACATGTGGCATAAAAGGATTGGACATGTGAACATGTGGCATAAAAGGATTGGACATGTGAACATACACATGTTAAAGAACATGCACACAAGAGGCATTGTTAGTGGGCTGCCTAGATTCAAGTATGATGGGAATATGCATGTTTGTGATGCCTGTCAGTTTGGAAAGCATGCGAGGTTGCTGTTTTCTAAAGAAGGCAACATGAGTAGCAGGCCACTTGAGATAGTTCATAGGGTCCTGCACAAAACCCATCCATTAAAGGCAGCTTGTATTATGTGACATTCATTGATGATTTCAGCAGAATGACTTGGATTTACTTTCTCAGAGAGAAAAGTGAAGTGTTGGGAAAGTTTATGGACTTCAAAGCTTTTGTAGAGAAGCAATATGGCTCTTGGATAAAATGTTTGAGGATAGATGGAGGTGGTGAATACACCTCACATGCTTTTGAGCATTTCTTGTTGAGAAAGCATGGCATAAGAAGGCAGTTAACTTGCAGGTACACACCTCAGCAAAATGGTGTTGCTGAGAGGAAGAATAGAGTCATTTGTGATGTGGCAAGGGCGATGCTCAATGAAAAGAGCATGCCAGACTATTATTGGGCAGAAGCGTGTGTCACTATGGTGTATGTACTTAATAAGACACCCACAATAGCCATACATGGAAGTATGCCAGCACAGATGCGGCTTACAGGTTTTAGGCCAGACATTGGACACCTCAAAGTAAACAACTCTTAGAGCTCTCTTCTGCACCTGCGAAACCAATTGATTGGTTGGGGGCTTCACTTCTAGAAAAAGAAGCAAGCTAATCCTTGAGGTAAGGATGAATTTTATGGTTTTTTGTTAATTTTCTCAAATGACTTCTCTTCTCAACCCCTCTCAAGCTTGAGAAGTTTTCTAAAATGCTTGTTTTAAATTCAAATCAAGCTTTCCCTAAGAATCTCAATGTGTAATCAAGAAAAAGTTAATCTTTATGCTTATTTAGAATACTTTCTTATCTCAAAAAGAATAGTCATTCTTCCTATGGCTAATTCTTTAGCAAGAGAATGCTTCTCATTTTGATAAATTCTTATTTCAAAACCAAACTCTAGGCTTGTTAAGCTAGAGAATAAGAAAATGGTATTTTTATGATTTTGTCTTAAACAAAACAATGGTTAATTCTTTTAGATTATTTATAAGTAGTTAAAAGCTACTTTGATTGATTCTAGATGAGAAATAGATTATCTTATCAAATTTGGAAAAGAGGAATAATGGAATTAGCTTAAACTAGTGGGATAATCATAATTAAGTTTATGATTATGTGGTTAAAATTATGATTTAAATTCATAGTTTAGATGTAAACTTAAAAATTAGATTTTCTATCATATTTTCATTACAATGTTTTATTTTTTTTAAGAAAATTAAAAATTATCAGTAATAGCAGAGCGAAGCTATGGCAAAATTTTTAGAAAATAATACATATCTTTTTTTTATGCATAATGCAAAAAGAGGACTTCCTACCATATTCTAGGATTGGACATCCTATGCAAAAAGAGTGATTTTTATCATATTCATGGAAAATAAATTTTTGGTATTTATGTATAAATAATTAAAAAAAAAGAGAAATTTTTGGTAAATTTATTTTTATGCAAAAAGCGGAATTCCCATGATAATTAAGATCCAAGTAATTAAATGGTAAAAGAGAAATTTTTGGCATATTCAAAATAATGGATAATTTTATTAAATTTAAAAAAAGATAAATTTTTGATAAATTTAATTTATGTATAAGAAGTTTTTTAAACTATAAAAGAGAAATTTCCATGACATTTGGAATTCAATCATTTAAATGTAAAAAGAGGAATTTTAAGCATATTTAAAAAAAGAGATATTTGTATTTAATTAAAAGAATAATTTTTATGGTATTTTAAGTAGAGAAAGGTTTAAATTAAATTTTGGAGACAAAAGAGAAATTTTCACCATAATTCCACCTAGAAAATTAGGGTTGATAATTAAATTGGTAGAAAGAATATTCTTAGATATTTTAGGTGGATAAATCACCACATTGATATTTACCTAAAATTAGATTAATGGAAGAAGAGTATTTTTTAAAAAACCCGATATTCTCATATAGAACCATTTCTTAATCTATTATGGTTAGGAAGGAATGAAATTCATAAAGTTGGAATTTTCCTTACGGTGGTTAGAAGTTTAGTAGATGTTTATGTGAAGAAAATCCTTAGGAATCAAAGTGAGAAGTAAACCGAATAATTGTGGTTAGACCACGACTGTGAGAATGGTGGCCAGTAAACTACTTACCCATCTCTCAAATCTGAATCAAGCAAAAACCTCGTGACCAATTCCAATTCTTGACACAAAGAATAGACTACTGTTGAATTAGCGCAATTTTTCCTTAACCAAAATTGCCAAGAATCTAGTTGGGAATTCAGTCAAATGATGGGTAGATTACCCTGATGAGAGAATGATTCTCATTAGATTACAGGAAAAGGGTTTTGTGGAACCAATCTCAAACCAGGAATTCTACTTGCATAGAACCTCTGTTTTCTTTTAAAGGACTGTTTTATGCGAGAATGCTGGAGGAAGAATTTGGTATGTGTTTAACTAAGAAGAGACTCGTTGTGCAACAGCTGGTGGGGAGTCGTCGAGGGACAAAGCCTGTCGAGGTCTTGACCATCCTTGCTATGGTTAAAATGGTGCGCTTCTGGTATGTTGGGCGAGGACTGACGAAGCGGTCTCTGAGTGAAGTGCTAGGACACCTAAGTAGGATCTTAGAGGGTTGTGACCAGGTGATGCAGCACGGGCTGGCGGTTGCTAGGACACCCATGCGTACATCGAGGGAAGATACGGATGAACTGAAAAGAATTACTTTTGTGAATTAAATTTTGATATTGGATCTCGTAAAAGGACCAGCTGGTCTTCAACGGAGAGTCCAGGTGATATCTTTTGTAAAACAATGGACTCAATATTTTGGAGGATTATGATCAATAATATTATGATTTCATTGAAAGATTGTTTTAAAGACCGCCCAATCTGTTAAAATGACAATTTCATATTGGGTGTGTAAGTGGTATGCCTACCTTAAATTTTGCTTGAAGTGTCGGCTAGGGGGCTTGGGAACTCTTTTCCTCGGTACACCCGGGCAAAACATAACCAAATTTTTATAAAGGAATCCCACCAATACAGTGGTTGGTACCCCATGAGCCAGTTGGGGTTAGGCTGGATCAAGGGATTCCTGCGATACAAATAGTTACGATTAAGTTATGTTAGCTAGATTAAGTCCTAGGAAGACCCTTGTTATGTGGGAGGGAATCAGCGGCGGCGGCAGCTATGCCTTGCTAAAGGAGGAAAAAAGCGTTGATTCTATGGACCAAGTGCAAGTCTCTTCCTTGATCTGACCACGTGTCTTCCAGGTGAGGGAAGTTTTTCTGGGTTCGGTTTTGGACTAACTGCCGAGCTAGTCTCTTGTTCGGATATCCATGGGGTGGGCGAGGCCCCGAGTGTGGATCCCTACCTCACATGAGAGACTGATGCTGCTTCCACCGCCACCGCCCTCGAAGGGGGCATCGCGGAGAGGGAGGGGGTCTCACAGTTGGTATCAGAGCTTTGTTGAAAGCTAATAAGAAAAAATGAATTCTTATCAGAAATTTATTATAAAAACTCAAAAAGAGCATTTACGTATTTTATTTTCATTCCTTAAGCTTCATTAATGAAGATTTTTAATCAAAGAATTTGGTTTTATAGATGGAAGTTCCACACTTATCCGGTATTCTCGATCTCACCCACTCACACAGGATATGACTGCCTTTGACTTCGAGCATATTGTCTCTTCCGCTCTATGACTCGAACGAGCCAAGCCAGAATCGCAAGCCATTTCAAGGATTTATATTTCCCAAATCCACTGGAGAGACGGTACCACAAGTGGCATCATGCAGGGCAATATGTCCATGCCTCTCCTGCAATCACATATCCCAATCTTTCATGCAAATTTCATGGCTAGCCCCTCCCGGCGAACGCACCAAATGAATCAGCCTTCCAAGCACACAAAAAGAGAGCAAATCCGGGCTCAAGCATGCGAAATATACGCATTGGGGTGCCCCATAGCCATAAAAACTGCAAGAAGCTCTCAAGAAACACTCAAGAATGGCACACACACACACACTATCTATTCTCTCATCTCTCTCTCTAGGAAAACACCATAGCCATATACCCACACAATGAAAAGCTACCTAATGTAGAGCACACAAAAGATAGACAAGACAATCATCCTCACCATCTTCTTCTCCTTCCTCCATAGCTAGGAAATATTCAAGAACAAGGAAGAGACAAGAGAGAGGCAAGAGTTGTGCTCAAACCAAGAGAGTTAGAAAGAAACGTGAAAGAGGTTGATAAAGGAAGAGAGAGACTCTAACTTCCTCAACCACCCACATCACACGACCCTTCTTTTCCCCTTTTCTTTATTTGATTCCAAATATTCAAAAGTACATAATGTTTGAACTTTAGGCTTGCTTCATTTTGTGAATACATGGCTTGGACCTTACAAAATACTAAGAGAGAGTTTTCATGCTATGGCTTTACAAATGCGGACCCGCTAAATTGCCAAGCATTTACATTAAAAAGGAGTACAAAAGATAAGTACAATTTAGGCATGAATTCCATGAAAGTGTGACTTTTGTCGATGAAGAACCTCCAAACATCACCATAATGCGCCAAAATTGGCACCAAAATCCGGGGTTGTCATTTGCCAATGCCAATACCTTCCACTTTTTTCTTTCCTTTGTCCACATCACTACTCTCAGTGCTCACATCGTGTCTCAATCTTCCTGACCATGGACTCACATTATCACTGGATGACTCAAGTGGTCCACTCATACTCATAGATTTCTGCATAGGAAGATTCACATCCTCATTTGCATATATGTCATCAACTAGGACATGCTCACTTTCTTTGTACCAAGTTTCCATCTCATCAAAGATCACATCTTTGCTAATGACAACCTGTTTTGTCATTGGATTATAGCATTTGTATGCTTTTCTCTCATGCGCATACCAAATGAAAACACATTTTTCAACCTTTGGAGCTGATTTCCTTCTTCTCTCATATGGTACAGGAACATATGCAACATATCCAAACACTTTCAAGTGACCAATATCCGGTGTCTAAATCCTGTCATCCTCATAATAGGTGTACTCTCATGTATAGCTGCGGTAGGAGTCATGTTCAACAAGTACATTATTGCAGTAGCACATGCTTCTTCCTTGGCATAGACTTCTCATTAAGCATAGCTCTTGCAATCTCATCAATGATCCTGTTTTTCCTCTTAGCAACACCATTCTGCTGAGGTGTGTACCTACATGTAATTTGTCTTCTTATCCCATGCTCTCTCAAGAAGGCATCAAATGCACATGATGTGTACTCACCACCATCATCTATCCTTAAACACTTGATCCATTGACCATACTGTTTTTCCACCAATGTTTTGAAGTCAACAATGAACTTCCCAATGCTTCACTCTTCTCTTTCAAGAAGTAAATCCAAGTCATCCTGCTGTAGTCATCAATAAATGTGACATAATACCTGCAACCATTGATAGTTGGAGTCTGTGTTGGACCCCATATGTCACTGTGAATGATTTTCAATGGTTTTCTGCTAATTTGACCATCTTTTGGAAATGGCAACCTTGCCTCTTGCAATTAACTTGCAACCATTTTTGAAGTCCTCAACAAAACAACCATGTTGATTGAGCCTAACTTGCATTCCTTGATCCCTCCACCATTTGACCAACCGATGCAAGACTCTTTGTAATTGTTGGCATGTACAACACATCTAGCATGGTTTTTACTCTGCCATCATGCATACACAATGGCACACTACCAACATGTGTAATAGGATGTTGAGTATCATCCCCAGTGTAGCAACATAGCCCTGATGTGTAGGTGTCATCCTGTCAAACCACTCACCATGGCATGTCATGTGGTTTGATGCTCCAAAATCCATATACCAAATATCATCACTCTCCCTTTGTGATATCATAGTACCTATTACATGTTTCAATGCAAAAAGTGCTCCTCATGTTCTACATTAATAGATGATGCATAATTGCCATGCTGCACTCTTCCACTGCAAAAGTCATTCTGCTTTTTATAGCAGTCTCTAGCCACATGTCCAATTTTACCACAATAGTGACACTCAATGCTACTAGCATTCTGTTGCGGTGTTTGCCATCTCCCCCTTCCTCTAACATGAGGGTGAAAACCATGACCACCTCTAGCACCAAATGATGGCTGAAAATTCTGTTGAGACTGTGGTGATCGATCCTGCCAACCACGGCCACCTACATGTCCTCTTGGGCTGAAACTCCCCCTGCCTCTAGCACCATGATGAGTGTAAAATTCTTGATCCCTTGAATTTTTGTTTGTGATAGATGAGGCACCTATTCCAAGTTTCATCTCTTCCACAATAAGTAATGAAATCAGCTCATCAAATTCTGGGGGGTCTCCACCTCTAACCCGGATAGAGGTTTCAAATGCCTTGTACTCTTTATCCAAGCCATTCAATGTAATGGCTATCAAGTCATCATCATCCATAGGAGCACCAATAGATGCTAGTGCATCGACACATTCTTTGATCTCTTGCACATAATCATTTACACTTCTATTGCTTTGAGTCACACCATGAATCTTCTGCTTCAATTGCATCTTCTTTGGTGATGTAGTCATATCATACAACTTTACCAAAGTATCCCATGCATCCTTGGGATTTTGTGTGTCCTGTATATGGCATAACATGTTGTTTGCAACACATATTGAGACTAATTTCTATTGATGGCCTTGCTAGGATTTGAGCTCATTTGAACTCTAAGGCCTTAGATCTGGACTCCCCACATACTCTATTTTCTGCACACAAAATAGAGGATTAATTTGCTAATCAGTGTGATTAATCAATGCTAATCACTATTTTTTGGTGCAATTTGAGGGTTCAAATCAACCATTAGGTATCTGATACAGATCCCTATAACTTCAGATTGCAATTCGGAGATGGTTTGATACTCCAACCATTCCGTACAAATTGGTTACCCTTGATTTAATATAATTTTTGGTAAAATTATGCTGATAAATTTGTGTGGTAATCATCATTTTGCATTTACCCCTTGGTTAATTCCTACAAATCACACTCAAATTCAAGTTTTTCAGAGCCAGAGTTGCATTTGGGAATGTGCATAAGAATGAATGCTATATGCATTATGTATTGGGTGCACATTACATCATTGTAAAAATGGGATCAGACATTACCCTTGTCTTGAATAAGGCAAGAGGCAAGACCTCCCGCATAGATTTGGGTTTGCATTGCATAATGACACAAGATAAACATCAAAAGCCCAAAAGAACTGTCAAAAAAACATAAAAAAAGGTTGCTCACATGGAGAAGAACTAACGGACAAGCTCATGGCCCCAGTCTCATGAAAGAGGAAGAACATCTCTTTCCAAGAGGAGGATCCACACCGAGAAGAAGAGCTAGAGGAAGCATTGAAAGAAGACATGGATGCATGAAGAGAAGCTGCCACAACAAGAAGACTAGAAGAAGAGGAAGACATGGACGCATGAAGGGAAGCTGCCCACGACAAGAAGACTGAAGACAAGAGAAGATGTGCGGCTCCAAGAAGTGAGGAGCCATGTGAAAAGCTCTGAGAGAGAGAGAGAGAGAGAGAGAGAAACCCCACAACCCAATGTAACCTGCCCCAACAGAGTAAAACCACCTCTAAGCCACCGATGATGTTGGCCATGTGGTAGATGTATGTGTGAGCACTTTAGTCAAGGTCACGGGCACTTGTAGTAGCTTTGGACACAAAGACTATGAGTTTAGGGACTTGAGGCACTAGTCGCGGTCTATCAAGTTAAAGGGAAACTTGGTATAGGGTCCAGGTGTGCTAAAGATTATTCACTTGAGAAGGGAGGTGTGCTAGGCATTGGTCGCGGACTATTAAGTAAGAGGGAAACTTGGTGTAGGGTCCAGGTGTGCTAGGAGTATTCACTTGAGAGGAGGTGTTGAAATATACAAGTGAATAAGGTGTGTGTGAGAACAAGCCCTTGGCTAGAGGCTGTAAAAGACAATCTATAAATGTGAGAGAACCTGTTCACGAAAAGGTGAGAAGTATCTATCAGGAGAGAACAAAGGGTAGCATGAGGAGATTTAGGAGGTGTGGAGATAATTTGGGAGAGGTGGAGAGAATCAAGCAAAAGAGGTGGAGTGAATCAAGGAGAAATCAGTGGGATTGGATGCTTGGATGTAAACTCTATAAATTGAGGCATTGGCCTAATGAGAATTTGCTGGTTTTTTATTATCCATGCCTACATTAAGCTATAAATTGAGGCATTGGCCTAATGAGAATTTGCTGGTTTTTTATTATCCATGCCTACATTAAGCTATAAGTTAATTGCTCACTAATCACGTGTTAATTATCATCTAATCTCTTTGTTAAAGATGTTGATTCTAGCATTTGATCCACCATAGCTCATCACATTGCTGTAATTTTAACAGCACTTGAGCAAGCGGTCGGCAGAAGCCTGCATATGAAATTTGTGCCCCATCATCTGGGTAGAGAGGATGCTAATGTCGGAGACATATGCTTCCATTTCATAATCTTCCCACTCTCCCTACTTGAGGTATTCATCCACCCTATCATATTTCAGTTTCACGTAATGGAGAAGGCCTTTTTCAAGCTCATGGACTACCACCCCCAACCACCCAACTGTGGGTGGCCACCTAGCTATGGTATCCATGTCCTGTAATTGTAGGATGAGTGGTTTGAAACTCTCTTCTTCTTTCTATTCTTCCTCCCACTTTTGGCATTTTGTCGCAGTGTCCACCACCTCATTGGAAATTACTTGAATACTTTTGCGAGCATGCTTCTTGGAAGTCGATGGTTCTGTGGAGGCTTAGGTTTGAACATGGGAGATTAGATCCTCTAATTTGAATGGGTCAATCAAATCCCAAGGAGGTACAAATGGGGGCAGATGTTGTGCCATAGTGGCTAGCTTACCTTATGGCTTTGTGCCTCGCTCAACACTGTAAGCTCCTTGAGTGGCACGATGGGGGAGAGTGGCTTCTTCTTGCACTTCCAGAGTGGCACAGTCTTGTGGGGTTGGAGAAGGTGGTAATGGAGGGCTTGTGACTTCTTCAGCTATGCTTTTGTGTTTCTGAGCATGATTTGAAAAGTGAACGGGGGCGGGGAAATAGAAATGAGGTGTATGGGGGTGTTCTTCACTCTTTTCTTTATTACCTATTCCGAAGAGGAAAAGCCAAGGTTTTCCATCAAATTCTTAGTCTCTAACATAACCAGTGAATTCTCCGCTAGTTCCCTTCTCACTGTTGCCTATTTGGGAAATTCAGGTTCTTTGGGCTGGCCTTCCAGAAATGGGATCCCTATAAATTGCTTTAAACTTGTGTGAAAATATAGGGATTCACCACCTTGAAGTAATGCAACATTTTGAAGGCTCTCTTTGTCCAATTTTGATGTGATGTAAGCTGGGAAGGTGTTGCATTCATTTGGGGAACCCTTGGCTCCACCTCATCGCCTGTCACCAAGTTCCATAGGCCTTTGTCTTTAGGAAAATTTGTCATACGATACTTCCAAATGGGGAAGTTGTGCCTGTCAAGCTTCTCACCCCAACAATTTTATCATGATTGTCACTCATTTTGTTTACCACAATGCTCACTGAGGATTTTCAATAATCAAGTTAGACATGCACATACACACATAAACCTCAGCACTAATGCTGTCCACATAGCCCAAAATTTTTATGTGGCGATAACTTCTTGGACTCAAAAACCTTGTTTGAAAATGTTGAAAATAACCTGGCGCCGCTCAACAAATTCTAAGAAATGTGTCCAAAATAGTCCTCCACATTTCAAAAACCTTTAATTTGCTTGTATTATGCATACACATAGCATTTAAGCTCAACTATGTGCAAACAGTCCACTTTGCCTTGTTTGTGATGGTTTTTTTGAGCCTTCTAATCTTTCAAAACATTGGGAAATGATCAAATCAAGTGTGGACAATATGCATTAACATCCATACATACTCCATGTAGCATATTATTATCATCCGAGGTCATTACATGCCAAGAACATGCCAAATGTTGTACCTTGTTTTGATAAAAACCTTATAGTCACTAATCCTGCTCTAATCACTTCAAATGAGATCCAAATTCAGGGCCCAGGCATTCATTAGCTCCGTATGACTTTTCTCCACCTCCGTTTAAGAGGAGTTGATCCAATTTTGAGTAGTGATTCCAATTTTGTACAGAGCTTTGAAAGGGCTCATCCCAATGCTTCGATGATAAGAAGCATTGTAAGCAAATTCAACCAGGTGGCAAATGGCTTAACCACTTCTTGGGTTCCTTGCCACCACAGCATGACCAAAGGATATCTTCTATTACCTGGTTTACTCTTTTAGTCTGGCCATCTGTTTTCGGGGTGATAGGATGTACTGAGATCCAAGAAAGTTCCTACGTCTTCAAAGAATGCAGTAGTCCAAAATTTCAATGTGAACTTGGGATCTCTCTCACTTACTATCCTCTTGGGTAAGCCATGCAATCTGAAGATATCTTTAAGGAAAAATTTGGCAACATCCACTGCAGTGTATGTTTCTTTCACTGGAATCAGATGCAACTTTGGTTAATCTGTCAACTACCAAAAAAATGGAGTTGTAACTTGATTGCAGTGAAGGTAATCTAGTGACAAAGTCCATACTGATACATTCCGGAACACTTTATATGTGGAATGTCTAGAGGCTACAATTTTCCTAGCATCTTGACTTTCTCTGCCTTGACTCTCTGACACATTAAGCATTGCCACACATGATCAAGTACATCCTTTTTTAGTCCTGGCCAGAAGAAGCTTTTCTTCATAGACATATAGGTTTTTATAAACCCTGGATGTCCTGCTATCATGCTATCATGGGCTTCTCTCACAGAATCCTTCCCTTTTTTCCCTCATCATTGGGAATGCATAGCCGATTATTATAATACATGCATCCTTCATCCAATTTGTACCCAAGAACTCGACTCATTTCCTGAGGAGTCTTGCTTTCCTGCATCAGAAGGGTAGCAATAGGAGCAAAGAATTTGTCCTGCATGATTCTCTCCCTTGCTTCACTGATCAACAATGGATTTGACACCACTGTAATTGCAACGCAAGGTGGCTTTTCTGCTCTGTTGAGTGCATCTACCACCACATTTTCTTTCCCTTGCCGATACTTAATTTCAAAATCGAATTCCTGTAGGGTCTGCATCTATCTCCTTTGATGCATGTTGAGATCCCTTTGAGTAAAGATCCACTTCAGACTTTGATGATCTGTCATCAAGGTGAACCTGTGTCCCAAAAGATAATGTCTCCATAACTTCAGAGCATAAACTACTGAGAGTAACTCCAAGTCATGGACGCATAATTTCTCTCATGTGTTCTAAGTTTTCTGGATTCATAGGCCACTCGATGACCTTCTTGCATAAAAGCACCGCCTAAGGGGGAGGCAAACCCACTGGCATCAGTAACTACCTCAAAAGGTTTGGTAAAATCTGACAACTTAAGGATAGGGTTGGTTATTAAAGCTCTCTTCAGCTTATCAAAGGCACTCTGACACATAGCAGTCCACTGAAATAGGGTACTCTTCTTGAGAAGGTTAGTTGAAGGGGATGCTATCTGAGCATACCTGGGTATAAAGATCCTATACCATTCGGTTAATCCTAGGAATCCTCTGACTTCCTTTATCGCCTTGGGTTCCAATCTACGACTGCTTGGATCTTTGTGGGGTCAGGAGAAATCCCATATTTAGACACTATGAATCCCAAGTATTCCACCTGGTCAACAGAGAAAGAGTTCGTGCTTCCTAGGATTTCCAAGGCCTTGCGCACATGATCTTCATGATCTGCAGGATTCTTTGAGTAGACAAAGATGTCATCAAAGAAGACAAGAACAAAATCATCCAAGTATTGTCTAAGAATATCCTGCATAGGATGATTAAACAACACCGGGGCATTAGTCAATCCAAACGGCATGACTGTGAACTCATAATGCCCATAGCGACGAGTGTTGAATGCTATCTTTTGAACTCATAATGCCCATAGTGAGTGTTGAATGCTATCTTTGGGATGCCCTGTTCCTTGATTCTGATCTGGTAGTACCCGGATTTGAGATCTATCTTAGTGAACATTTGGATCCCACTTAACCGATCTAGAATTTCATTAATCCTAGGGATAGGATACCTATTTTTAATTGTTAATTGATTCAATCCTCTGTAGTCAATACAGAGTCTTAACGTTCCATCTTTCTTCTTTTGAAAGAGAACGGGCACACCCCAAGGTGAGACACTGGGTCTGACGAATCCTTGTTCTAACAGTTGTCTTAACTGCTCCTTAAGTACTCACACCACTGCTAGACAAAGAGAAACTCATGGTTAGGTTCTTGACATTCTTGACTAAGGTCTATCTCAAGGTGTGTGAAAAGAATCTTTCCACTGGCCAATTCCACTTGCATAGGTTTCCTTGATTTTTTGATTTAGGACTAACTTACGCAGACATCCTAGGGAAATAAAAGAATGAGTACTACCTGAATCAATCAAAAGCTTGAATTTCTTACCTTGGTAATCTCTTGGAGTTTGGAGGACTGAAAATTGATGATTCTTCCCCTGATGCTCAATTGCAGCATAGATCTATCCTTTTTCTTCCTCCACTTCCTTAGCTATAGTGACGACTCTAGCTGTTGTTGCAGTCTCAGGTGGAACTCTCTCTCTTTGGTTACCCCAATTTCGGAAGGGAGTTTGGAGACTGCTTTGCATGGAGGCTGCAAGCTGAGGTGGCATTCTTCTTGCGTTGCCTTGATTTTGGCACGGGGGACCCTGATTGGACGACTAATACGAAGGAGTCTGTCTCTCTGAATTTTGGGACCTTGGCTTCCTTGGCCCACATAAGGAGATGCGCAATCCTTGAGTTGGTGCTGTCCAAACCCCTGACATCCAAAGCACCTATTCTCACTTCGAAGCTCTTCCCTCTACATTCTTGAAAGAGCCGGAGTTCCTGAGAAAGAGCTTCGAGGAAAAGTTCTTCCTTCATTCCTGAAACTTCTTGATTCTAGATTCTGGTTGGGACCTTGGTGTCTCTTTGGAGGCAGAAGAGTGGAAGAACTTCTCGGTGTCTTGAATCTCTTGAAGGATGAGAGAGCTAGCTTTGGTGGCAGGACTTTAACAATGAAGGCTTTGGCGAAGTCCTTTGCGATTCTTACAGCCTCAGCCATGGAAATTGGCTTGGCATTCTTGACTAGGGTGTCTAAACGTTCGTTCATTCCCTGAATGAACCTAACCATGAGTTTCTCTTTGTCTAGCAGTGGTGTGAGTACTTGAGGAGAAGAGAAAATGCTTGGTGATATTCTTCAATAGTTTTTCTCCCTTGGTTTAGCTTTAAGAATTCATTCATCTTAGTTTCTAAAAATCCGGGGGAGAAAAATCTTTTTCTTAGATAAGCTTTGAGATCATTCTAGCAGTGGGTATTCCTATCCAGATTGTTGGTGTTGCAATGGTTTCTTCATGCCACCCTAGCTGTTTCCCAATCTTCAGCCTAGCGAGAGCCATTTTGCTCCTCTCGTTGTATCCCATGACATCAAAATATTCCTCCATAGTCTCAACCCCCTTCTCTCCACAGCCTCGCCCAAGTTCTCCCCTTCACCTTTGAAGGGTTCTGGCTGAGTTCTGTGAAGGGCCTTGCGAACGTCGAGGTCAAGCTCTTCCTCACATCAAAGGATCTGGCTGTCAGCCACACGGTTCCCTCACCTCATGATTTAGCCAAAAATGATACATTACTAAATCTTTATTTTGATTTCGTCAAAGAGATCCTAAGACTTAAGAGGCTCGAAAAAAAATTGCTTAAACAAGATAAACGATCTTATTGGAGATCTATGACATATGTCTGAGTAATAGATCTTGCTTCTTCAATTCGTCATATAATAAAAAATCACTTATATTATTGCTTAAATAAGATAAACGATCTTATTGGAGATCTATGACATATGTCCGAGTAATAGATCTTGCTTCTTCAATTCGTCATATAATAAACAATCACTTATGTAACAGGGAATTTTTCACAAAACATTTCTTTATTTATATAAAGGTTGCAATATGTACACAGAGCATCTCGGCTCCAGAAAGTCAAAACCTCCTCGGGAAATGCATAAGACCACAATACTGGGGGCTACAGACATGCCCCGATACAAATGTTCCCTTACTGCTAAAGGAGCTACTATCTTACTACTTGGGATAAAACATCTAAGAAGTCTATAGATATGGCAGGAAAGTCAGAAATCTTGAGGCGTGGGGTGATACAAAATAACACCATGAATAACTTTTAACCTCAACAGGACCATGGCCGATGAGATATTCTCCCTCAGCATCCATGCGCTAATTGCAAGAGGCATGGACATATTGCACTGTGTGCCACTTGTGTTGCCGTCTCTCCAATGGATCTGGGAAATATAAATTCTCGAAATGGCTTGCAAGTCTGGCTCGGCTCGTTTGAGTCGTAGAGCAGAGGAGATGATATGCTTGAAGGTGAAGGCAGTCATATCCTGTGCTGGGTGAGATTGGGAATACCGGATAAGTGTGGAACTTCCATCTATAAAACCAAATTCTTCGATTAAAAATCTTCATTAATGAAGCTTAAGAAATGAAAATACAATACGTAAATGCTCTTTCTAAGTTTATAAACTTCTGATAAGAATTCATTTTTCCTTAGCTCTGATACCAGCTGGCAAGCTCTGATACTAGCTGGGTGTGAGATCCATGCCCCCTCCCCGATGCCCCCTCTGAGGGCGCTAGCGATAGAAGCAGCATCAATCTCTCGCGCAGAGCATGGATCCACACTCGGGGCCTTGCCCATGGATATCCGGACAAGAGACTAGCCCGGCGGTTTCTCCGAAACCAAACCCGAAAAAACTTCCCTCGCCCGGAAGGCATGGGCATGTCCACCAGGAAAATCATCTAATGGGAGAATTGATCTAGCGAGTCAAAGTCTTAACTATCCAAACTGATCCAACCAAACCCGACAGTCACATGGTCAGATCAAGGAAGAGACTTACACTTGGTCTATAGAATCACCACTTTTTTCCTCCTTTAGCGAGGCACAGCCACCACTGATTCCCTCCCACATATCAAGGGTCTTCCTAGGACTTAATCTAACTAACGTAACTTAATCGTCGTAACTATTTGTATCGCAGGAATCCCCCGCCGATCCACCCAACCGGCCCATGGGTTAGCCAACCACCCAAGCACTGTATTGGAGGGATTCCTTTATAAACATTTAGTTATGTTTCTTGTGCAGCCATCGTACGGGCACCCTGGTAAGTGTGTACGGTCTAAATTTTGGGGCGAGGTCCCCAAATTTGGGACGTCAGCCTCGATTTGCGTGCCGAACCGCCTCGAGGGGTGAATTTTTTTTTTGTCTAGGATGTTCTCCTGGTCCTTGGGGTGTAGACCATTCGTCAATCGGACGCCCGATCATGCATTTATTAAGGTTTAAAGGTCGTTGCTTTTTAACTAAAAATAACCAAAATTTGCTTATAAGCTTGATCCGGTGTCTGTTTTTTGGATGCTGTAAAATCCTATATTAGGGTAAAATCGCATGCAGATTTCAAGTTTGGGCTCAAAATTTAAATATTCTAAGTAGAAATGGCTCATTTAATAAAATCATTGATTTTTATACCATAAAAACTCATAAATTCATCTATTACATGGACATTTCTTTATTAGTGAAGATGGGTATGCTACATCCTTCCCCCCTTAAAGAAATCGAGATGTCCTCATCTTGTCATCGTGAATTGGGGATAATCCTTTAAGAGTGTAGCTTCATCTTCCCAAGTTGCATCCTCTTCAGGGTAATCTTTCCACTGTACTAGATGTTCTACAAGAGTTCTATTTCGGAGTTGCCTTTCCCTAGAATCTATGATCCTATTGAGCTGTAATTCAAGGACTCCTTGAGTAGGGATTACAACTTGTTCATCATCAAGAATATGATCGAGACTAGGAACATAAGCTTTTAACAAACTTACATGAAATACATTGTGGACTTTGATATGGGCTGGGAGCTGGAGTTTATAGGCATTTTTACCTAGACACTTGATAACTGTATAGGGACCACAATACCTAGGGTTGAGCTTCTTATATTTCCCAAGTGATAAGAGAACCTCATTTGGGTGGCACTCGTAGAAGAACTCTGTCTCCTTCCTTGAAGATCCTTTCAGACCTCTTGGTGTCAGCGTAATGCTTTTGTCCTTGGGCAGCTTTAATATCCTTTTGGATTACCTTGGTTTGTTCCTCCATCTCTTCGAGCATTTTCCTGGATGCCTCAACTCTTATGGTCCAGTCGGATCAAAGAAATTTAGAGGAGACAAGCATTCTTGCCCATAGAGTGCTTTGAATGGTGACATTCCTATGCTCTAATGATAAGACGTATTGTAGGCAAATAACCAGAGGAAGGTATTGAATCCACCTTCTTCGTTCCCGTCCATAATATGCTCTGAGAATGTCTTCAATTACGTGATTAACTCTCAGTTTGGCTCAATATCTGGATGATAAGCTGTGCTAAAGCAAAGTTGAGTTCCCAGGGCTTGAAATAAGGACTGCCAGAACTTTGAAGTGAAGTCAGAATCCCGATCACTTACTATCCTTTTTGGGAGACCATGAAGTTTGAGGACTTCCTTGATGAATATTCGAGCAACATCAGAAGCTTTGAAGGTCTTCTTTGCTGGTATAAGATGAGCTACTTTGGCAAGTAAGTCCACTACTACAAGAATGGAGTCATATCCTCCTTGTACAGTGGGGAGACTTGTGACAAAATCCATACTAATGCACTCCCACTTCATTTGGGGAATGTCCAAGGGTTGAAGTTTCCTAGGCATCTTGATCCTTTCAGCTTTGATCCTTTGGCATGAGAGACATTGCTTCAAGTACCGAAGGACATCATTTTTCAAGCCTGCCAATTAAAGCTCCTTCTTATTATGGCATTTAATGTTTTTGCATCCTGCAGTAGGACTATCATGAGCTTGATGGAGGATTAGTTTCTTTAAAGCAAGATCCTTAGGGATACATAGCCTGTTATTAAAGTAGAGGCTTCCTTCATGAGTGGAGTATCCCTTGATTAGATTCTTCTTTTTCTCTGAATTTTCCCCTTCTTTTACTAACTTCATCATCCTCTAATAATCTGGATCATGAGATGAGACTTCTTCCACCTTGACTATGGGATTATTTGACATTGAAATTGCACTTAAGAAAGATTTGCGGCTAAGTGCATCTGCTACCACATTATCTTTTCTAGCGTAAAATTTGATGTCGAAGTCATATTCTTGTAGAATTTCAATCCATCTCCTTTGCCGCATGTTGAGGTTAGGCTGGGTGAAGATCCACTTCAGACTTTTGTGGTCAGAGCTAGAATTTGCCCCCCAAGAGATAATGTCTCCATAATTTGAGACCATGAACGACTGCTAAGAGCTCCAAATCATGGGTGGCATAATTTGCTTCATATTGCTTTAGCTTGCGGGAAGTATAAGAGATTGTCTTCCTTCTTGGCCTAAGATACCACCAAGTTCTAGACTACTGGCATCAATAACCACTTCAAATTCCTTGGTGAAATCAGGAAGTTTCAGGACTAGGGTAGAAGCAATAATGACCTTGAGCTGATTAAAACTATTCTAATGGATTGGCAGCCACACTATTTTGCAATCCTTCTTAAGAAGATCCGTCATTCAAAGGTGAAGCTACCAAGGCATAATCTTTGATAAAAATCCTATACCATCCCGTGATTCCCAAAAACACATGAACTTCACGAACTGATTTAGGGGGTGGCCACTCCAGAATATCTTTGACCTTGGCGGGGTCTACTGAGATGCCATCTTTGGAGACGATGAACCCAAGATACTCAATTTGATGAGTAAAGAAGGTACATTTGCTCTTCTTGGCATAGAGTTTGTGTCTGCGCAACAATTGCATAACTCTACGCACACGCTCTTCCATTTTTTTGGAGTAGATTAAGATGTCATAAAAAAAACAAGCACAAATTTATCCAAGTAAGGACGGAATATATCTTGCATTAGGCGGCTGAAGTCTGTAGGAGCATTGGTTAACCCGAATGACATTACAGTAAACTCATAGTGGCCATAACGGGTATTGAAGGCTGACATGGGTATATCTGCTTCCTTTACTTTGATCTGATATAGGAAGCAAACCTCAAATCTATTTTTGAGAAGACTTTGGCCCCATGAAGCCTGTTAAGAAGTTCGTCGATGCGAGGGATAGGATACTTATTCTTGATAGTGACTTGATTTAGCCCTCAATAATCTATGCGCAGAAGCGGAGAGTTTCGTCCTTCCTTTTTTTGGAAAAGGACAGGTCTGCCCCAAGGAGAGCTACTGGGGCGTACGAATCCTTGCTTAATGAGCTGGGAAAGTTGCTCTTTGAATTCAATGGCTTCAAAAAGGGACATTTTATAGAGCATTTTTTAGATGGGTTGAGCTCCAGGGATCACCTCAATTTCATGATCGACTTCTCGAGGAGGCGGTACCCCTGTAAGCTTATCAGGGAAGATGTCAGAGAATTATTGAAGCCAAGAGGGTTCTGTCTCCTTACTAGGTTCAATGGCTTTGTTGAGCTTGACTAAGAAAACTTGCTGACCCTTATGTGTTCCTTTGAGAAGATGTTTTGCCTTGACTACCCTAGATTTAGGTTTTCTTGTTATCCCCTGATGAACAGATATTACTTGGCCATGCTCATTTTCAAAAGTGATACTCCCCTGGTTACAATGAATGCTAGCTTTTTTCGCAATTAACCAATACATCCCAAGGATTCCATCATAAATTCCTAATGTGGCAAGACTCTAAAGTGGCCCCATGAGTTCGCTCATTACCCAGCTCAAAATCAAGGTTTCCTATAGAGTGGCGAGATACTACTTCTTTCCCCACTGGCTAACTCTACAGTCATTCTTTTAGCTATTTTTTGACCCAAGTTTAAATTTTGCAAACACCTAGGAGAAAGAAACAAATGGGTACTGCCAGAATCAATCAAAAGCTGGAATGGCTTACCATGATGATGAGTGGCTGGGGTTTGGATTACACCAAATTGTTTGTTCGGACCTTGGTGTTCTATTTGTTCGGACCTTGGTGTTCTACTCTCACATGGACCGTGGCGTGCTCTTCTTCAGCCATTTCCAAGGTCGGTTCTTCACTTATAATACAAGCAGTCCTAGCAACTGCTCCTCCGCGACCTCTACCGCATCCACCGCCTCTTGCACCCTGGTGGATAGGGGTTCCATGGCCTTGATTTCCTCTGCCACCTTGGGGAAATGATGTTGCCATCTTGGCACAGTTGGCCCTAAAGTGTCCCGGCTCATTGCACTCAAAACATAGAGGGCTTTCTCTGGAAGAAGTAGCATACGAGCAGGGGGGACAAAAGAGTTGCTTTGTCGCCCTCTAGGGGAAATTCTGTTGGGATTTCTTGTAGGGTTGATCTTTAGGATTTGCCTCAGGGAGGTAAGATCTCTTTTGAGGCTTAGGTTTGTCAGTCCTCATTTCTTTCACAAGGGGCTTTGCTCGTATGAGAGCATCCTGTAATGTGCTTGGCCTCATTGCTTCAAGGCGGGAATCTAAAGGTTCATTTAACCCTTGGCAAATACGAGCCACTTATTGCTAGGAAGTAGTCATAGCTGGGGCATACTTTTGAAGAGTGATAAATTTGGAATAGTAGTCCTCAAGAGTTAAGCTGCACTGCCTAAGACTAAAAAACTCATTCATCTTTATGGATTCATGGGATGGGGGAAGATATCTTTCCTTCACGGCGGTGGCCAGCTTGATGTCTTCCCATGTTTGAGAATGCTCGGTGACTCCCTTGTCATAGCACCATTGTTTCCACCAAAGTTTAGCATCTCCAATGAGGCAAAACCGTGCAAGCATAGACTGATTTGCTACTCCAGTACCGGTGATAGAGAAATAATCGTCCATCGATTCAATCCAGACTTCAGCATCCTTCTCAATCTTTGAACCTTCTCCTTTAAAGGAGGGAGGTTGCATTTGCTTGAGCAAGAGCTTCTTCTCCTGGATATCAGTGTAAAGCGTATTGGGAAGTGGATGGTGATCATCCTGGCCGTCATTGTAAAAACAATTTTAAGATTACAAGATTCATACTTGCACAACACTTATTTTGGAGAGTAAAACATTGAAATTATTTTATTTCTAAATATTTACAAGGACGAGTTTTATTATGAAAATCTAAGACTAATATAATTAGTCTTATTTGCCATCAAGGGAAGTTCCTAAGCTTGACTATGACATAAGGGTAGAGCAGTCCACATAGGTGAAGTATGGGGGTTCCGCTGTAGTTTCTAAGACTCTAAAAACTGATGGTAAGGGTGGACGACTCTAGATTGGGGTAGATCCCAACATAGCTACTCTGTCAGCAAGTAAGACCCACATCACTTGGTCATACACCCACCAACGATCTTAAGGTATGCGAATCCCATCTATAGTCACAGAGGTGTCGGCCCTCGGAGTACTGAAGAACCAAAATAAACGGATCATCTTCAACTTTTCAATCCAACGAAGCCGCTTTAGGTCGGTGGTAAGGTTCCCAATTCAATCCGCTCGGATGAAGAAATATCTTGGCCCACGACTCTAGAAATCTCTACCCTATCCTCTTTCAATATGAGAGAAATGGGGGAGGGACATCTTCTCTAGTATTTGCACCATGGTGTCATGAAACTCAAAATTTGAGGAGTGACTAGCAGTCTCGATGCACTGGAAAACTAGAAACTTTGAGTAGGCATCTTCCTCTTTCTACAATCATTCAAACATCAATTCAACTTGTTTTTTTAGTAGGATGTTTTTATTAATTAGCATTATGTTAGGTAAAACATACATTACAAAACAGTCCTTAAATGGCAAGTCCTAGGAGCTAAGATCAGCTCTGATACCAATTGTAAGGTTTGCCCCTTCCAAAATAGGGGAAACACTTAAGATAGTCCACTAAGTCTTAACTTGGAGAAAAATTTCCTATTGATCGTCTCGACACCTTGACCATGTAGAGATTCAAGGATACGATTCATAGGTAAGACCTAGTCCTATCCCGCAGGGGGAGCGTGATCTTCTAAAAATGAAATCACCCATAGGGTAATTGATCATAAATTGGGCAACTACTAGACTTGATTTCTAGAGGTAACGCTTTTTTCCTCATCCATGCAAGGCACAGCCGCCGCCGCTGGCCTAGTCTTCTAGAATAGAGTTACCCAAGAACCTATTTATCTAGCATAGGGCTTTCACTTAATTTGTTGGAAAGCTTGCTACCCGACTAATCGGGTCCACCCATCCGTAGGGGCATTCCATCGTACTCACGCCGCAATTTGTTTTCTAATTAATCGTACTACACTGTTTGACATAAATAAACATGTTCCTTAATTAAGGCCCTTTTCACAAGGTTTGTTAAAACAGCCTTTTTCACAATACAATAATGCCAAAGATAAGATTTATACATGAATCAATTTTATACAAGCCAAACCGGCTCTCTTATTCTTTTCCTTTATATGGCCGATGATCTAGAATTCAGCCTTCCAGCCTCTACATGCTGGGAAAACCTACGGGACCATACACCTCATCGTCGGCGAGGACTTAAGCCGGCCTGTCACCCTCTCAGGCTCCATCGCTTGATCCTCCCGTCCCTCAGAGAGATGTCAGCAAACTAGGGTGGGCTTATTCACCGCACTAGCCTAGGTCCTCAGAACTAGATAGCATCATAATCTCTCGCCTCAATAAAGAAACCTTATTCTCCCAATGGTATGAGGGATACCTTGGGCCATTCCCGTGCTTTGCTAACAACGCTGCCCGGCTACACAAGCACGTGACAGAGTTAGTGTCGAAGCCAAGAAAATCTTGCACTCTTTAAAGATAACAATTTCAATACAATTCATTGAATACAGCATCACTCAATTCGTAGCTTCATACAATTTTATGTCATTATTTTAAAAGGAAAAGATACACATTTATTAACACTAATATTTTAAAAAAAACTCTTCTTTAAAAGATAACCACGCTAACCTGGACACCATTTCCTTGAGGAGCTTGTAACGGGAGGGTTAGGGCTGCATTGGGAGCATCTTCTCTAATCGCGTTATTGCGCGCTCCTCCTCCCCGAGGCAATATTCTGACATTTTCAGGATGGGGCCATCTTGGACGTCGTCTTGTAGGGCTCGTTGTCATGGTCGAAATGCCCCAGTTAGATCTCAATTCTGAGATCGTTTGCTCACCGCTAACACAGAAACGTTTTGCGAAAGGGGAGAAGGGCTATTGTAAGTCTCTTCACATGGGCGGGGGGGGTGTTGGGGGGGAGGACACTACCTTCTAACAAGAGGGGGATAGATGAAAATTACCTTATCTGAAAAGTGGCAAATGAGGGGGTGTGGAGAGGGGTGACCGTACTACAGCAAGTACACTGCTCAAGGACAGACGGCAGTACCGATGGCATAGTAGAGCATAGGCTACGCAGAAATGTGTGCTGTCCATGGAGCACCCCGGCGGGGGGTTTATATAACTATGAGGTACAGGTATGGGCGCTGTGCAAAGCAAGGACGAAAGGATGGTGTACCAGCAAAGGCTGTAGATCAGTGGCGTGCATGGCTCAGGGGGAAGATACGGGGTCGGTTAACAAGGGAAAGGGGTGGTACGCATGTACCTTATCTAGTCAGAGGCGGCGTGGGTGTCCACGTTAGCGGTGCGTGTGGACCACACAATGGGCGGTCATCCTTTGGTTCTTGTGCAGCCATCATACGCACACCCTGGTAAGTGTGTACGGTCCAAATTTTGGGGCAGGGTCCCCAAATTTGGGGCGTCGACCTCGATTTGTGTGTTGGACCGCCTCGGGGGGTGAATTTTTTTTTTGTTCGGGATGTTCTCTTGGTCCTTGGGGTGTAGACCGCTCGTCAATCGAACGCTCGATCATGCATTTATTAAGATTTAAAGATCCTTGCTTTTTAACTAAAAATATCCAAAATTTGCGTATAAGCTTGATCCGGTGTCCGTTTTGGATGCTGTAAAATCCTATATTAGGGAAAAATCGTACGCAAATTCCAAATTTGGGCTCAAAATTTGAAGATTCTAAGTATAAATGGCTCATTTAATAAAATCATTAGTTTTTATACCATAAAAACTCATAAATTCATCATCTATTACATGGACATTTCTTTCTTAGTGAAGATGGGTATGTTACATGTAAAACAATCCTTTAAAAGAAAACATAGGTTCTATGCAAGTAGAATTCTCGATTCGAGATTGGTTCCACAAAACCCTTTTCTCGTAATCTAGAATTTCTTAATGAGAATCATTGATCTCTCATCATCAGGGTAATTTACCCATCATTTGATTGAATTTCCAACTAGATTCTTGGTGATTTCGGTTAAGTAGAAAATACACTAATTCAACGATAGTTTATTCTTTGTGTCAAGAATTAGAATTGGTCATGAGGTTTTTACTTGATTTAGATTTGAGAGATCGGTAAGTAGTTTACTGGGCCACCATTCTCACAGTCGTGGCCTAACCAAAATTATTCAGTTTACTTCTAACTTTGATTCCTAAGGATTTTCTTTAGATAAACATCTACTGAACTTCTAACCGTAAGGAAAATTCCAACTTTATGAATTTCATTCCTTCCTAAACATAACAGATTAAGAAATGGTTCTATATGAGAATATCGGGATTTTATAAAACTACTCTTCTTCCATTAATCTAATTGTGGATAAATATCAATTTGGTGATTTATCCACCTAAAATATTTAAGAATATTCTTTCTACCATATTAATTATCAACCCTAATTTTCTAGGTGGAATTATGGTGAAAATTCCTCTTTTGTCTCCAAAATTTAATTTAAACCTTTCTCTACTTAAAATACCATAAAAATCCTTCTTTTAATTAAATAAAAATATCCATTTTTTTAATATGCTTAAAATTTCTCTTTTTAAATTTAAATGATTGAATTCCAAATGTTATGGGAATTCCTCTTATATCATTTAAAAAACTTCTTATACATAAATTAAATTTATCAAGAAATTTCTCTTTTTTTTTAAATTAAATAAAATTATCCATTAGTTTGAATATGCCAAAAATTTCTCTTTTACCATTTAATTACTTGGATCTTAATTATCATGGGAATTCCTCTTTTCGCATAAAAATAAATTTACCAAAAATTTTCTCTTTTTTTTAATTATTTATGCATAAATACTAAAAATTTATTTCCCATGAATATGATTAAAATCATTCTTTTTGCATAGGATGTCAAATCCTAGAATATGGTAGGAAGTCCTCTTTTAGCATTATGCATAAAAATAAGATATGTATTATTTTCTAAAAATTTTGCCATAGCTTCGCTCTGCTATTACTGATAATTTTTAATTTTCTTAAAAGAATAAAACATTGTAATGAAAATATGATAGAAAATCTAATTTTTAAGTTTAAATCTAAATTATGAATTTAAATCATAATTTTAACCAATAATCATAAACTTAATTATGATTATCCTACTAGATTAAGCTAATTCCATTATTCTCTTTTTTCAATTTGATAAGATAATCTATTTCTCATTTAGAATCAATGAAAGTAGTTTTTAACTACTAAAAGAATATCTTTTGCTAAAGAATTAGCCATAGAAATGACTATTCTTTTGAGAGAGAGATATACATAAGAAAACATTATAAATAAGCATAAAGGTTAACTTTTTCTTGATTACACATTGAGATTGTTAGGGAAAGCTTGATTTGAATTTAAAACAAGCATTTAGAAAACTTCTCAAGCTTGAGAAGGGTTAAGAAGAGAGAGAGATATACATAAGAAAACATTATAAATAAGCATAAAGGTTAACTTTTTCTTGATTACACATTGAGATTGCTAGGGAAAGCTCGATTTGAATTTAAAACAAGCATTTAGAAAACTTCTCAAGCTTGAGAGGGGTTAAGAAGAGAAGTCATTTGAGAAAATTAACAAAAAACCATAAAATTCATTCTTACCTCAAGGATTAGCTTACTTCTTTTTCTAGAAGTGAAGCCCCTAACCAATCAATTAGTTTAGCAAGTGGAGAAGAGAGCTCCAAGAGTTGTTAAAGAGAGAGAGAAGCACCAAGCTCCCCAAAAGTAGAGGAATTTTAAGGGATAATAGAAAATATGATTATTTTAATGCAATACTGGCATGGTATAGCTTACAGATGATAATACAAAAGGAGGGTCTATCTATAGGTGAGGGAGGCCACTAACTGAGTCCAACTGGGTTCTAGAGTTTTGCAGCTTCAGTTTGACTCAATTTGGATAAGATTTGGACCAATTTGGGTTCCCTTTTGATCCAGTTTGATCCAGGAGAGAGGAGAGATAAAAATATCACAATTTTTTTAAAATTAAAAAAGCTTCCACACATGTGAAGGAGGTGCCTACCTCAAAGGTCCCCATCTCCTAACCAAGGTGTCAAAAATTCATCATTTCTTCAAAATATTTTATTTTTTTAGTAATATCTTTTAATTTTAACTAATAAACCTTGTACTCAGTCAACTCTTCATCTTATGTGAGCATTTACTCATTTTTGGGTATTTTCTTTTCTTCATTGGATTTAATTCATCCCAACACTTGTATTAATCCTATTGGCCCATTGGAACCTTAATTGGACCATAATCCAAAAAGTTTTGAAAATCTAGACCCTTAGGCTAAGGTCCCTTATATCATTTTTAATTGATTCCTAATGCACCTTGGAGAATTTTTTTTGGATTTTTGTTTCAAGAAAATATATTTTAGATATTAGGAGAATTTTTATATCTAAAAATATGTCAATATTAAATTATCTCTCTCTAGAAATTTTCTTCTCTCTAGGAGGCAAAAACAAGAAAAAATAATATTTTCTTGTATTCTAAAATAGGGAATGATTACAAGGGATTGAGGTAAAAGCTTATTCATTATACAGGCTGAGGAGGAATATTACATCCTCTTCCACTTGAAAAATGCGAGATGTTCTCATCTCGCAAAAGAGGGGGTAATCTTTTGCCAACTCTTCTTCTTTCTCCCAGGTGGCATCTTCTAGAGGGAAGAACTTCCACTTGACTAAAAACTCTCTAAGGACTCTACGCTTGAGAACCTTTTCCCGAACGTCAAGGATTTTTTTGGGTTGGAATACCATTTGGCCTTGAGTCAGAGAGAAATCAATTGTTCATCAATCATTAAGCACGTGACTCAGGTTGGGTACATATTTCTTAAGCAAACTGACGTGGAATACATAATATACCTTGAGATGGGAAGGCAGAAGAAGTTTATAAGCTAGATCACCTACTTTCTTTATAACAGCATATGGTCCACAGTATCTGGGAGAGAGCTTCTTGTACTTCCCTAAGGATAAGGAACTTCTTTTTGGTCGTACTCGAATGAAGACCATATTTGATTCTTCAAACTCTCTCTCTGATCTCTTTTTATCTACATACTGCTTTTGCCTATCTTGGGCTGCCTTAATATCTTTATGGATTGATTGCATTTGCTGGTCCATGTCATCAAGCATTTGTCTCGACATTTCAACTCTCTGATCAATGGGTCAGACCAAGTCAATGGTGTAAGGCAATTTTGTCTATACAGAGCTTTGAAAGGGATCATCCCAATGCTTCGATGATAAGAAGCAATGTAAGCAAATTCAACCAAGTGGCAAATGGCTTAACCACTTCTTGGGTTCCTTGCCACCACAGCATGACCGAAGGATATCTTCTATTACCTGATTCACTCTTTCAGTCTGGCCATCTGTTTCAAGGTGATAGGCTGTACCAAGATCCAAGAAAGTTCCTACTGCTTCAAAGAGTGCAGTCCAAAATTTTGATGTGAACTTGGGATCTCTCTCACTTACTATCCTCCTCGGTAAGCCATGCAATCTCAAGATCTCTTTAAGGAAAACTCTGGCAACATCCACTGTAGTGTATGTTTCTTTCATTGGAATCAGATGGGCAACTTTGGTTAGTCTGTCAACTACCACAAAAATGGAGTTGTAACCTGATTGCACGAAGGTAATCCAGTGACAAAGTCCATACTGATACATTCTGGAACACTTCATCTGTGGAATGTCTAGAGACTGCAGTTTTCCTGGCATCTTGACTCTCTCTGCCTTGACTCTCTGACACATTAAGCATTGTCGCACATGATCAAGTACATCCTTTTTGAGTCTTGGTTTTGAGTCTTGGCCAGAAGAAGCTTTTCTTCATAGGTTTTTATAAACCCTGGATGTCCAGCTATCAGGCTATCATGGGCTTCTCTCAGAATCATTCCCTTTATTCCCTCATCATTGCTGGGAATGCATAGCCAATTATTATAATATATGCATCCTTCATCCAATTTGTACCCAAGAACTCAACTCATTTCCTGAGGAGTCTTGCTTTCTTGCATCAAAAGGGTAGCAATAGGAGCAAATAATTTGTCCTACATGATTCTCTCTCTTGCTTCACTGATCTCAATGGATTTGACACCACTCTAATTGCAAAGCAAGGAGGCTTTTCTGCTGGCTGCTGCTGCTGCTAAGTGCATCTACCACATTTTCTTTCCCTTGCCAATACTTAATTTCAAAATCGAATTCCTGCAAGGTCTGCATCCATCTCCTTTGACGCATGTTGAGATCCCCTTGGGTAAAGATCCACTTCAGACTTTGATGATCTGTCATCAAGGTGAACCTCTATCCCAAAAGATAATGTCTCCATAACTTCAGAGCATAAACTACTGAGAGTATGTGTTCTGAGCTTTCTGGATTCATAAGCCACTCCATGACCTTCCTGCATAAGAGCACTGCCTAAGGGAGGCAAACCCACTGGCATCAGTAAAACTACCTCAAAAGGTTTGGTAAAATTTAGCAATTTAAGGACAAGTTTGGTTACTAAGGCTATCTTTAGCTTATCAAAGGCACTCTGACACATAGTAGTCCATTGAAATAGGGTACTCTTCTTGAGAAGGTTAGTTAAAGGGGATGCTATCTGAGTATACGTGGGTATAAAGATCCTATACCATCCGATTAATCCTAGGAATCCTCTGACTTCCTTTATCGTCTTGGGTTCCGGCCAATCTACGATTGCTTGGATCTTTATGGGGTCAGGAGAAATACCATCTTTAGACACTATGAATCCCAAGTATTCCACCTGGTCAACAGAGAAAGAACACTTGCACTTTTTTCCAAAGAGTTGGTGCTTCCATGGGATTTCCAGGACTTTGCGCACATGATCTTCATGATTTGCAGCATTCTTTGAGTATACCAAGATATCATCAAAGAAGACAAGAACAAAATCATCCAAGTATTCCCTAAGAATATCTTGCATAAGATGATTAAACGTTGCCGGGGCATTATTCAATCCAAACGACATGACTATGAACTCATAATCCCATAGCGAGTGTTGAATGTTGTCTTCGGGATGTCCTGTTCCTTGATTCTGATTTGGTAGTACACAAATTTGAGATCTATGTTTGTGAACATTTGGGTCCCACCTTAACCGATCCAGAAGTTCATCAATCCTAGGGATAGGATACTTATTTTTTATTGTTAATTGATTGAATCCTTTGTAGTCAATACAGAGTCTTAACGTTCCATCTTTCTTCTTTTGAAAGAGAACGGGCGCATCCCAAGGTGAGACATTGGGTCTAACGAATCCCTGTTCTAATAACAATTGTCTTAATTGCTCCTTAAGTTCTATGGCTTCAAGGATTGGCATTTTGTATGCACGATGGATTACTGGCTGAGCTCCGGGGGTTAACTCGATCTCATGATCTACTTCGCGAGATGAAGGCTTCTGAGTCTCAGCTCTTCTGGAAACACATCTGCATAGTCACTTGACAACTCTCATTATTTAGCTTTGCATTTTATGTCTACTGGATTCATCTTAACGACATAAACAGCTTGCCTCTTTCTGAGCCCTTTTAACAATTCAGAAGCTTTGACTAATTGTAGCACTGGGGATCCGAAAATTCCGGTTCCTTGAACTTTATTCCCATGAAGGTCAAGGAAAGAGATGGTTCCATTGTGACAATGAATGTCAGCCTGATTCTTATGGAGCCAATCCATTCCAAGGATTCCATCATAGATTCCCAAAGGTAGGACTCTGAACTAGCACTATGTTATGTTCCAATCTAGACTAAACTTGTGAGGTCCCCGCCTACCCGCTCCGAGGTTCGTGCCAATGGCGGAAGCAGCGTCAGCCTCCCATGCGGGGCGCGGGTCCTACACACTCGGGGCCTCACCTGCGGATGTCCGAGATGAGAGGTTAGCTCGGGGGGCGGTCCCTCCGAGGCCGGGCCCGAAAGACTCCCCTCGCCCGGAAAACACGGGCGACTCCACCAGGAAGGTGAAAAATCTTTTAACTAGGAGATTACTCTAACGAGTCAAGCCTTGACTAAATTAAACTCATCTGACTAAGCCTGAAGTCACATGGTCAGATCAAGAAGAGACTTGCACTTAGTCCATGGAATCATCGCTTTTTTCCTCATTTTTGAGAGGCACAGCCGATGATCCCTTCCCACAGAACAAGGTCTTCTCAGGATTTAAACTGATTAACGTAACTAATTGTATCTAGTTGTTTCTCAGGAATCCTCCGATCCAGCCTATCCGGCCCATGGATTAGCCAACCACCCGACCACTGAATTGGTGGGACTCCTTTATAAATATTTGATTGGGTTTTTTCCCGGGTACCGAGGAAAAGAGTTCTCAGGCTCCCTAGCTGGCGATTCATACAAAAATCAAATAGACACACCACATACACACCCAATATTAAATTACCATTTATAATAAATAAGACAATCCTTGAATAAAATCATAATATTTTGATCATCATTTTCCAAAATTCCAAGTCCCTTGTATTACAAAAATGCATCATCTGAACTCTCCGTTGAAGACCAACTGGCCAACCAACGAGATCCAGTATCAAATTTTTGTTCCCAAAAACCTTTCCTTTTTGTCCACATCATTAGATATCTTCCTCGACATACGCCTGGGTGTCCTAGCAACGCGAGCCCGTGCATCGCCTGGTCAGAACCCTCTAGGATCCTCCTTAGGTGTCCTAGCACTTCACTCAGGGACCGCTTCGTCAGCCCTCGCCCATCGTACCGGAAGCGCACCATTTTAACCGTACCGAGACTGGTCAAGGTCTCGGGAGGCTTTGCCGTGGTGGGCGACATCCCTTGATGACTGCCCGCCAGCTGTTCCAATGAACCTCCTTTAGAAAAACATAAGCCAAATTCTTCCTCCAGCATTCTGGCGTAAAACAGTCCTTTGAATGAAAAACAAAGTTTCCAATGCAAGTGAGATTCCAGTTTGAGATTGGTTCCAAAGACCCTTTTTCCAATAATTCCCAGTTTCATAATGAGGATCCTTGATCTCTCATGAGGATAATCTACCTGTCATTTTATCCATTTATCCAACTAGATTCTTGGTGAGATTGGTCAGGGGAAAACTAGATTAGTTCCGGTAGTCTATTCTTTGGATTTAGTAATTGGAATTGGTCACGAAGTTTTTGTGTGATTCAGATCGAGAGAAGGACAATTAGGTTTACTGTCTAACCTCACGTAGTCAAACTAAATTCATTCAGTTTAGTTCTACCAGGATTACTTTCAACTAAACATCTAGTTTTTGGGTAAATATCCATTTAGTGATTTTTCCAATTCAATTATCCAAGATTTTCTTTTTTCCACATAAATTCTCAACCTTAATTCATTAGGTAGAATTATGATGGAAATTTATCTTTTGACATTAGAATTTAATTCAAATCCATCTTTTCTCAATTATCATGAAAATTTATCTTTTAACTAAAATATCAATACCTATTTTTTTGAATAAACTTGAAACCCTTCTTTTTCTCATTTCAATGAGTGCAATCCAATTATCATGGGAATTCCTCTTTTCCCTAAATTAAATCTATTAAATTTTTTTTTAAATTACATAAAATAAACCATTGATTCCTTTAAGCTAAAAATTCCACTTTTCTCATCTAAACATTTGAATTCCAATATGGTAGGAATTCCTCTTTTATCGTTTAAACTTATCTATGTAAAAAGATAAATTTAATTAAATTTTTCTCTTAAATTTTACATAAAAATCTCCATTAATTACTTTGCACTAGGAATTAAACTTTCTTCATTTAATTAACTGGATTCCAATATGGTGGGAATTCCTCTTTCATCATAAAAATTTATCTATACAAAAAGATAAATTTAACTATATTTTCTCTTAAAAATTAAATAAAAATCTTCATTAATTCCTTTGCACTAGGAATTATACATTCCTTATTTAAATAATTGAATTTCAATATGGTGGGAATTCCTCTTTCATCATAAAAGTTTATCTATACAAAAAGATAAATTTAACTAAAATCTTTCATAAATCATACATTATTTTAGCATTCCAATTTATTCTCTAAATCATTGGAATACATGGATTTCCAATGTCTTGGGGATTACTCTTTTAACATAAAAATAAATTACCAAAAATTTCTCTTTTTTCTAATTTACTAATTATGCATAATCATAAAAATAATTTTCTTCATGAGAATCATTCAATTAATCTAGGATGATAATTCCTAGAATATGGTAGGAAGTCCTCTTTTCATATTATGAATGAAAATGTTTTATGTGTTTATTTTACAAAAATTTTACCATAGCTCCACTGTTATTACTGATAATTCTCAATTTAATTGAGAGAATGAAGTTTAATATTATTAATATGATTAGAATGACCACTAATTAGATCATTATCCAATTATGGATTGATTCATAATTTCTCTATGAAATAAATATCATAAAAGCATTAAAAAGCCATTATTTTGGCCTCCAATTAGACAAGCATAAAAATTACTTTTGGATTAGAGAAATGCTTCATGAGAAGCTTCATTTGGAATGAGAATAGGTCATAGGAATGAACTTTCTTTGGGGGGAGAGAGAGAAATGCTTAAAAACCATTAAAATTAAGCATAAATGGAAATTTATGTGTTTCTTTATTACAATACATTAAAACATTTCAATAATATTCAAAAGCCATTCAAATTAAAGCTTCTCAAGATTGAGAGGGGTTGAGAAGAAAGAAACATTTAGAAATTATAGAAAAAAGACCATAATCCACTCTTTACCTCCTAAAATGCTTGATTCTTTAGTCACTGTAGAGGCCCCCAACCAATCAATTGGTTTGGTATGTCGTAGGAGTCACCAAGGAAGATTGAAGAGAGAGAGAGAGAAGCTCCAATCTCTTCAATTTTGTAGAGGTTTTTAGATGATAATAGAAATTAAGATTAATTTAGAGTAATACCGGCATAGTTTAGTTCAGAGATAATAATACAAAGGAATGAGGGTTTATTTATAGGAGAGGGAGGCCACTAACTGAGTCCAACTGAGTTCTAGAATTTTTCAGCTTTAGTTTGGCTGAATTTGCATAAGTTTTGGACCAGTTTGGCTCCCTTTTTTATTTGGTTTGATTTAGGAGAGAGGAGAGATAAAAATATCCTATTATTTTTGAGTTTTGAACTCATCCAAGCATGTGAAATAGGCACCTCCTTGAAGGTCTCCCTTTTCCTTACACATGTGTCAAAAATGCATGATTACTCCAAAATATCTTATTTTTTTATTAATACACCATAATTTTGAACTAATAAACCTAGTACTTGGTCAACTCTTCATCTTATGTGGGCATTTACTCATTTTTTGGTATTTTCTTTTATTCTTTGGATTTATCTTGTCCCAACACTTGGATTAATCATATTGGTCCATAGGAATCTTAATTACCATAATAAATTTTTTAAAAAAAAATCTGGACCCTTAGGCTAAGGTCTTCTAAATCAATTTTAATTAATTCCAATTGCACCTTGGAAAATCTATTTTGATTTTTTATTTCAAGAAAATATTTTTTTGATATTTAAAGAATTTATTTATCCAAAAATATCCCAATTTTGATTTACCACTCTCTGTGTCTCCTCTCCCTCTACCTATTTTTCAACACTACGGTGGAACTCTCTCTCTTCGGTTACCTCAAATCTGGAAGGGAGTTCGAAGACTGCTTTGCATGGAGGCGGCAGGCTAAGCTGGCACTCTTCTGGGGTCGCCCTGATTTTTACGCGGGGGATCCTGATTGGACGATTGATATATGAAGGAGTCTATCTCTAAATTTTGGGACCCTGGCTTCCTTGGCCCACAGAAGGAGATGGGCAATCCTTGAGCTGGTGCCCAAACCCCTGACATCCGAAGCATCTGTTCTCGCTTCAAAGCTCTTTCCTCTGCATTCTTGAAAGAGCTGGAGTTCTTGAGAAAGAGCTTTGAGGAAAAGTTCTTCCTTCATTCCTAAAACTTCCTGATTCCACATTTTGGTTGGGACCTTAGTGTCTCTTTGGAGGCAGAAGGTTGGAAGAACTTCTGTAAGATTCGTCCCCAGCCCCTCAAGATGTCCAGTCTCTTCCCCTATAATCAATCCCCTTTTCAGAATAATAAGAGATCTTGTTTCTACTACTACCTGTTTTGGCCTAGAGAGAGAAAATATTCTAGAGAGAGATAATTAAATTTTTAGATATCTTTGGATGGAAAAATATCGCTTCTTATTAAAATAAATTCCCTTGAAATAGAAGTTTAAAAAGAAATTCCTAAGGTGCATTAGAAATAAATTATAATGTGCACAAAAGACCTTAGCCTAAGGGTCCAGATTTTCTAAAAATTTTGGATTAAGGTTCTTATGGACCAATAAGATTAATCCAATTAACTAAGGGATTAATTAAACTCTTCTTATTGTTTACTCTCTTGGATTTTAGAAAATTATGTAGATTAGAGTTCTATGAATCTAATTTGGGTTAATTTAAGTTAAATAAAGAATGATAAAAATGAGAAATGCTTAGCCATACAAAAGAGGTTATGGTAAAATTTTCTAAAATTTTGTGGAAAAGAAAGTTTATTTTTATGTTATTCCAAAAGAGTAATTCCCACCATTTTTTGCATCTAAAAGAAATATTCGAAGTACTCCATGTACATATTCACCTAAGAATATGCATGGATATCACTGATATTAATTATTAAATTTGATTTTTATGCATAGAAAGATACATAAAGGAAACTTTTTTATTATAAAAGTGTTATTCTCATTAAATTTGATTTTTATGCATAGAAAGATGCATAAAAGAAAATTTTTTATTATAAAAGTGTTATTCTCATTAAATTTGATTTTCATGCATAGCAAGATGCATAAAGGAATTTTTTTTATTATAAAAGGGTTATTCTCATTAAATTTAATTTTTATGCAAGAAAGATGCATAAAGAAATTTTTATATCAAAATTAGAATTCTCTTAAATTCTATGTTTAAATTCTATGAGTATCTGATATATGAATGATTAAATACTCTAAGAGAGAAATTTCTATCGTTTTATACTCACACGGATTGTAAAAAGAAATCATGAAATCTATCGAGAATGAAATTTTTAGATAAATGATTAATTTATTCCTCATTGGAATTCATAACTAATTTAGAAATCAGTTAAGTGTATATTCAAAGAAAGAAATTCGGTAATATAGTAACTGAATTATCAAACCTTTTCGAGAAAGATAGTTCAGGAAAAATCTTATCCGACTCGAACCTTGAATCAGACTATGACCAAGACCAAACTCTTTCATCAGTTTTGAGGAAAGAAGATGTGACCAGTTTTAAGGAAAGAAGATGCGACCAAATTAGAGAAATACACTCAAAACTTCCACCAAATCTGAAACTAAGTTTGAGACCCTTCGAATTGATCTGTGGATCAAGGTTAGAGAATTCAAGGAATTTTGGTATGAAATTCAAAATTCCGTTCAAGAAGTTTTGGGGATACTAATTCAAGATTCCGTTCAAGAAGTTTTGGGGATACTAATTCAAGAAATACTCAATGTATTCAAAAGAAAATCAAACTGAAATCTTGCATAAAAACCCTGTTTTCTTAAAGGACTATCTTACGCCAGAATGCTGGAGAGAGCATTTGGTATATGTTTTTCTAAGGGAAGTTCAGTTGCAACAACTGGCGGGGAGTGTTCAAAGGATGGCTCACGCGGTAAAGCCTTGACCAGCCTCAGTATGGTTGAAAAATGGTGTGCTTCTGGTAGGATGGACGAGGGCCGGCGAAGCGGTCCCTGAGTGAAGTGCCAAGACACCTAAGGAGGATCTTGGAGGGTTCTGACCAGGCAATGCACGTGCTCGCGATGCCTAGGACACCTATGCGTATGTCATGGAAGATATGTATGATGGACGAAATGATTATTGTAATCTGTTACTAGATCTCGTTGTTGCTGACCAGTGGGTCTCAACGGAGAGTCCAAAGTGATACTTTTTTTGAGAAACAAGGGATTGGATGGAAATTTTGAGTTATGATATCTGTAACCAATTTCTTCAAGCTAAGTCAGTGATAGTTTTCCTTCTATCTGGTTTAATCAGGTAAAGGATAGTCTAATCTCTTTAAACCGTTAGAAAAAATAAAAAAAGTGGAATCGTCCCCGTTTTTTGGGCAAGGGAAATTTTCTCGATTTTGGTTTCGGAATGACCACCAGATTAGTCTTGTGTCCGGACATTCGAGGGCGAGGCCTCAAGTGGGAAACCTTGCCTCGCGCAAGAGGAAGCTACTTCCGCAGCTAGCAAAACTGAGAATCCGGTGCGCGAAGGGGCAGGGGGGTCTCATAACTTCCCGGTGTCTAGAATCTCTTAAAGGATGAGGGAGCTGGCTTTGGTGGCGGGACTTTAACAATGAAGGCTTTGGCGAAGTCCTTCGCCATTCTTATTACAGCTTCAGCCATGGAAACTGGCTTGGCATTCTTGACCAGGGTGTCTAAAGGTCTTCATCTAGCGATGGTGAGTACTTGAGGAGAAGAGCAAATGCTTGGTGATATTCTTCAATAGTTTTGCTCCCCTGGTTTAGCTCTAAGAATTCATTCATCTTGGTTTCTAAAAATCCAGGGGGACAAAATCTCTTCCTTAGATAAGCTTTGAGAGCATTCCAGCACTGGGTATTCCTATCCAGATGGTTGGTGTCGTAATGGTTTCTCCATGCCACCTTGGCTGTTTCCATAATCTTCAGCCTAGCAAGAGCCATTTTGCTCCTCTCGTTGTATCTGATGACATCAAAATATTCCTCCTTGGCCTCAACCCCCTTCTCCACAGCCTCGCCCAATTTCTCCCCTTCACCTTTGAAGGGTCTTGGCTGAGTTCTGTGAAGGGCCTTGTGATCGTCGGGGTCAAGCTCTTACTCATCATCAGTGAGAGGATCTGGCTGTCGGCCGCGGTTCCCTCGCCTCATGATTTTGCCCAAAATGATACATTATTAAATTTTTATTTTGATGTTATCAACGAGATCCTAAGACTTAAGAGGTTTGGAAAATAATTGCTTAAACAAGATAAAGGATCTTATTGGAGATCTATGACATATGTCCCAGTAATAGATCTTGCTTCTTTAATTTGTCATATAATAAACAATCACTTATATAACATGGAATTTTCCACAAAACATTTCTTTATTTATATAAAGGTTGCAATATGTACACAGAGCACCTCGGCTCCAGAAAGTCAAAACCTCCTTGAGAAATGCATAAGATGACAATACTGGGCTATAGACATGTCCCGATACAAATGTTCCCTTATTGCCAAAGGAGCTGCTATCTTACTACTCGGGATAAAACATTTAAGAAGTCTATAGATATGGCATAAGATGACAATATTGGGCTATAGACATGTCCCGATACAAATGTTCCCTTATTGCCAAAGGAGCTGCTATCTTACTACTCGGGATAAAACATTTAAGAAGTCTATAGATATGGCAGGAAAGTCAGAAATCTTGAGACCTGGGGTGATACAAAATAACACCATGAATCACTTTTAACCTCAACATGACCATGGCCAATGAAATATTCTCCCTCAGCATCCATGCGCTGATTGTAAGAGGCATGGACATATTGCCCTCCGTGCCACTTGTGCTACCATCTCTCCACTAGATTTGGGAAATATAAATCCTTGAAATGTCTTGTGAGTCTGGCTCGGCTCATTTGAGTTGTAGCGGAAGAGACGATATGCTCGAAGGTGAAGGCACTCATAACCTGTGAAGACTGGGTGAGATCGGGAATACCGGATAAGTGTGGAACTTCCATCTATAAACCAAATTCTTTGATTAAAAATCTTCATTAATGAAGCTTAAGGAATGAAAATATAATACGTAAACGCTCTTTCTGAGTTTTTATTAGCTTATAAATTTCTGATAAGAATTCATTTTTCCTTATTAGCTTTCAACAAAGGCAGCGGAAGCAGCATCAGTCTCTCATGTGGGGCAGGGATCCACACTCGGGGCCTTGCCCACGGGATATTCGAACAAGAGACTAGCCCAGCAGTTCCTCTGAAATCGAACCCGAAAAAACTTCCCTTGCCCGAAAGGCACAGGCACATCCACTAGAAAAATCATCTTACGGGAGAATTGATCTAATGAGTCAAATTCTTAACTCTCCAAACTGATCTGATCAAACCCGAAAGTCACATGGTCAGATCAAGGAAGAGACTTGCACTTGGTCCATAGAATCATCGCTTTTTTCCTCCTTTAGCGAGCACAGCTCTGCTGATTCCCTCCCACATAACAAGGGTCTTCCTAGGACTTAATCTAACTAACGTAACTTAATCGTAGCTATTTGTATCGTAAGAATCCCCCGATCCAGCGCCTAACCCCAACCGGCCCATGGAGCCAACCACCCAACCACTATATTGGTGGGATTCCTTTATAAAAATTTAGTTATGTTTTGCCCGGGTACCGAGGAAAAGAGTTCCCATGCCCCCTAGCATTTTTTATATACTTAAAATTCATCTTTTTGCATTTAAATAATTGAATTTCAAATGTCATGGGAATTCCTCTTTTATCATTTAAAAAACTTCTTATACATAGATTAAATTTATTAAAAATTTCTCTTTTTTTAAATTAAATAAAATTATCCATTATTTTGAATATGCCAAAAACTCCTCTTTTACCATTTAATTATTTGGATCTTAATTATCATGGAAATTCCTCTTTTCGTATAAAAATAAATTTACCAAAAATTTCTCTTTTTTTAAAAAATTATCTATGCATAAATACTAAAAATTTATTTTCCATGAATATGATGAAAGTCATTCTTTTTGCATAGGATGTCAAATCCTAGAATATGGTAGGAAGTCCTCTTTTAGCATTATGCATAGAAATAAGATATGTATTATTTTTTGAAAATTTTGCCATGGCTTCGCTCTGCTATTACTGATAATTTTTAATTTTCTTAAAAGAATAAAACATTGTAATGAAAATATGATAGAAGATCTAATTTTTAAGTTTAAATCTAAACTATGAATTTAAATCATAATTTTAACCATAATCATAAACTTAATTATGATTATCTCTTTAGATTAAGCTAATTCCATTATTCCTCTTTTCCCAATTTGATAAGATAATCTATTTCTCATGTAGAATCAATCAAAGTAGTTTTTAAGTACTTATAAATAATCTAAAAGAATTAACCATTATTTTGTTAAGATAAAATCATAAAAATACCATTTTCTTATTCTCTAGCTTAACAAGCCTAGAGTTTGGTTTGAAATAAGAATTTATCAATGAGAAGCATTCTTTTGCTAAAGAATTAGCCATTAGGAATGACTATTCTTTTTGAGAGAGAAAGATATACATAAGAAAGCATTCTAAATAAGCATAAAGATTAACTTTTTCTTGATTACACATTGAGATTCTTAGGGAAAGCTTGATTTGAATTTAAAACAAGCATTTAGAAAACTTTTCAAGCTTGAGAGGGGTTGAGAAGAGAAGTCATTTGAGAAGATTTAAAAAAAAACATAAAATTCATTCTTACTTCAAGGATCAGCTTACTTCTTTTTCTAGAAGTGAAGCCCCCAACCAATCAATGTCCGATGACATCAAAATATTCCTCCATGGTCTCAACCCCCTTCTCCACAGCCTCGCCCAAGTTCTTCCCCCTTCACCTTTGAAGGGTCATGGTTGAGTTCTGTGGTGGAAGGGCCTCGTGAACGTTGGGGTCAAGCTCTTCCTCATCAGTGAGAGGATCTGGCTGTCGGCGGCCCACGATTCCCTTGCCTCATGATTCTGCCAAAAATGATACATTATTAAATTTTTATTTTGATGTCGTCAACGAGATCCTAAGACTTTAGAGGTTCGGAAAATAATTGTTTAAATAAGACTCGGGGGGGTCACTCATATAAATATGTAAGTATCACGTGGGTTCAACAGAAGGACATTTTAAATATTTAAAACTTACAGAAATATATTTACAGAGGAGATTTATTTATTGTATTTTTAAAAAAAATTACAGATTTGAATAGGAAAGGATACATTATATTCACTAAAAAATTCACAGATAAGGGACTTTTTAAATAGGCCTTGAATGCACGTGATATAGAGGATTTACATATAGTGACCCCCCCGAGAAATAAGATAAACAATCTTATTGGAGATCTATGACATATGTGTCCGAGTAATAGATCTTGCTTCTTCAATTTGTTATATAATAAACAATCACTTATATAATAGGAAATTTTCCACAAAACATTTCTTTATTTATATAAAGGTTGCAATATGTACACATAGCACCTCGGCTCCAGAAAGTTAAAACCTCCTCGAGAAATGCAATACTGGGGGCTACAGACATGCCTCGATACAAATGTTCCCTTACTGCCAAAGGAGCTACTATCTTACTACTTGGGATAAAACATCTAAGAAGTCTATAGATATGGCAAGAAAGTTGGAAATCTCGAGGCCTGGGGTGATACAAAGTTTTCTTGGAAATTAAAGCCAATTTCATTCTCTGTGATCAAGAAGATAGCAAATCCATTGTTTGATCCTGTAGCAAATAGCAGCAAGTTATGCAGTCGTCAGCAGCAGCAAGGTCGCGCAAGAAGCATGCAAGTGATGATGACCCTCAGCACAGCAGCAGCAGCAGACACAGCAGCAAGCATATGTAGTACCCACAGGGTTGTGCGCATGCGTCCAAGAAGAAAACAACATGGGGGAGATGGAAGCACAGCTGATGAGAGACATGAATGAGAGCTTGAGAAAAGCCATCGAGTTGCAAGTACAACATGATGCAGTGAAGACGATGAGCTACGACTGGGTTTGAAGGAGGTGATGAAGCGTGCAGGGGCGCAATAGAATATTGTCGATTTCTCTTCTCTCTCATTTCTCTGTGTGCCCATTGCCACGTCATTTGTCTGATGTGTTTGCAGAAACTTTTAATTTTTTCCTTATATGTAGTCTAAGGGGCCACGTCAATCTTGTGTGTGTGTGGAGCAGCCACGTGGCGTGCTGCCACGCTATCAAGGAGAAATTATGGTGTGCCATTACTGATCTGCATCTAGCACAAAAGATGCCGCTAGCTTCAACGTTTTTTTTCTTTTTCTCTCTGTAGTTGCAGATGGCAGAATTTTAATTTGTTTAAAAGATGCCCTTTATCTTTTTTATCAAAGGTTCAACTAATATTCCTCCCGAAGAGGTCATTCACACTACAGACACCATGCAAATACACACAATATATGGGGGTGGGCTAAAATGCTATTGTAAATCCTTATGCCGGAGAAATTTTCTGCACCATAGCTAGGATGTGCCGGGTGGAGGGCTTGATTACTAAATGTTTTGTGTGGTCGAGCATAGTGAAAAAAATTTGGATGGGGTTTCATTTGGGGTCAAAAGAAGGGGTTTCCATTTTGTTTCCATGAGGGTGGGTGAGTGTTCTTTTGAGCAATGGGTTGATGTTGTACATCCTTATCCTATGTCATTTGAGTGAGGTGGTGTTAGTGTGTAAGTTTGGAGATGAGTGACTGAGTGAGTGTGATGAGTGTGTAAGTTAGTGTGGGTGTTTCTTGAACAAGGGAGTTGTGTGGAAGATGTGTGAAGGAGCTAAAAGTATGCGTTAATGGGAGGTTTTTCATCAACATGTGTTCGCGAGGACGCTCACAGCTGAGTGGAGGAGAAATGACAACCCCGGATTTTGGTGCCAATTTTGGCGCATTATGGTGATGTTTGGAGGTTCTTCATCGACAAAAGTCACACTTTCATGGAATTCATGCCTAAATTGTACTTATCTTTTGTACTCCTTTTTAATGTAAATGCTTGGCAATTTAGCGGGTCCGCATTTGTAAAGCCATAGCATGAAAACTCTCTCTTAGTATTTTGTAAGGTCCAAGCCATGTATTCACAAAATGAAGCAAGCCTAAAGTTCAAACATTATGTACTTTTGAATATTTGGAATCAAATAAAGAAAAGGGGAAAAGAAGGGTCGTGGGATGTGGGTGGTTGAGGAAGTTAGAGTCTCTCTCTTCCTTTATCAACCTCTTTCACGTTTCTTTCTAACTCTCTTGGTTTGAGCACAACTCTTGCCTCTCTCTTGTCTCTTCCTTGTTCTTGAATATTTCCTAGCTATGGAGGAAGGAGAAGAAGATGGTGAGGATGATTGTCTTGTCTATCTTCTGTGTGCTCTACATTAGGTAGCTTTTCATTGTGTGGGTATATGGCTATGGTGTTTTCCTAGAGAGAGAGATGAGAGAATAGATAGTGTGTGTGTGCCATTCTTGAGTGTTTCTTGAGTGTTTCTTGCAGCTTTCATGGCTATGGGGCACCCCAATGCATATATTTTGCATGCTTGAGCCCGGATTTGCTGTCTTTTTTGTGTGCTTGAAAGGCTGATTCATTTTTGGTGCGTTCGCCGCCGCCGCCGGGAGATCACTAGCTACTAGTTAGTAGCTACGGGATATCTCGGCGCATATATTTTGCGTGTGAGAACCAGGGTTTAGGAGTTCAAAAAAAAAGGAAAAAAAAAACGGCACCTCCTAGGATTAGAAGGACTTAGGAGTGGCTGCGAGGAGTCAAATGAGAGAGGGGCATTGGTAAACACATGTGATTTTTTGGAGAGTTTTGCTAACTGGGTTCCGTACGAAGAAGAACGACAAGAGTGGGAGGAGATATTCATTCAAGAATATTACCCACGATTTCCCAATGATGTGATACGTAAGATCAAGGCCACATACTGCAAGGATTATCTTAGATCCATAGAGCCCTTTGGTTTGTTCCATGCACCAATTTGGTGGAAGTGGTTTATCAAGGCAATTTTAAGGTCCATCAAGCTAGATAATCCAGAGAATCACGAAGAACCTCAGGAAGTAAGAAGTGTATGAGTGAGTCTACTCAGGGTCAAACAATTGACCCAAGATAAGCAAGGGAAGAAAGGAGGAAAAGGAGGGCTGAACGAGCTGAAATCCATCTTGCTGCGCAATTAGAGTTAGTGAACCTATTGTTGAGAGAGCAAGAACCGAACATGACACAAGAAAGATCCTTGGATAGCGGTCAATTTCAGGTTAGCGTTCCTTCTAGTCTAAGCGGGGAAGATCTTTCGTGTGATGACCAAACAATAAGGGATTTAGGAGTCAGCAATCGACCTGTACAAGTTGATAGCCCAACAAGAGAAGAAAGAGAGACTATTGCAGGCACTAGCGGTAGTGTGCCTAGAGGACTTAGAAGCTATCCACCATTACCTAGGGTAAGACCTAGAGCATTAAATTTCTGGGACGATCCAACTTTTGAGGTATTACCATTTTTCCAAATGGCTGTTCCGGCACAAAGAGCAACAATCCGGTTAGCCGACTTTGTGCAATTTGCGGGACTTTGGGACGAGGATCCTGATGCGCATTTATAAAAGTTTGAGGTGACATGTGTTGCTAACGAGATAATTGATCAAGATCAAAAGCTGCATATCTTTCCGGCAACTTTTAAAGACGAAGCAGCAAGTTGGTATGGCAACTTGGATGCAGCCTCCAAGGCCACGTACCAAAATCTATCAACATCTTTTTTGGCCAAATTTAGAAGGCAAGGTTTTCAAGATAGATTGGCCCAGCAATTAGACTACTTGTTGCAAGGAGTGAACGAGAGCATTGACCATTACATACAACGCATGGAGACCATTGTGAGGAAGATGGGAGTAGCAGCCCCTAATGATGACACACAAAAGCGTCATTTGATTGATGGTCTAAGGGATCCAGAGGCTCAGAAGTATGTTGGGCTTCGTCGACCTGTTGATTTGAACGCGGCCAAACAAGAAGCTAGAAACTGGGAAGAGGTACAGCTGGGACAGCAACGACGGAGGGAATTACTTTATGGCCCTATGGGGACATCACCTATGGTTAGCTCTATGAGACCACAAGAGGTCTCAACAATTGCCGGTCCCTCACAACCACAAGTGGTTGTTAATACAAATCCAGCATCATACATGCCTCCAAACCCATATATGACTGCACCGGCATACATGCTTCAGACCGGAACACCACCACCACCTTTAGTGAGCGAGGTAAGGGTGGGGGACATTGTGACAAGTGTGTTGGGAAAATTTAAAGAGGAGATCTTAAGTGTTGTGCGAGCTCCAGTAAGGGACGTTATGGCTTTAGAGCCACAGCTGCCTACTATGCAAGCCAGTGCGCAAACTCCACCCCAATCGAATATATGGTGTGGGAAATGTCATGGCTATGGCCACTTGGCTACAGAGTGTCCTACTGTATCTCGAGTCGTACCTGATCAACCACAAATCTTGTTTTGTACTTATTGTTTGAAAAACAATCATACAGAGGAAAATTGCTTCATTAAGCAAGCACATGAGAGAAGGCAAGCACAGGGGATGAACACTAATTTTAATTGCATGGATAAGAATAATATTACTTATGAAATTGGACCTCCACCTTGACCTTTCATGCAAAGAGGAATCCCAGAACCCTATAAGCAACAATTGCAGCAAGGATTACCCGCACAAGCCCGACCTCCATTTCCACGAGGGCGAGGGCAAGGTGGAATGAGTGGACAAAGGCCAGGGTCACCATATCGGCCATATTTTGGTCGGGGTTATCAAGGATATGGAAGTTCTAATACAATTACCCAAGGAACAATGATTTGTTGGAACTGCCACCAAGAAGGCCACATTGCTGCATATTGCCCGAATGCAAGGGCACACCAAGATTATGTTCCTTTATGCAAGCAATGCAGTGAGGAGGGCCACGAGGAAAAAGATTGCCCTAAAAGTAATGCAAAATTAATAGGGGACAAAGGGAAGCAAATTGTAGATGAGGGTCCAAGTACTTCAGCAAATTTAGTGGAAGTAGTCCCTATAGTAGGTGCTAGGAAAGAATCGACAGACAGAAAATCTAGAAAGGTGACATTTTCTCATAATCATCCAATGGTGGGAGTTGTCACTAGATCCCAGGGGAAAGTGCAAAGGACTACAGAAAGCTTGCCGAAATCAACCCAATTAGAAGGAGGAAAAGTAAGCATGCTTAAGGAGGCATCTTTAGAGGAAGTTGCAGAGAGTCAAGAGCCAGTGAGACGGATGAGCAATCATCTGATCAACCTCCCATAGCACGCGTAGGAAAAGGCCCTCATGGTGTAACACCTTTCCCTGATAGATTAAAAGTACCACGTGCTAAGAAGGTCGGGATAGGTGCTAAAGTTGATCCAAAACCTCAATTTGATTTATGGGATATATTGGAACGGTGTGAGGTGTCTATTAGTCTACCTACATTAGCGGAGATCTCTCCAATATGTCGAAAGCAGATGTATCAACGACTTGCACGTCGACGTCTCGCGGGTGAGAAAAGAAGTGACTCCTAAAGAACCTTTGGAAACAGGAGTGCAAGTAATTGATATGTTTATGGATTCTGAGGCTCCGACTATTACGGTAGAAATTGGACATCATCAGGTCATGGGGGTACAACTAGATGGAGGAGCTGCGGCGGTGAATCTCATGACTGAATACACAATGGAAGAGTTGGGCCTAAAGTGTTTAGAGCCCACAAATATCATGTTGCGAGTAGCAGATCAACGTCGAGTGAAACCATTAGGTCTGCTTCAAGGAGTAAAGACTATAATAGCTGGATTGGAGTTTTGCGTTACCTATCTAGTAGTGCGACCGCATTCCTATGGTGCAGCGTTTCCAATCTTGGTAGGCTGACCTTGGTTAGTACAAGCTCGATGTGTTCAAAAGTGGCATAAAGGGATAATAATCATAGGTCCACGCACGGATAGAGTTCAATTGAGGGTTGTGTCTAAAGAATTCTTGAGGGAGTTCACTAAACCACCTTCTACAACCGAAGAAATGATGGGATATGGAAGTGATACATCCGTTGGTGAGGAAGTAGTCCAAGAACGCTTTGCATTAAATAAAGATAAGTATGCTCGTTTTCTTCAAAATGGGTATCAAATGCAAATGGTTGATATGGATGAGCCTATAATGCAAAAGAGAGAGTGCTCTAACTTTGCTTTGGATGTTGGTATGGGAGAATATCGAGTGCATTTTTCTTCGGAGAATGACTCTGACAATGACATTACCGATTGGTTGTCATCACCAGAGGAGTGTGTAGCGGATTTCTTTTGCATGGATACAATCAAGCAGAGAAGAGCAGACGATGGGGATAAAGCAAGGCACCAAGAGCTATATGCCCTTATTGAGAAATTGCAAGAGCAGTTAGAGCTAGAACGAGTTTTTTCTAGTGAGTCGATGGACGCATTATTAAGGAAGGTGAAGCTGCTAGAGGAAGATAAGGGACGAGCTGAGATAAAAATTAGACATTTGTAAGATTTGACCTTGCAACTTGAAGAGTGCCGTCATGAAGAAGAAACTTCTTGGAAAGCCTTACTTCGAGAAAAAGATCGTGAGATTGGTCGTTGTCGACAAGAACTCAAATATAATGCGAGGTATACTCGAAAGTTGCTCAGAGAATGTGAGAGATATAAGCAAAAAGATAACAAGAGTGAGGATGGCTCGTCGTTGCAAAAGATGAGTAGAAGGAAAAATAAGTCATTTTCCAGAGAGTTCTTGAAAGCACAATACAATGAAACAATAGGAGGTGATGGAGGAGAGTTCAATGATTGGACTGATTTCAAGATGATTGAGGTAGTGAGGGATGCTTTTATGGTCCAAATTGAGGAGCCTATTAATGATGAAGAGGAAATAGACCCTTTAATGGTGATACCTTATACCCATGAAAGTCTTGTAAGTGCTCATTCTTCGCACGACGAGGAGGAGTAGTGTAACACCAAGCAAAAGTTTCTAGAAAATGTTTGTTTCAAAGTGAGAGACCATCCAAGATCTCGTTGTTTCTGATGCATTAGAAATTACTCAGCGCTGGGAAGTTGAAGAGGAAAAATGCTTTACATTGGGGAGTCAATTGCAAGAACGAACCTTAACTAGATTGAGAGAGGTTCTACAAACATACAAACATGTCTTTGCTTGGTCCTATAAAGACTTGCAGGGAGTGAAACCTGAGATATGCCAACATTACATTGATTTAGAGCCAAACGCTAGGCCGGTATGCCAACGTCAAAGGCGTAGAAACCCTGTCTATGCAGAGCTTGTGAAAGCAGAAATAACAAAGCTGTTAGATGCGGGTTTCATTTATCCTGTGGCATACAGTGAGTGGGTTTCCCCAATTGTAATTGTTCCAAAGAAAAATCGTAAGATTAGAATTTGTGTGGATTATCGAAAGCTAAATGATAAGACTAAGAAGGATCACTTTCCATTGCCTTTCACTGATCAAGTTCTAGACCGAGTAGCAGGGCATAAATTGTATTCCTTCTTAGATGGTTTTAGCGGTTATAATCAAATACAAATCCACCCAGATGATTAACCAAAAACCACTTTTACAATAGAATGGGGAACTTATGCTTATCGAGTGATGCCATTTGGATTATGTAATGCTCCATCTACTTTCCAACGGCGGGTGATGATGGCTTCATTTCAAGAGTTTTTACAAAAGTGGATGGAAATCTTTTTGGACGATTTTTCAGTTCAAGGGGGGATGAGGAGGATATGCCTGAGAAGTTGGCTAAGGTCTTTGATCGTTGTCAGCAAACCGGTATTTCCTTGAATCCGGAGAAATGTGTTTTTGGCATTAAGAAAGGAATCTTGTTAGGTCACGTGATTTCATCTGAGGGCATTACTGTGGATGATAGTAAAATTAATAAGATACGTGATCTGCCTGCTCCTACAACTATGAAGCAATTACGAGGGTTTTTGGGACATGCTAATTATTATCGCCGATTCATATTGAATTTTGCTTCGGTGGTAAACCCTTTAACTACTCTTCTTCGGAAGGATGTACCCTTTGAATGGTCACAAGATTGTCAGGAGGCTTTTGATACGATCAAAGATCGATTGATAAATCACCAGTTTTGATACCCCCAGATTGGTCTAAACCTTTTCATATTCATGCAGACGCTTCACACACAGCTGTAGGAGCAGTTCTTTGTCAAGCAAACGATAAGAAGCTAGACCATCCGATTTATTATGCGAGTCGGAATTTGACAGAGACAGAGAGAAATTACACTACAACGGAGAAGGAATGTTTATCCATGGTATTTGCCATGAATAAATATCGACATTATTTATTGGGCAAGTTTTTTACAATTTATGTGGATCATCAAGCACTAAGATACCTTTTGAACAAGACAGATCTTGTGGGGCGAGTAATTCGATGGATGTTACTTTTTCAAGAGTTTGATTTTGAGGTGGTTACTCGTCCTGGAAAATCTCATGTATTGGTGGATAATCTTTCTCGGCTTTTGACTGAGGATATTGAGGAGGGAGTGGATGATGAATTGCTTGATGCGGCATTATTTTTGACCGATTGTACACTTCCTTGGTTTGCGGATATTGCAAATTTCTTGAGCACTGCTCATTATCCAGGAGGCGCTAGCAAGTATGAAAAAAAGAAAATTTTATTGCAATCTCGCCACTACACCCTCTTTGGTGGTTATTTGTATCGTTATTTTCCTAGGGAGGGGGTGTATCGTCATTGTGTGCGAGAGGATGAGATACCTTCTATCTTACGTGCACTTCATGACAAGCCATGTGGAGGTCATTTTGCGGGGGAATTAACCGCTCGCAAAGCATTGCTAGCAGGGTATTGGTGGCCAACTGTTTATAAAGACTCTTTTGAGCATTGTAAACGTTGTGATAAGTGTCAACGGGTTGGTCGACCCACACCACAATTTGCGACCCCTTTAAATCCAATCTTGGCTTTAAAACCTTTTGAGAAATGGGGAATTGATTTTGTGGGTCCGATTGATCCACCCACTCGTTATCGATCCAATCGATACATTCTTGTGTGCACGGATTATGTGACCAAGTGGGTTGAAGCTAAACCTTTGAAAACGGATAGGGCATTGGATGTCGCCAAATTTTTATATGAAAATATCATTACTCGTTTTGGTTGTCCGTTGGAGTTGGTGAGTGATCGTGGTTTTCATTTTTTAAATGAGACTATTATGGAATTAACGGAACTTTACAAAATCAAGCATCGAAAATCCACTCTGTATTATCCTCGAGCTAATGGTCAAGTGGAGGTGACCAATCGAATACTGGGAATGATTCTTACCAAGACAGTATCTGAAAATCGATGCGATTGGGATGAGCGATTGTTTGAGGCTTTGTGGGCATACCGTACCACATTTAAAGTTACGACTCAAAATACACCTTTCACTCTAGTGTATGGTACAAAAGCAATTTTCCCAATGGAGAAGGAAATACCCACATTACGCGTTGCCTTGGAATCTCGACTAGGTGAGAAGGAATCTTTAGAGGCTTGATTACTAGCCTTGGTGAGGTTGGATGAGATACGTTTAACGGCTCTGCAAAATGTTGAGGCGATGCAACATAGACGAAAGGCTTGGCACGATCGTCACATTAAGGTGAGGGAGTTTCAAAAGAATGATCAAATTTTAGTCTATCACAATCGATATTATAAGTTTCCTGGTAAATTACAAATGAGGTGGTTAGGCCCTTTTAAGGTGTTAGAGGCCTTTAATAATGGTTCTTTGATTGTCCAAGACCCTGATGCTGTAATAGCTCCTTTTCGTGTTAATGGTCTTAGGGTGAAACATTATTTTGTTTAAGTTGGTAATTACGTGGGTCAAGTTGGTTCATTGTATATTTTTCACATGAGTTTTGCTCTTTATTATTTTGTGTTGTTTTGATGGGATTGGTGGGTTTATCAGGTTTTGGTGCGATCGATTCGATCTTCTTTCATACAGGTGGTATGGAGTTTTCTCTCAATGCTTTGTTTTATTTTCTTCATCCTTATGTGGTTTGGTTTGGGTGGGATGGTATTTTAGCATTAGTTGTAGACCCTGATTGGGTTGATGAGTTGGAATGGTTGTTTCGGTGGTTGGCTACCGGGGAATCTCTTCCAATTGCCGAGAGCGACTTTGGTAGCATGGCCCAATCTTTGGCCGTTATTGCGCCAGAGATTTTTTGTTCAGGTGTGGACACCTTAACCGATGCGTCCGATGATTCTTCGGATGATTCTTTTCATCCTGAAGATGTTGTGGTAGACTATCTTGATGAGGAGGATAAGGATGAGGGTTTGGGCTTTGGCCTCCCTCATGGCTTGTATCGGATACTTCTACCTAGAGAGAGTAGTTTTGTTTCGAGAGCTGTACTTTTGAACGAGACAGAGGGCCATGGGGTGACACCTCAACTTTTGCCTTTTGATGTAGTGAATGGGCCTGTGAGTTTTTGCACCGTTTTTTCTGAGTCCCATGATGTCAATTAGTTTTGTTTTTCTTGTTATTTATTTCAAAAAAAACAAAAAAAACGTTAAAAAGAAACAATTGTTTTGTTTGTGTGATTTGTTATGTGTTTTTGTTGTTTGTTTTGGTTTGCATGTGGATTGGTTTTTTTGTGTTTGTTTGTTTTTAGTTTTAGGTACATTATGTTTCTTGGAAGTTGTAAGCTAATTGTTTGAATGGTTAATATGTGCAGATATGGTATTTTCTTTGTATTTTTGCATTGCTAGGTGCAAGGAGATGGGGGAGTAACTTGGGAACAATGATATCATAGTATTGAAGATTGTTTCTGGACATGCAATTTTTGCTACTCAGAGGATATGCAGTGTTCCACAGGTGTATTTTCTCCAATATATTTGGTTTTTGTTTTTTGGTATCACTTGCGTGGTGTGTGTAATAATGGGGATTGTGGTGTGTGTAATAATGGGGATTGTGAGTTGTATTAATCCAGTTGCAATTGCTTGGTACTTGACTTATATGATTCTTTCTTTTGGAAAGATTTGGGGTTTATTAGTCAAGGATACTAATTCTATGAGTTTCTTGCTGAGCTCTGTAGTAGAAGTTGGTCATTACCACATTCATCTTAACTAGGCATGTGCTGCATTGACTATATTTTTTCTCTTTAATGGTAGGTAACAGCTTGGAAGTGCTTAAGAACTCTAGTGGAAGGAACTTTTCTCCCTTATTCCTGGGTTATAATGACCATAATAGTCTCAATTTTCATGATGAGCCTGGGGAGGGTTTTCAAATCATTGCCTTTGAAAAATGATGAAAAAAAAGAGAAAAAAGAGAATACTTATCTTTATGATTCATCAAGCTTAGAAAGCCTTGATGAAGAATTGGGGATTCCAAATAACTCCAGGTGTTAGAAATGACAGGTATGTGCCACCACATGCTAGAGCACATGAAGCTCGTAGTGAGCCACAACCAATGAGGAGATCACAAAGAGTGAGATACCCAGTACTACAGAGGTTGACATATAGGGGTTATGCTATGCATTATGCATATATGTCATCAGTGGTAAAGCATGTAGAGCCTTCATGTTTTGAAGAGGCTATTGGCAAAGAGACATGGGATAGAGCCATGGATGAGGAGATGGATTCCTTGGTGCATAATGACACATGGGATTTGGTAGATTTGCCAGATGGCAAGAATGTGATTGGCTATAAAGTGAAGTGTAAATCAGATGGTTCAATAGAGAGGCATAAAGCAAGGTTATGGATTAGGGTTTGCTCTCTTGTGTGTGTGCTCTCTCTTTATCAGTATTTTATCAATGATCGAATGGCCGTTGCCTCCTAATTTGATGTTGGTACGGGCATACCGAACAGGTTGAGAAGGAAATAGGCGTGCCTTTTGATTAATAGTTGGGGTGGAAAATTCCGAATGCCCGTGGGCAGAGGGTTGAGGAAGGAATGGCCGAGGCACTTCAGTTTGTGTAATGGAATGGCCGCGGCAAACTTGGAATGGACGTTGGCAAACCTGAAGAACTTCTAAAGAGTGCGGCTTGGCAAAAGCAAGTTGGTACGACCTATTGAGATATTGAGCTCAACTAGTGCTACGGGTGGACATTGATGACCCACCTAGGTGATAGCTTTCGCATCTACACCACTGGCATGGTTGGTGAGATTATGGGTGATATGCGGCCAGTGGGAGGATGACAAGCTGTGTGATAACCATTTTGGATTACAAGAGACTAGCATAATTATAGCACCAGCTCATTTAGTCAGGTTCACATTATGGACCGACCCTTGTATGTTGTAGTAGTTGAGTACTAACCCATATAGTGTGTACTCTTATCTTTATGTTATGTTGGTTGAGTAGAGAAGAGGAAGATAGAAGAAAATTCAGCTATCCATCTCTCTTGTGTCTTGCTCTCTCTTGTGTGTGTGTGTGTGATAGAAGAAAATTCAGCTATCCATCTCTCTTGTGTCTTGCTCTCTCTTGTGTGTGTGCTGCTAGGGTTTGAAGCTCTCCCTCTCTCCCACATTCTCTTTATGGTATTAGAGCCTAGTTCGTGGGTGAGAGCTAAGGAGGCAAGCAAGAGGCAAGAACAAGAAAGGAAGGAAGCAGTACTACACGGGCAAGAGCACCATCATCTCTTTCCCCTTCTTGGTTTAGGTACAACACCCCCTCAGTAGCTCTGGAGCTACACATCTCTGATAGAGGAGCTACAGGGAAAGTATATTGTCCTATTGGACAACATTTTTCTTAGCCAGATTTGCGTTTCGGGCATATTACGGGCCCCGTTTCGTCACTGCAAGGTATTTTTGGTAGTTTTCTAGAAGTTTTGGTAGAGAATTGTTTCTACTCAAAATCTGGTTATTGCAGTGTAGTAGTGCACATGTATTGTTGGGTGAATTGTTTCTACTCAAAATCTGGTTATTGCAGTGTAGTAGTGCATTTTAGAAGTGCAAACATGGTGTGCACATGTATTGTTGGGTGTATGTACATGTACTCTGGTCACATTTCGTGACACACAGGCTGTACGCTAAAGTACCGCTGTGCTGCAACAACAGCTACAAGAGATACTGTTGTATTACAGGTTGCATACAGAAGTTGCATACAGAAGTTATCTATTTGCAGGTTATTTTGATTACTATAAGAAAACATGCCTGACGGAATTAATTAGATTGTTAGTGTGAGAAGCTGGATAAGAATAACTTCCATGCCTGGAAGTTCCGAATGACCAATTTCCTAATAGGTAAAGGATTTTGGGATTATGTAGAAGGAGACAATGAGGAGCCTCCAGAGTTATTTGAGGAGAATGCCACTCCAGCAGATATAAAGGCATTCAAGAATTGGAATCAAGGTGCAAGAAAATTCATGTACTGGCTTTTAATTAGTGTCATAGACACTATGATAGGACACATATAGGATGCAAACACTCCAGCAGTTGCATGGAAGAATATGGTTCAGATGATGTTCTAGACTAACACAAAGGCAAGGAAGTTGCAGTTAAAGCAAGATTTGCATACTGTGGAAAAGAAAAGCATGTCCATCAATGAATATGCCTTACAGATCAAGGGCATTGTTGAATCCCTTGGGTCTATCAATGTATCAGTGGAGGATGATGATTTGGTGAGTGTCTGTCTGAATGGGCTTGGCAGAGTACAAGCCATTTAAGACCTCCATTGCAGTTAGGGAGAATATTCCCAACTTTTGGGACTTGATATCTATGTTGATCATAGAAGAAAAGGCTTTAGGTGAGGATTCTTCTTCACAAAGCAAGAACACATCGGAACAGACCTTCTACTTTAATTCAGGTAGAGGCAAAGGTAGAGGCCATGGTCAAGGCCATGGTCGAGGCCAAGGTGGTGGCCGATAAGAAAATTAGAATTTTGGACAACAACAGTCCAATGATTCATAGCAGTAATCATACTACACAGGTGGAAGAGGCCAGTCTAGAGGCAGGGGGGGAGCCAAAGAGGCCGAGGTGGTTGGAAAAGAAATCAAAATGCAAATCCCTGAGATAAAGGCAACCATGTTTGCACATGGAACATGTGTCATTTTGTAGATATGGACATATGGCACAAGCGCATTGGTCATGTGAATGTACAGCACGACTGAAGTCTATGCAAGTCCAAAATATTATTGCAGGTTTGCCAAAGTTTAAGGTCTCGACGGTATGCATAAGGTATGTGAGAGGCATGCCAACTTGGTAAGTAGGCCAAACATGCTTTCCCACATGAAAAGCATGTCAGTGCAAGGCCATTGGATGTCATACATTCAGATGTATGGGGACCAACCAAGACTGCAACAATTGCACGTTGTAGGTACTATTTGCAGGTACTATGTTACATTCATTGATGACCACACTAGGAAAGTGTGGGTTTATTTCATGAAGGAGAAAAGTGAGGTGTTTGCTCACTTTCAGAGATTTAAAGCCTTGGTCGAGAAGGAAAAAGGCATGCAAAAAAAATGCCTAAGATCAGATGGTGGGGGAGAATATTTCTCCAATGAGTTCAGTGATTCCCTAAGAAAGCAAGGAATCAAGAGGTAATTTATGTGCAGGTATACTCTGCAATAGAATGGTGTTGCAGAAAGGAAACAAGCATATTGTAGAAGTGGCACGTGCCTTGATGGCTGAAAAGAATATGCCACATTACTTTTGGGAAGAAGCAGTAGCAACAACTGCCATGTACATTATAAACAAGACATTCACTGCAGCTGTTCTTCATGGTATGACTCTTGAACAGAAGTTTATAGGCATAAGACCGGATGTGTCTCACTTGAAAGTGTTTGCGTGTATTGCATATGTACATATTCTTGATGAAGTGAGAACAAGTTGGATCCAAAGGTAGAGAAATGCATCTTCATTGGTATGCTATGGAGCAAAAAGGTTATAGATTCTATAACCCTACCACTTGTGAGATGCGAGTAAGTAGAGATGTTGTCTTCGATGAGATGAGTAGCTGGTATACACCAATAGTGAAGGCAACAGAAAATGCAGATGTAAGAAGTGCTGATGCTGCACCAAATGTAGAGAAGCAATCACAAGTGATGAGTGGACCTGGGGAGTCCTCGAGCAATGGATCCAATGTTAGCCCATGGTCAGGCAGGTTGAGAAATGATGCATGTACACATGTATCACAGGTAGATTAACCTTTTGTGCCTGATCTGTCAGCAGGTCACTCATATGTGGATGGTGACTCTAGTGGCTTTAAGCAGAGCCTTATGTGCCTGATCTATCAGTAGGTCACTCATATGTGGATGGTGGCTATGAGCAGATCCTTAATGAGGAGCTTGGCATTCCATTTGTGGTTACTCCTGGTGTAAGGAGAACCACGGCTATTTTGAGGATACCTGGCAGTGATCGAGGTGTACGCAGGTCTACGAGGGTTAGATACCCTATTGATGATAGGTTAAGATATGATGGATATACAGCCCATCATTATGCTTACATGGTAAAAGCAATACAGGAGGTTGAGCCCACTTGCTTTGAGCATGCAATTGGAAATAAGAAATGGGAAGATGCCATGGATGAGGAGATGGCAGCATTGGATGCAAACGCAACATGGGAGTTAATGCCTTTGCCTAAGGAAAAGAAGGCAATTGGATGTAAGTGGGTGTGTATAAAGTCAAGCACAATGCTAATGGTTTAGTGAATAGGTACAAGGCAAGATTGGTTGCCAATGGCTATGTGCAGACTTATGGCATAGACTATGATGAGACTTTCAGCCCAGTTTGCAAGAATGGCAACCGTGAGAGCTGTCATTGCTATGGCTGCATTGAAGGGTTGGTCTTTACATCAAACGAATGTAAAGAATACTTTCTTTCTTGGGGTGATTTGCAAGAAGAAGTGTACATGATGCAGTCAAGGTTATGAGAGTGATGCACATCCAGATTTTCACCTGGAGGAAATAAAATTCAGAATTTTATTCCACGCGAAGTCCGATTCACGCGTGAAAAGCGTTTCATGTCCTGAAACACTAGTTCACGTGGCAAAATAAAAATAAAAATATGAAATTTAATTTTTCGTGAAGTCCGACATGAAAACCATTTCACGACGTGAAACACTAGTTCAAGCAGCCAAAGAAACAAAAAATCAAAATTTAATTCACGGTGTGAGGCGTGGTGTTCACAAGATTGGAGCACTGGCCAAGGCTTGCTTTAGTGCATCATAAACTTGTTAACAATCCTTGGTCCATAAAAATACAATCAATAGCTTGTACAAAGGACAAGCTGTTTCTACATAGAAAAGAATAAACCGATGATAGTAGCCAACATGGCCCATGAATCTCTGGACTCCCTTATAGTTTGTTGGTGGGCGTAATTCCAATATGACATTGATTTTGCTCTCACTAGTGGAAATCCTATTTTTTTACACTATATGCCCGATAATAACTCTGCGTTTCACCCAAAATTGGCTCCAGTCCCTCTACGTGGGGTTTCTGGCACGATGCAGCCAGAGGTTGGTCTCATAGGCCTCTTTAGTCTTTTGCAGATGTTAATAAACCCCTCTCTCTCTCTCTCTCTCTCTCTCTCTCTCTCTCTCTCTCTCTCTCTCTCTCTCTCTCTCGCCCGCCCTTGCCCCAACACATGCACGCACAGGCACCCACATAAATGCAAAACTAGAAGATTCATGATTGACCACACAAACTTGGCGAGTTTCTTCAAGAGGGATTCAGAAGCTATTTGATGTGTGAGTAGACTATGGAACAATTCACAATTCAGCTCCAATGTGTTTTTCAGTTTCCTTTTAGCCTCAGAAAACACACCTTGACATGGTGCTTGTCAGAGCTAAACCCATGGTGGAGATGAATGAATTTTTAGAGTTAACCCAGGGGAGAAAAACTATTGAATTATATCACCAAGCGTTCGCTCTCCTCCTCAAATTCTCGCCATCGCTGGATGAAGAAACCATGAACAATGTGCTCCAATGTCCAAATCACACTTGGAAGAGGAAACCTATCTGAATACCAAAATGTGCTACAATGAATGTCCTACAAGAGAGTGTGTTCATCCTCCACTACCGAGAGAGAGTGCTCCCCTTATCTCCTCCTTGGGTGTCCTCCTCCTCGAAGTCCCAACCCTCATCATGTAGTGTAGAGAGAAGATCTTCTGTTGGGAAAAGGAAGATTAGTGAGGGCTTCCCAAGGGAATGCCATGTTTCATGGGACATCAAATTATAACTAGCCCTTGTATCAACAAGAGCTATTTTTTAGACAAAGCTCGTTTTGGGGTGGTCATTCCTAACCATAACCAAGCTGGCTTTACCTACCATTCTTCTTCTTTTCAAGGTCGACCACTTGGGACAAAATTGATCGATGTGTTGGCTTGCCTTGCTTTGGGCCTCTTGTTGTGCAGCTTGTTTCATATTCTCATGGTCTTTTTTTACGCCGTTTTTTATCGTTGGATGGCTCTTAAGGTAGCCTCAGCATTTTAGTTTGCTACCCATTGAAATAACCAGCCATTTCTACACCATCAAGCGTCTCGATGCGCATTGCACCTTGTCATGATATCTCGATGACTAGGAAAGGTCTTTTAAGCCTCTGAGCTTGAGCTTCTTTTTGTTTGTCTTTGTATTGAGAATAAGAGGACCATGTCTCCCTCGTTCATTTGTTTGTCCTTAAGCTAGTCGTCAAACCATTGTTTGCGCCTTAGCTTCTCAACAATCATGCTGTGTACTGCTAAAAGACATGTTTCATCGAGATTTTCAAGCTCAAATAAGCAACAGCCTAAGACATTTCTAGTGAGCTTTTCTTGTACTACAACACGTAAGCTAGGGAGACTAAGAACTCCATGGGCATGACTGCTTCAGTACCATAGGCTAAACTGAAAGGGTGGCATTGGTTGCTGCCTTATAGGAAGTTTGATACGCCAAAAGTGCAGCCGATAACTTTTGTTCCCAATCGTTGTGGGCTGGCCTCCATGGTTTTAGTCAGAATAGCACATAAGATTTTATTCGTGCTTTCCGCTTGGCCATTCGCTTGTGGGTAATAGGGGGAGGAATTTTTGTGATTGATAAGGAACTCTTCCAAGAGGAATTGGATTACCTCATTAATGAAATGTGTCCCATTGTCGCTGATGAGCTCAAGGGGTCAATCGAAGCATGTGATGACTAATTAATACAGGAATTTAGCAGTCGATCACACATCAACTTTGTGGGTCACCTGAGCTTCTACCCACTTAGTGCAATAGTCCATAGCAGCTATTATATATCAATCTTGAGTGTATTTGGCTGCTGGACTAATGGGTCCAATGAAATATATGCCCCATTTCTCATATGGTTGTAAGGACACACAATTAGGTTTAGGGGCATGTGGTCCTAGAAGAAGCAAGAAATTGTTGTACACTGGTACTTGTCACACCACTTTTCAACGTATTCTATTGTGTCCACCATTAGAGTGGGCCACCATGAGGACCTTATGCGTAGTGATATCTACTCTGCAAAGTGCCCTCCAGCACATAGGCAGAGTGATCCTATTCAAGAAGGAGTACATACTCATCTTCTCGGACACAACATTGTAGAATTTTATCTTTCCCCTACCTATAAAGTTGGCCTGCAATGAGTTGGTAGGGGGCTACCTATTTAATTAAGTGATGGGCTTGATCTTTATTATTGAGGAGGGGATCCAATGGTTAGCTATTGGCTAAGAAGTGTGAAACCTTCTCTCCCCATTCAAGAATCAAGCATAGTTGGAATAGGGCGGCATCTGGTAAATAATCATCTACTCCCCATCGGCAGTTCATCGTTGGGGATCCTTGACATGTGGTCTACTAGAACATGCTCAGAGCCTTTCCTTACCGTGATAGTGAAGTCCAACTCGAGCAATATAAGTAGCCACCTAGTGATTCTACCTTTCATACACACCTTTCATACATAGGGCTTGCTACTAGGTACAAAAGGGCTTGATGGTCTACGAAGAAAACAAACTTAGTTGCCAGAAGATATAATGGTGAAACTTCTTGACAATGTACACCATCGCTAGTCCGTCTCTCTTGGTCATGGTGTAGTTTCTCTTAGCTTCTCATTGAGTTGACGGTGGCTGGCAAAACTGATGGGAAAATCCATCTTGTGTTCTCTCGATTGGGTGGGCCAGCACACAGCCAACAACAAAAGCTAAGGCATCGATGTGGAGGACATGGAAGATTATGTCCCAGTTGGGGGACTTGAGAATTAGAGCACTTGTCAAAGCTTTTTTGAGTGTTGTGTAAGCCCGTTGGCAATCTTAATTCCACTCAAAGATGCTTAAGAGTCCGTAAAGAGGTTAAGCAATATCAACGTACATAAAAATGAATCGCCAATAGAATAGAGATTACCTACATGGAGACAATATGCCCCAGGATCACTCCATGTCAAATCCAAAATTGACATTTAAGTGGGTTCAACGAGATGCGGTATAGCCTGCACCTTTCTAACACTTTGTGCGAACATGCAAGGTGTGCCTTCCAAGATGAGTTGACACAAAGGTCATCCATAAAGACCTAGATGAATTTTCAAAGATATTTCTTGTAAGACGTGCACATGACACGTTGGAAGGTACTGGGGGTGTTGATCAGCCCCAAAAGGCATAGCACGGTATGCATAGGTGCCCCATTCAGTGGCAAAGGCTATTTTGTGTTGATCCTTGGGCACCTGATTGTATCTAGAGAATCCGTCTCAAGGAAGCTGTGGGCTTCCTTTCTTGCTACTCATTCTAGCATATGTTCTGTGAAACGTAAGGGATAATGATCCCTCATGATAGCGGCATTGACCTTTTTGAGGTCTACTCTGACTTTTCTATTCTTCTTGGGCACTATCACAATGGGTGATATCCATTCCATATGCTTGATTTCATAGACAAATTTGGTATCAATGAGTCTGTGATCTCTTCTCGGACCATCTTGGAGTATTTAGGGTTCATTGGAAAATCCCATTGTTTGATCGGCCTAGCTCCATCAACCATTGGGATGGTATGGTGGACTACTTCTAGAGGTACACCTTTCATGTTTGTGTACTTCCAGGCAAACCAATCCTAGAACTCTGTCAAGAGGGATGAGCTTGGTCTCTTCCTCTATAGAGAGGTCTCTTCCTCTATAGAGAGGTCTTCTCCAATATATATCGGCCTAGGGTCTTCACCCCCGAGGGCCTCGAAGATTTATCTCCTTAACTTTGGCTGGACCATCATAAGAGGTCTTTTGTTGCCCACTATCAAACCTTTGGGCCAAATCATATTGGAAATATCGGTCGTTCATCTAGAAGGTCTTGAAATGTTTAGGCACCTATCTGGTCTCTTTGGCTTTAGCACTTTCTTTCATCGACTAGCCTTTTGGCTTCTTTTTCAGCAAGTGCTAACTTTTTGTTCCGTGCTCTGCATGTAGCAAAGCTTTTTTGGTTCTAGTTGGGAATTGACGGGCCCTACTAGCTATGGGATGGTAGTGTGGGGACCAGAAGGGAGATATTAGCAAACTCCTTTTGTAACATTTCATTGAAGTGGTCATGTGCTTCCACTGCCTCGACATACTTCAGCCAGTGGGTATCTAAATCGTATGGGAAGATGTATCATTATGGCCCAGGGAATCCCTCAGTCCTGTGAGTTATATGGGAGCATGTGCTCCTTGATGGCTCCACTCTCTAATAGCTTGTTCAAGTTTCTGGGTGGTGACATTAGGTAGGTATGGTGAACTAAGCATGTATAGAGATGTAATCTCCTACCCATCTACTGTAGAGCAAGCCTTGTACTGGCATCTAGGCAAAATGTCTAGGGTAGCAAGGATATGCATCCAGTTCTCAGAGTCTTTCGGCTCTGGAAGAGGTGCACAGTCCTCACTATCCTTTTCATCTTCGAGCGTCTTGTAACATGTCTAACACAGATGGACTACGGTGGATCGTGTTGTTTGTGAAGACAGAGTCCTCTGCGAATGGTCTGCCACTCATTGGGTGTACCTTCCACGTGCATATAGATTGATCTTGAATGTTTAATCCTCTCTCCAAATGTATATGTGGTCAGTATCCCAGTTTGTGAATCATTTTTTATTCTATCATGAATGGTCTGCCAAGGATACAGTCGTAAGAAACTGGCTGACGTCCAAGTAGTTCCAAGGATCTTAATTTTTAGATCCCTCAGTAGACCAATGGGCCTAGCTGTGGCTCCATCAACAAGTAGTTCCAAGGATCTTAATTTTTAGATCCCTCAATAGACCAATGGGCCTAGCTGTGGTCAATATCCCAGTTTGTGAATCATTTTTTATTCTATCATGAATGGTCTGCCAAGGATACAGTCGTAAGAAACTGGCTGACGTCCAAGTAGTTCCAAGGATCTTAATTTTTAGATCCCTCAGTAGACCAATGGGCCTAGCTGTGGCTCCATCAACAAGTTTGACCAACAATGTGGTATCATCCATGATGTTAGGTGCTCCCCATTTTTCCTAGCACTATTTTGTAACAATGCTTACTCTTGCTCCCCCATCCAAGATTGCTATGACTTGGAGGCCATCAAAGGTTATTGGTGGTAAAGCCGCATTGAATTCGTCGCTTTCGAAGTATTATCCAAGATTATTGAACGGCTTGATGGAAGACTTTGTAACTGGTCCACAAGGTCATCTCCATCATGTCTTTAAAGGTCTACAGGCGCTAGGTGAACATCCACATGATCCACTCGTAATAGCCATAAATCTACTTGAGGGTTGGACCTTTGTTTATGTTGAAGGCTAAACCCTGCGCGCCTTCATATGGTAGTGGTCCCAATTTGAAAATGACTCCAGCAACGTGATGATCAAGTGGAAAAATCAGATCGTTGCAATCACAGCAGGGTCAGGGACTTGATCGTATAGTAGGCAGATGAATTCATTGAGGTGTTGGATCATTATATCTCTTCAGTACATGGCTGCTGCATTGTTAGAGGAGAGAACCAAGGAAAGTTGAACTACAGCTTAGGGTTCTTCTTCTTCTCCTCGTGGAAAACATTCCATGCCCACTATCTTCATATAGGAAGGTAGTCCGGGCTGATGCAGAGTGCACAGGGCGCGTTGCCAGTAGGTGTCCCAGATTTATGGCTTGAGGAGAAAGGGGCGCCTCTAGGCCGCCCATGAGTTCGAACGTGATGGGGCGAGGAGCGGTAGGTGGCCAGTGGTATCCTCCATGCTCCCTTGGTGGGGTGTTTTCGTCGCGCACCACTAGTGATGCTTGGGTTCAAGGTAAGCACACAAGACATGGATGTCGATGCGGTCCGTTATGCGGGTGATGGGTGCTACCTAGAGGAGCTGTCACCCGAGAAGGATAGCAATTGCCTGCTCAAACTCCGTGCGGTCGAGGGGATCCTACCAGTTAAGAGGGTTTACCTCCTTATGCTCCAATGATGGCAGTGGGCGGAATCTCACTCTCTTTGAGGAGTTGTCGTTGGGAGCACTGTGGTGTCAACGACGACGGGGTGGTGGAGGGGTGGTCGAGGTGGAGGCTCCCATGGCGAGGTGTGCATCGAAGAGGGATGGGGGTTTTGTTGAGGTGGACGGGATGTCGTGGAAGGCGGTGTTTATGCCCAACTATAATGATAAAAAGGGTGGTGAGGGTGGGGTTGGTGAGGGAGGTGGTGTGGGAAAATGAATGGGGGGAGAAGAAGGTTGGGGATCAAAGAGTGGAAGGGTGGATGTGCTAGAGAGGGGTGGGGATGGTGGTGGTTGGTGTTGCTGGTATTTGGGGAAGAGGAACCGGGTGGTGGAGAGGGAGATGGGGAGGATGAGGATCATGGGGGTGGTGGTGGGAGGCTTTGGTGTGGCCGTCGTCACCTCCGTCTTGGTCATCAGGGGTAGGATCTCCTTTTGTTGCATCTGCTGGGCCATGGGATCTAAAAAAACCTTTGGCAGATGCAGCTTCCTAGGAGGAGAATTCCATGGGAAAAGCAACGTGTGAATCGTCAAACTGGTAGATTCCACTAGTGGCCATCACCTACATTTTCTCATAGCACCTCTGGTATAAGATGAGTAGGCCTTCAAGACAGAGTAAGGTGGAAGAGCATGAGTGTGGAGGGAGAGGTAAGCACTATTTACTACATGCCATCCCATATCCTATAGATAAAACAAAGCCTCTGTCATCCTCTGGGAGGGGTAGGTGTATGGGCATAGACCGTCTGGAATGGATAGGTCTATAACCTCTGCTGGGTCAGAGGGGAAGCCAAAATAGAAAAGGTGGATCTAGCTGATCAAAATGGCTTGGAGAGGGTGTTGAGGGAGTTCGTAGAAGTTGTGTGGGTGGGTGAAGGAGATGAGGCCCTAAAAATAGAAGTGGTGGGGGATAAGGGTGTTGCTCTGGCAATGGGGAGCTTGGTGAAGAGGTATGAGTAGCTCTAGCGGAAGAGGGGCTCATCTAGGTATACATTGTGTTGGAGGAGGTTTAGCCGGATGCTCCTGTAATGGAGGTCAAGGAGTTGAAATGGGCATTGTGGGGGTAGGGCAAGGACAAGGAGCTCCATGGCTGTATCCACCATTAAGGCATCCACCTTCCGATCTAGGGTGCTAGAGGAGGGAGCAAAGGGGGTGGAAGATGGCTGTGCTACTCGGGCTTCGAAAACCTCTTGGTATCATTGGAAAATCTAGCTTGGTCTGCTCAAGGGTCTCCTCCATAGCTTTAGCTTGATCTTGGGCTTTGTGGGCAGCAAGGTTCTCCATGACTGTAAGTTCATGGTGTGCCTGCTGAGCAACTTCATGGGCTTGTTGGAGTTGCTAATGGAGGTCAGTGATTTTGGCAATGCACCAAAGAGAAAGGGTCTACCCAAGCCAAGCCCTTCATCAGCTCGATCCGCATGTATATCAGCAGTACCCACCACAAGGAATTTACCCTGGGTACCACATGGGACCACAAGGGGTACATGCTAACCCACTATTAGACAAGGGCCTCCAATGGTATATTATTCTCCTAGCCCCACTCCTCCACCAACATTTCCTCAAACTACACATGCTCCAGCCATGGAAGGGCTGACACCAGAAATGTTAAGATTAGCCATGGAATTAGGGAGGGGGTGGTTGCGGGCATCACACCCCTAGCATCTACTTGCACCTGCACCAAGATTAAAGAAGTGGAATAAACCCACCAACATCTTGAAACTTATCATTAAGTTTGATGGGATTAAAGATCCGATCCCACATTTGGAGATGTTTAGTTAAGTTTGAGAAGCCATTGGCCACATAGATGATCAAGTCAAGGTGAGTGCCTTCGGCCTCACCCTTGAGGCAAAGTAGGCCAATGGTTTAGGTCCTTGAAAGATGAGGACAAGGCCACCTTTGAAGATTTAAAAAAGGCCTTCACGGTAGTATATTCTCTCCAAGGAACCATATGCAGCCCAGTGGAGTAGTTGCATAACGTTAGACAGAGGGAAGGAGAAACCATCAGAGACTACATCAATAGAGTTAGATATCTCCACTCACACTGCAGTGCCAGAGACACAAGTTCTCTAGAAAAAGATTAATGGGGAGATTTCTAGAGGGACTTGATGATGTGCCCTTACACAACGCATTGTATGCCTTGGGCAATAAATGAGTTTATGATGTGCCCTTACACAACTCAAAGGAGGTATGCCTTGGGCAATATCTCCTTTGAGCAATGCTATAGAAGTGCTATGGATTTTGAGGATAATTTCAAGGGAACACATTCCCGAGAACTTCATGAGGGTACATCAGAAGCTTCTTTTAAGACCAATAGAACTAAGTTTGAGGGGAAAGGCAAAGAATCCACGTTTGGATAGCAAGTTGAACAGTTGGCCACTGCATTAATGCAACAAATGACCCAACAATGGAGAACTGGCCAAGGTCGGGATCGGGGAGGTCAACCCCATCTCTATCCAAAGAGGGATCTTGTATGGTGCCCATTCTATCAAGCTAACCATACCGGCATGGAGGGCCCACATCTGAGACCCTATCCTAACCTCTACTACACCTATTGCGTAAAATGGGGGAATCATGAAGTCTCCAACTTCTATCATCAGAGAGCTACTTTAGCTCGAACTCTACCTCAAGCCTTGCCAGCCAACCCTAGGAAACCACTGGCTTTGCCAGCACCGGTAGGCCAAGAAATGGCCCAAAGAGGAATCCTCAGGGTACTCGAAATGCCCTTACCACCCCTAGTTCTCCCACCTCAACCCCCACTACCAAGAGTTACACCATTTTGTTAGCTAACGTTGACAGAGCTCTTCGAAGAAGGGGATGAGGATGAAATTCTTGAATTTCCTACCTATGAAACCCTAGAGCCAACAAGCCCTTCCTCTTAAACCCTAAGTCACTATGTTATGGAGGGACACCAAATGTGCCTGGTGTACTTAGCAACCCCAATGTTGCAAGCCAGAGACATGAATAGGATGGTAAAATCATCAGCTATATAGTGCTATGATTGCGCATGACCTCACCGAGTGGTTGAGTGTCCCAATAGGAAAGGGATGGTGAGTACCTCTGTAGGTGCTCCCACCTTGACTCCATTATGTGTAGATTTTGGTATTGACCACATGTATAAGGATTTTTCGCTAAGACCTAGAATAATAGGAAAGGCTCATGAAGCTAATCTAAGCACCAGTCTTAACTTGTTGAGTGTTAGAGATGGCTTCATCTGAGCAACCCCACTCAACACTGTAACTAGACTTACTGCAAAATAGGCAGAGGGCCACAACTTATGCTACAACAAAGGCATCAAGATCATGAGACCAGGGCCAAGCAAGTGCCCCTAAACAAGCACGAGCGACTAGGTGCTCAAGAAAGAAAACCACAAAGATCAGCAAGGGTGAGAGTCGAGTGGTTATCAAAAGTGGTTTAGAAGACGGTAGCACTACAACTCATGCATCAACTTCTTCATATATGAAGAGGAAGATTTGCTATGCTCTACCGCCCAAGCAAGAGAACCTTTCGACATGAGCAAACTACCAAAAAAGCTCATTGAATATCCTAACCCCATAGAGGAAAAGGAGAGACTCTTGGTAGCCCAAGAGTTGGTCCGAGATTACCAAGTGCAAATGGAAGATGAGCCTCCTACCGCCTACCTTGAGCCATGCCCATTGATCTCAAACTGAGACCTGCTGAAGAAGCTCATGTGTATCCTAGAAAGCTCCCATATAGCCACCCCCACAAAGGCTACCAAAAGCAGCAACTACCCCCCCAGCAAGAAAACAAGGTGGCTGAATATCTTAGAAATCTGGGGGATGACCATCTTTGGAGAACGAGTACTGAAAACCATGTTCACATCCCATACACTCAAAAGAGCTTAAGACTAAGCCAAACCGACCTTCCTCACATGGGACAGCCTCTCCGCTCCAAAAGATATTGCATGTCTCCCTTCCTTCCTTTCTTCTCTCAGATCTAAATCCTTATCGCACCTTGCTCCAAGGCAGCCCAAGTTTATGGAATGATCTAACGGATTGGATGGAGGGACGCCTCGAGGTAGGCATGCACAAATCTATAGAGCACGACAGTTCCAAATGAATCTAAGGAAGAGGAACTTATTATACCCCATGAGATAACTGGCACCCCCATGCCCCTACTGCAACCTCGCACCGTGACTTCATCCACACCTATTCGATCTACTACAGATAGATCCAGCCAGCTCTGAGGATGGACCTACATTAGGGAGGGGGGTATGTTAACCACTCTGGTTAACATTACCTTTAGTGTGGATACACTCTTTGTAATCTATTTTTTGTAACTGTGCAATGCTCTTATTGTATAAGAGACATGGGATGACCGAGCTTACCACTTGTGTAATGCCGATCATGAGGAATAGTTGTACATAGAGCTAGAAAGACTAGGAAGACTAGTTTTGGCCCCCAATTGTAAATGGGTGGTCGGCCATTGTAATTATGAGCTCTTGTATATGTCATTTTATTGAATATGAAAAGGGACGATCCCATTAGTCTCATTTGAGCTTGCCTCTTCTCTCTCTCTCTCTCTCTCACTCTCTCTCTCTCTCTCTCTCTCATTGGAGCTTGTGGATGTATGTTAGCTTGTGTTTTGCTTGCTTGCATGCTTGATTGTCGGTGTATGTAAGTAGGGATGGTAATTCTATCATATCTCTTCTTCTCTACCCTCTCTTTTCTATCTACCAAGTCCCTTTTGCATGCTTGTTGCATGAGGTGAAGGTTGAGCTCTCCATAGCTCTCTCCTTTCTCTCTACCTAGCTATTGAATCTCTTCTTGGGTAACACAAGAAGAGGTGGAGTGAGCCCCTAGGAGCTTCACATCAAGGAGTTAACGCTCTTATGGTTGGCTGAGTGCAACTCTTTGGACTCGACCCTTGCATGTGTCTCTCAAGGTAGCATGTTATCCTTAACACTTGAGTTTAAGGCACTCCATATAGATGTTTAATGACCTCATTGATAAAATGGGAGCCCTTACTGCTAACCATCTCTAGGGGACACCCAAACCTTAGTATGAAATTCTCATATAAGAATTTAGTAGTTTTATGAGCATCTGTCTTTCATGTGGCTTTAGCTTCTACCCACTTTGTGAAATAATTAGTAGCAACAATTATATATCGGGGTTACGTTTGTCATGCAATTGGGCTAATGGGTCCAACAAAGTCTATTCTCCATTTCTCAAAAGGTTTTACACAATGATCAAGACCAAAGGCATCCTGTCTTATCCATGGGGAATATTAAAGCGTTATGGCATCAATCACATTGTTTAACAAATTCCATGGCATCCCCAAACATGGTTGGCCACACCATAACCCTACTTGCAAGGTCTTCCTTACTGTTACCTCACCCACAAAATGTTCTCAAAATGTTCAGCGGGTGATTCCACTATGAGCTTCTTCTAAAATGGTTAGGAGCCCATCCTCCCTAACACACGGTCTCTTTTCCTAGCTTATACAATTGACCATCTACTATCAATTGGCAAGGTTCTACGAACTTAATAAGTCATCGCATCCTAGCCTTGTTCAATGGCTTGTCCTATGGGAATCCAAAGGCAAGATACTCGGATATTTTGTCACTCCCCTCCAGTACCAGATCTAATTTGAGTAGATCCGCATTTGGTAGTTCATCGTCAACACCAGTGGAGGTTCTCTATTAGGTATTCTCGAGATGTGGTATGCTAGTACATGTGAACCTTTCCTTACTGTTATGACAGTAAAGTCAAACTCCATCAATAGAAACAACCAGTGGGTAATTTACCCAATCATGCAAGGTTCATTGATAAGATACAACAAATCTTGATCATCCACATAATTTTTCACTGCATTCACCATGGGTAGTCCTTCTCTCTCTCTTGGTTGTGGTATTCATCTTAGCTTCATTGAGTTGTTGACTCACAAAGTAGATTGGGTAGTCTAGTTATGCTCTCCTGACTGTGCCAAATCACACCCTATTACGAAGTTTGATGCATTGATATTCACATGGAACATGAGATCCCAATTTGGTCATCTCAAGATAGTTGCACTAGCTAATGCCCTCTTCAATTCATCGTAAGCCTACTAACACTCCTCAGTCCATTCAAAGACAATCAAAAGATTATACAATGTCCTGACACTATCAGCATAGAACACAATGAAACTTCAGTAAATAAGCTATGTTATCCATAAACTGTTGTACTCCCTTATAGTTGGTGAGTAGTGGTAGTTCTAGTATGAGTTGTACCTCACTATCATCTATAGAAATCTCGTTCATAGGCACTATATGTCCCAATATCACTCCATGCTTTACCCAAAATTGGCATTTCAAAGGGTTTAAGGATATACAATAAAATCGACACCTTTCGAGCACTTTTCTTAGGCAAGACAATTGCTCCATTGTGAATGTACACAAAGATCATCAATGAGCACCTCCAACCATTTTTGTAGGTAATCCTTGAAAGCTATTCTCATTAACCTTAGGAATGTTGCAGGAGCATAAATGGCATGACCTTGTATGCAAAGGTGCCCCATATGGTGGTAAAAGTAGTTTTATATTGGTCCTTCGATGCAATGGGGATACGAGGTTGTATCTTGAGAATCCATGGTTATATTGGTCCTACAATGCAATGGATACTTGGTTGTGTCTTGAGAATCCATCAAAGAAACTGTATGCTTATACCCTTTCCAAAACACGCTCCATGTATGGTAATGGGTAATGATCTTTGGCAAGTTGTCGCATTCACCTTCTTTAAATCAATACACACATGAAGCTTCCCATTTTTCATGATACCCATTAGGGTTTGAAGGTACAAGGTTAATGAAAGTGAGTAAGTGGTTGAGGTAAATGCTCAAACCAATAAGGTACACCATTCTTGGCTCAAGAAGGTGAGGGCATGGCTCATAATGTTGCCTATGCCTCTTACAAAGACAATGCCAAGAGATGCTTAAAAACATGACAAACAATAAGGTAGAGCACTTAGTGATGCTATGCTCAACCTTACAACTCATCTTAGAAGATGAAAATGTTGAATATGCAGCAGAATAACATGTCTTGGGCTTGGGAAATGAGAGCATATGGCTTATGACATGCCTATGCCTCTTACAAACAAGAGCCTCAAGGGTGATACACAACAACATTAAAGGTGAGCACTTAGTGTACATGTGCCCAACTTTAAACCACTCAAAAAAACTGATTTTGTTGATTAAAAACCAGAAAACTTCAACCTCTTTGGCTTATGGGATGAAGACAATGGCTTATGGGATGAAGACAATGGCTTATGGTTGCACCATTTCTCCTTGGAAGCTTGCCAAGGTAAGCATAGAGGCAGGTTGACGATGAAGACTTATAATGTGGCACTTATGGTGTGTGCTCGGCCTCCAATGTTGATGAAGAAGAGTCTCCTTAGTGTTAAAGACCTTCTCCTTTGATGGTTAAGATCACATTAGTGCTAGGCAACACTTTGTTTTGTGATTAAGATCACCATTAGTGTTTAAAAACACTATTAGTGCTTAAGAGCACATTTCTAGCGTCTAATGACACTTGCATTGGTGATTAGATTCACCATTAGTGTTTAAGAACACTCTTAGTGTTTGAGAACACTCTTAGTGTTTAAGAACACTATTAGTGCTTAAGAGCACATTTCTAACGTCTAATGACACTTGCATTGGTGATTAGATTCACCATTAGTGTTTAAGAACACTCTTAGTGTTTAAAAACACTTTGGAATAACTCTCCTTTGCTGGATTAAAAGCCTCATTAGTGTTAATCAACACTATTAGTGCTCATAAGCACACTTTGAAAAGCTTTGTGTACTTGAAGATGATGTTGATGATGGAGCTTGATGAGAATGAGGCTCATGAATACCTCATGGTGTATGGCCACCGCTTCAAAATCAAAAATTGGATCAGCAAACAACAAGCCCTCACAAGAGCACTTAGGTGATTAGAGCAAAGAAGAGGGGACTAGAGCAAGAAAAAACTTAATTTTGAAGCTTTAATGGTGAGCTTCAATGGATTTCAAGAGGGCAGCCGTGGTTTTTCTCCTGTAGCAACCATGTCGAGCGACCATTAGGGCTTAAATTTGAGCTGTAGACTCCTAAGGCTATGGGCTTCAAAAGACCTAAGCCAATACAGCCTACAACCACCTATACACGGCATATTATTGTACGGCATCAGCTGCGCAACAGAAACAGTGCCGAGTTGAACCAAACAAAATGCCACGGCGGAGAGGAGACGATTCGACTGATTGGCTATATGAATGTGTGCGCTCGGGCCTCCTCTACAAGTTCTTAGTTGAACATTCCACGAGTTCTTGCCTCCACAAGTTGAGGGCCTCCACTGCCAGGAGGTTCAGCTCCACAAGGGAAAAGATAAGAAAATTGACCTATTCTACACCACAAAATGACCTACTCTTGCCAAGCTCTAGATACCATGTTAAAATTCGTGGTGCTCATGAGAGATCAACTATGTGGAGGAGAGAGACTCACACCCTTCTCTTCCCCTTTTACATAACCTTAGTCTCTTAATAATTCATACAATGCGTGTAGTACATCAAGCCCAACTGAGGACACTCAGTGCTTGTGTGATTTTACCGACATATTGAGCACCATACTAACTCTCATCGGGGATATAAATGAGGGTTTATGGGTACATCCCTTACCTCTTTTAGCTTTATATTATCTAGAAGTGTAGTGCGTAGCAGCTCATCTAGAGTCTATAGAGTCTTATGCACCAAAATGGAAATCTTCACACAAAGAAGTTATTCAATCAATTGGGCTCTACATCTCCCTCCAAGGCATAAAACTTGTGTACAACCACGCTAATCAACCAAGGTGGAGATTCCCAAAGAGGTTAAAGCAAAGTCGCATGCCCAAGGTCGGCATTGTTGTCTAACAATCCATAAATTTACCCCCAAGCCATGCAAGCTTTTCAATGCTTCGCCTCTTTCCCTAACACTGCCACGCTTCACTTCTTTCCCTCAAACCACCATGCTTTTCAATGCTTTGCCTCTTTCCACGACACTACCATGCTTCACTTCTTTCCTTAACACCACCATGCTTCAACCAAGAGGGTAGATTATCAACACTTCAAAAAGAGGCTCAAGAATCTCTTAGATCCATTTGGCCATGCTCGACAAGCCACCCATAGCTTGTGGTTAACCAAACCCTATCTACTAAGAGCTTGCATCATGCACTTACAAAATAACCTTGATAATGACACCCCTCTAAGTACATTTCTGGATGGGGAAACCATGGTGGTGGTGGGTGCATCCCTGCTGGCCCATGGTACAACCCATCACCTAGACTACTATACCAAGTGCATGCTATACAAGTTGTCCTGTGTCCATGTAGAAGTTAGGGTGAGCTAGGGGCCTATTACATAATTGGTATTCATGTAGTGACCCATTGGTGCGATTTCAAACCAACCCGTTTCGCTAGTTCAAATTACCACATGTTGTTAAACAAAAGGTTGAACATGCCAAAATCTTATTTCTTCTTTGTACTTAGTCTCTAGGCTTTTCGGCTCTAACCACTTCATGCCACCATGGGAACTAAGCGTGGTTTAGAGTGAATAGAGGACACACACAACAGATGACTTGGCGAGAACCATTTAGCTTCTTTTCCACGTCGACGATGGCAGGACGAAAAATAAAAAATAAAAAATCACCCTTGCCGTTTGAAGGGATAGAATCCAAGTGCCCAACTGAAGAAGTGAAAGCCTTACAAATGTTGATATTGCATAGTGTGAGCCTTTTCATATTGTTGAGAGGTGTCCTCGGTATTGTGTGAACTACCCCTATTAATGTTCGGGGGAGAATCAAGGAGAGATCTTCCACCTACCTAGAGGCTCTCTCACGCCACCCTTAACTACTATTACTAAGTCTTCCATTACTTACTCGTAATAAAATGGGCGTTAACTGCAGTCTTCAGACACTTTTTCTCATAAATGGGCGTGTAACTAGACGTGAAGCATGCATGCATGATGGGCGAACCTCTTGTTCGTGTAATGTTGCACGTGCCACGTCCACATATTACATAATCGAGGCTTGGCGTTTGTAAATGAATTAAAATCACTATTAATTCGGTTTTATTTTATTTTTGTTAAAGTGACTCAGTGTACCCCCCCCCCCCCCCCCCCCCAAAAAAAAAAACGTAGAATCGAGATCCCCCAGAAAAAAACGTAGAAACGAGATCCCCCATAAATACTAATATTTAAAGCCATTTTCATCAATACATAAAGCTAGACGTGTGACTTGTACCCATTAACCAAAAAAGA